>NC_080479.1:7490000-7806500 GCF_030265055.1 Doryrhamphus excisus | reverse complement strand
TTTGGGACCTGTTTCTAATATTGGGCAGGTTGTTGTTCCACCAGTTCCTCCACTACCACCACAAAAAAACACCTATGAACATTGCTCAAACATTCCTCAAACTCGTGCATGACTATCTTTGCAATGGAAGACTTTCCGTAAGGAGAGGTTTATAGGACACTCACCACGGCAACAGCTTCACTGCTGAGTACCATGTCGGCATCCATGACGCTGTAGTAGGCAACGTTGGTCAGGATGTAGATGATGGTGACGAGGGGCATGGAAATAGCGATGGACAGAGGCAGATTCCTGCAAAGTCAATATCAAAGTCACACGGTCAACTCTTGCTAAATTGTCAATTTCATCACTTTTGTGGTTGACCCATTTTTACTCCAAAAATATTGATAGACAAGTTAATATGTAGCATTCTGACTACCAAGCATCGGTAAAGTGAAAGAGTGTTCTCCTCTCATTCCATGTGGAAGTGGTAGGTGTTTGGCTTCTGTGTCCTTCTTCCCCACACTGCTTGAAACACTAAGTTCAGAATACGTAAATTGGAGAGGCCAACTAATGAGCATGATAGCTTGATATGCTAGTGGCAGCTATCTTGTGTCTTTGCAGTGATCCTGTAGCCCGTGCAATGCCATGTAAACAAAGAATATGTGTACATGTTAAAACCCGGATTTACAAAGTCAGAAACTGATTTTCTATGCTCTCGCTACAAAAATACTCAATTTATTATTAATATTGAATCCTACTTTTCACAGTCGGGTCTGGAACCAATTAATGGTGATAAATGAGGGATTACTGATTCCTGTCATTGGAGTGCCTTGGTACCTCTCAGGGTTCTTGATCTCCTCTGTGATGAAGTTGAGCGTGTCCCAGCCAGAGTAGGAGTACAGTGCCGAGTAGAGAGCCAGAGCCATGTCGCCCGGGTCCAGCTTGGAGTCTTTGAAGGACTCCTCAAAGTTTCGATCATCTTCCATCACCAACAACACGGGAAATTTGTCACCGGCAGGAAATGGTTGCATCAATGGAGGCTTTATTAAGGTGTAGCACGGTACCTTTTGCCAGATGGACCAGGCCGGTGATGATGATGACAATCAGAGCCAGCACTTTGGCCACGGTGGAGATGACCTGCAGAATGGCTCCCCACTTCACCTTCATACAGTTGATGCATGTCAGCAGGCCTGTGTCAAGCGGCGAGAGAGGCAGACATTAATGGGCGTTGAAGGGTGGTGACTGTGACTAAATCCATCCATCCGACTTGATGAGTGAAACCTGAAATGCAGCACACTGTCAGAGCCAATATATCGTGCAGATGCGTTTACAGGGTGCTAAAGTGCATTCCTTGTCACACAGAGCTGCACGGTGGATGAGTGATTAGCATGTCAGGAGATCTGGAAGATCTGGGTTCGAATCTCTGTGTGGGGTGTGCATGTGTGGGTTTTCTCTGGGTACTGGGGTTCCTCCGAAAGAAAGAGAAAGACACTTATGATGGTGGTGAGGACTTCCCCCTGAGGGGGAGTCAACGAGGGCAAGTCAAACTGTGAGTCTGAGAGGAAGAAGGTTTTTCCAGCAAACATTTGAGGGCCTCTTCTTTCAAAATGAGGGAGGTGATACATTTTTCTCACGTTTGACGCTCATAAGCTGGTTCTACTTATAGTATTATTAAGAAAAACACAGGGGATCTTTTAACAAATGGAGGTAATGTAATGTTGATGTGATAATGACGTTTTATCATCAGTATTATTATCATCTGTCAACCCGTACGTACATTTCAAGTGAAGTAGAACACAAGGAAACTCACATATGATGGCCACAGCAATGAGTCGGACAGCATAATAAGGGGAGGTACAGGTGGTGTAGAAAGGCTGAACCAGGTAGCTAGCAAAAGTCAAGGCAATCACCGCCTGACAAGCTGGTTCCACAATTAGCAGAGACGTCCACAACCTGCAGAGGAATGCAGCAGCGAGAAAAAAAAACAAAACAAAACAGGATCGCGTGAGTCATCAGTGATTACCCGACGCATGAAAAGGACGCGCTGCTTACCGGATGAATGCCAAAAAGCCTCCGAAAGCTTCCAGGATGTACGCGTAAGAGGCCCCGGATTTACGGATGGTGGTGCCCAGCTCGGCGTAGCACAGCGCCCCGAACACAGAGAACACGCCTCCGATGGCCCAGATGACCAGGGACAGACCGAAAGAGCCCGTGTACATGAGGACCCCCTGCAGTGGATAACACTTGGACGTCACTCGGCTGCCGTCATGTTGACACACTTGAGGTTTTGCGCGTTGCCTCAGGCTCTGACACCTATTTAACGCTCATGTTTGCTTTGTTAAACAATATTCACCCAGAGGAGAATAAAATCAGGATCATGCATTCAGGAGTTTGCTTTGTATGCCTCGTCGGATGAGGCTAAAGATTATGTCAACAGTCTGAACCGCTGCAGAAGAGCTTTTGTAAACACGCCACTCAATGACGGCGACTTCTTATAACACAAGCGCCATGATGAGGGTGAGCAGAGTCTGATGCAATCAACACAACGAGCCATGAGGCTCCTTACCTTCGGTGAGACGAAGATGCCAGAGCCGATCATGTTCCCCACGATGAGGCAGACGCCGTGCAGGAGGGAGATCTCCTGCTTCAAGTGCACGCCGCTGCCTTGGGACGCCGCGTCCGCCTCGACGACCATCCTGGCAGTGGGGGTCAACAGTGCCGACGAGTAACTTCAAAAGGACGGGAACTGAGCTTAAAGCTGCACCAAAAAAAAACCTGAAGGGAGAGTGGGCATGTCCAATTGTAGGGGGTGTGGTTTCTCTATCTAATGTGCACGATGACTAAAGCAGAAGATAAGCAGCAGACTCAAACGTGCAAAACTCAACATTCAGGAAACATAGAAGCCAATTATTCTACTTGCTGAATTTTGCATTTACAAAGCGTCTTGCCCGTCTCCCCCCCGCATGCGCTCTCATTTGTGTGCATGTTAGTGTTTGACACAAGGAAATTGTCTATGAGCAGTACGGTGTAAACCGGTGTGCGCTCGTATGTGCGCATGTCAAGTGGATGTTGGAAAGACAAATGAAGGTGACCGGTATTAGCTTGAACTCAGTTCTTTAGAAAAAACTGTCTCAGATTAGTAAAGGTCTGGTGGTTCACAGCGGGATCAGACGCCCACGTGCAATATCCTCATATACCGTACACTTGGGTCACATTCTTTACTAGCAGATTAAACCAAATGGTCAGCTGACAACAGTCTCTGCCACGGCCGTCAACAAGAATGCTGAGGAGTGTGTGGCAGGGTCGGATAAAGACAAGTATGCATTTCTTTCACTTTTGCGTCTCGTAGCACGTTACTATGGTGCGTTCAAGGACTGCTGCACAAGGTGTGAAACTGTATTGCTTGACAAAAACATGATCAACGAAACAAAAGACAAATATGTGCACATACAAATCTCTTCTCAACGAGCAGTGGGCTGCAGTGGGCCCAAAGCATTCACATTCCATCTTGTTTGTGACATTAAAAAAACGCAAAAAGAAAGTGACAGTTTTTTTTTAAACTCACTTTTTGTCTCCTGCAGCAATATTCCTCTCTCCTACAGCGTCTATTAAACGATAGACGATGATGTCATTAGGTCTCTTTTGAGCCATTTTAAATATATCTTTATTTATTTTTAAATCTAAATTAAATATAAAATTATAAATTAAATATATCTTTAGAATGCACAGAAGAGAGAATGTCACGTGTATTCACGCCCCACTTAAGGATAGTGGACGATGGGCAATGTTCCCCTAAAAGTGAGTTTTCCTTTAATGAGGTAACCAAAACTAGTCCAACCCTCTGTGCACATTAGTTTCAGTTATATTTACACTACACTGGATTTTTGTGTTTGTATGACACTTGTCTGTAGTTTGTAGGTTTACAATGGCGACAGCTTGACGATTGAACAGATCATTATTTCCTGTTTCTATTCTATTTCCACAGTGAAGGTGATTATCACACTCCACGCACTTGTGGAGAAGGCAAGTCGACGTTCAAACCGGAAGAAGGGACCACGTTCTCGTAGGGGGGCGAGGTCGGGGGTACTTTATCCGTGACGTCACGGCCCAGCCACATTCTTTTCCACTAAACTCATTAAAAGTAGACGGTGCGCGCCTAGCTACAAAAAAACGACGGTTGCTTTCAGTTAGAGCGATAAGGGGCAGGGGAAACCGATAGTAGCAGGAAAAGGAGGTTAGTAGCATGAAGGGCGTGGCGGGATGTCGGTTTGCTGGAGGAATCGCGTTCATTTCTGTGCCACGCTAAGCAAAGTAAGCATGGCGTGACGCCATTATGCTAATGTCAAAGGATGCTGTGTGGATGCTATCCAGCGCCCCGCGATGGTGAAAGCGAGGGGTATACGAATAACGAAGCAAGTCGTCTGGCATACGTCTGAGGGACAGAGAGTTACTCGAAAAAAGGCAGAAACATACCGGTGTGTCATCAAACAGGAAGTCGCACATGAGAAGCTGGCGTCTTCAAGTGAGCGGCAGCCCCTAGCCAACATCTGTAGTTAGCTAGCTAGCCCCTCCTCCTCCTCCTCGGAATTCATGAGCAACGCTGGACTACTTTCGGTCGTCACTTTAAATGTTCACAATGTCTCTCAGAAACGTTTACTGCTGATCATACAATGTAACTAATCACGCGAGTTTAGACGTTTCGAAGCGGTTGAATAAACGGGCCGCCCCCGCCATGAGTGCCCTGGTTGCTCAGGTGTGCTTCAGGTAAATCCGCCAGAGATGAGGTTAGTCCCCCACATTTTGATGGCTGTCAGTCAATTTCCAGATACAACATATTAGAGATATGCTTATTGCCACGCAATTCTACTGATCGTCAAATGAAACAAACGTATTTCAGTCCCGTGTAAGCTAATGACCATTGCACTTACAGTAGTTGTATGGCTTAAGTACTTGCAGGCGTGCACAGTGCCACCTAGTGGCTGATGCCTTGCCCTTACTACACTTGTATCGAACTTCAGATATTACAATAAAGGTTACACACATTAAGCTGTGCCACACGCGTTATATTGCTCAGGTCAACTCATTAACTGCACAATATGCTAAATGCGAAATACCCATGCATGCTAATTGGAGGAACCAACCATGCATGCTAATTAGGGTCTGGGCAAGGCTGAGCCGCATCAGGTTTTCCCCCAAAAAAAACAACGCATTTATTAAAAACAGAAAAATATACAAACTTTTTCAGTGCTTTGATTCCGATTTTAAATAAAAGCTCTGATAAAACATTCCACTGTTCTCAAATATCTTAATTTTTAATTTTCTGCACAAAATAAGATGAAAAATAAATCAAAACAAATCAAGAATAAAGAAAATTAATCAGTAATAAATATAATAATAATAATAAAACGGCAAATAATAAAAACTTAAGAAACCACATAGTTGGTAGGTAGACAAATTATTTTTTTCAGATTAAAATTAAAGCATTATTAGAGCCCTGTAGACATGACAAAACACGACTATAGTCACATTTATACTTTTTTTATTTACAACATATTGCGCAACTGCAGGGTCTTGAGACACATGCTAACTCGCAAACTAGAGAGCTAGCGACCTAAACGGTAGCCTTTAAGATATTTCCTTTAAACTTAAATAGCCAAAAACTTACCACTTCCACACGGATAGGGAGGATAACTATTAACAGTTATTTAATCTTTAACATGAACATTAATCAAACGTAATAATTTTTTCTGCGTACATGATACCATACAGCATTCATATCAATCTTGCGCGGGCCGCACTAACATTAAACTTTCATATCAAGGCGGGGGCCTCAAACTAGTGTCCTGCGGGCCACATTTGGCCCGCGGGCTGCGTGTTTGAGACCCCTGATATAGACGAACCTATGCACACCTTGGGTTATGGGAGGAAGTACCCCAAGAGAACCCACCCCAGGGATTCAAACCCACATCTCCTGACAGTAAGGCAGACGTGCTACCACCTACAACACCTAATCAATATATATTTTATTGTTGAGGTGTGACTCACACATGATGGCTTACCTTGAAGAAGTCTGTGCTTTTATTTTGAAGGCCCGGGCTGCACCCTCAGCCGCCTACTTCCTTGACACCGCTCATAACGGACCAGCAGGCGCACCGGCAGCCCCCTTCTCTGCTGACTCAGTGCCTTAGCAAGCAGCAGTCCTCCCATCCCTGGAAAAGAGCATCCAGCGCGTCGGCTCTCGTCCGCTCAGCACCGCAGAAATGGCCAAGACCGCAATTGGTGAGCATTTTGGATCCTTTTGTCTTCTTCTTAATTTGTGAATGTAAGGTGCCAGGGTTTGATGCTGTGTGAGGGAGAGGCGACACCCATAGCACAAAAGGATGCTGAGGGTTGATGAATGGGAGCGGCCAAACTGCTCTGCATGTCTCCTCTGAGGGATTCTATTGCGCAACCTGCACACATTGAAGCATAAGCTTTATATTGTATTATAACAGCAACCTCTGCTATTGATTAATCAGAGTGTGTTTGCACATGCAGACAATCAATGACCCATATTTTCCTTTCACTTTAAAGCAAAGATGATTATGATGAAGATTGAAATGTATTATTTGCCCTTACTTGGGGGCATGAAGCAGACGCCTGCCTTTGCACCACCTACCTGCCCCCCTTTACTGCCTGAGTCACGGCCGCGCAGCATAATGCAGAGCCAGCGACCCCACCCAACAGCGCCGGTCCTCCCCCCCACACACACACACACACTGCCCCCCACCCTAGAGCTCGGCAGCCTCCCTGCTGAACCTTTCCATTATGACAAATGCAGTGAAAACTGCAAAAACTGTCCTTTTTAATGTTGCGGTATGAATTTTACGTGGGGGGTTGGGGGGGTTGGCTTCTTTTGTGCATGAATGGGCGGGAGGGTGAGAGCATCTCTTTCTTTGCATCATATTGCACAGGAGTGGCAAAAAATGATGTTCATACTGAAATACTGTGATTTGGGGCCTTGTTTTTGCACCCTATCATTGTTTGGGCCTACATTAGCAACAACACTACCAGAGCTGGGGAGGGATTTTAAAGAATAAGTGGGGACGCCGGTGTCTTGTCTGGACAGTCTTGTTTGCTTTCTGGTTGAGGAGCCACTTGATGGATGGGGGGCGCGTGCAGACAGACAGCAACGAGGGCGCCGGCGTGTGTGTGTCCAGGGACACCGGCGATTAAGCCATGGCCGTTTATATATTTATTTGTCCCCTCCCTATTTTCTTCCTCCATCCAGCCAAAGTGAGAAGGGCAGGACCTCTTTGGAATGATGCTTTGAATCAAAGCTTGTACACCAGCCAGCGATGCATTCCTCTCCCCTAATAAATCACGTCTCATCTCACACCTGAGCCTCTAAGAGCTTTTCGCTGTCACGTCATATCCAATTAGGTGTGGTCACCTAAGAAAAAAAAGAATATCACGCCCTTCTCGTCATTTTTGCCGTGTATGCATGAATCAATGCTGCACACGCCCATTGCCGCCCGGGGTGACTATTACCTTTTAAAAAGGAGGAGGTGACATCAGTGCATCAGCTTTGTACACATACATCATTACCAGTTAAGGGTGTGGCTGGCCTCGATCCTCCTCCACCTTCATCATCTTCTCATTATGTGGTTTCGCCTCTGCTAAAGACTACAGCCCCCACCAGGGAAGTAAATAAAAAGCTATACGGGAAACGGCACACAGAGCACAAAACCCCCAAGAACCAAACAGCGTGGTGCATTGTGCTGATGCATGACTCCAAGCTCTCAGGAGGCGCTGGGTGGGAAGGAGAGGACGGGAGTGCATCCATCAGCAGAAGAAGGAAGGAAGGAGGGATGGAAGTAGAGGGATATTGATGTTCTGTTGGGTCCAGGTGATGGATGGCAACAGGAAGTGCGCTCGCAACGTAAAGAGGCGCGAGAGGAACGGAGGCAAGGGTGGCGTGGCACGTCTCCCCCGTCCTCGTGAATTGATGGCCCAAATTGACCTTTTCTTCACGTCAGTGTTTCCCATACATTCAGTTATCGGTGGAATACACGGATTGTTTGTGAAGCTAGCTTGTCGTAAATCTACCTGACACATCTCACAGGCACCTGGTCTAGCAGAGAATACAAAGACGCAACACGAGGGATCGGGGGTGCCAACATAGCGACTGTGTTGCTATATTTGGGTCGTTTTCTGACTCGTCTTGATTGTCTGTGTCAAAAAGTCAGTCAGTTTTCCGCACTTTTCAGCTCTCCTGCGTCCATAAAATGTGCAAATTAGATGATGGGGGTCTATATGTGGCCCATGCCACAGATACATTGCAGTCCTGTGGAGAACACTGCTGTATATAGTGATGCCCACATTGCATACGTGTACATTAACATGACAAAAGGATCGATACCGTATCATAGTAACGAGGGCTCACTTTGTACTTTTGGACTAGCTCAGGAAAAATACTACATTGTAAATAAATAAATACATAAAAAGCCAATACAAACAATCAGTTGTGGGCCACACTTTGAACTAGCGAGCTAGCTAGAGATGGTAAAATGTAGCTGACGTCTGACTGACTGCATTTTCTACCTCCTACAACACAGTAGGACGTATCCCATAGTACTTAAAGTGACAACACTTGAGGGGGAAATATAAAATAAGGATTTTCTATGTATTTATGCACTACAAAGATAAGCATTGCAAAGAAATGTACATGATATTTAACAAAATAAGACCTCTCCGTGTATTTTTACACTGATAGCCAACAACAGTGTTGGCTGTTTGTGATGCACCTGAAGGAGAGGGATTGTCCATATCATAAGATAAGATAAGATCAGAGTGTAAAGCACCAATAAAAACTAAGTAGAACACGGAAGGAACAGGTGTCACATTTGAATATTGCACATTTTATGTACTGCTAACATGCAAACATTCACAGGAGGGCTGCTTGAATGAAATGGGTGTATTTTGTACTGTAGTGTGTCACATTTACACCCTGGGAACACGAGCATCGTGTAGCAAATAAGAGTACAGATGGCTCGGAGTGCATCTTTTTGGACTAGATGGATACAGTAGAGAGAGGGACAGATGGTGGGAAGTGGAGAAGTCTTGGCTCACATTATAAAAGGGTGAAATTACATTTACAGCCATGCATTCCTAATAGACTCCATCTTCCTCCCCCTCGCTGGGAAGCAATCGAAACTGTCGGCTCATCCTCACCCGCCGCAATGGAAGCTGTCAGTCAACTCCGTTACAAGCACTTAACCCAAATTACCTTACCCCGTTTGAGCCTGCGAGTGACAACAAAATAGCAAGGTGGGCTAATTACGGCCCGTGTGCAGAGAGGAAGAACCATGACGACGTCTTGAGGGGCTCAGATGGAGGCTTGTGGTGTCCACTTGGGGTGTCCACTTGGGAGTATGCTGGGCCATCCCCCACCCTCTTCCAGGGAGAAGTTCTAAGTTGAGGCGCTCCATGCGCTGGATGATCGCATTACCGTGGCGTGTGTCGGTCTGTACGGCCCGAACGCAATCTAATAATTGTGGGACTTCCAGAGTTAACGCTCCATGCAGGGCGATGCCTGGCAGTCACTGTGCTGCCGTGTAGCGGCTGCCAAAAACAGGGAAGGAAGGACAGGGAAGGTTGGCTATTTGCTACTTCCATTGCCAAGTGCGATGATGGGAACTCAGCGTGGTTGACCTTTATCCCTGGGACAAAGTGCTCAACACTCTCTGTTGTTAGAAGAGAAAGAAGATGGAGGGAAGGATAAGACGGGCCAGGATTCTATTTACTGTATACGTGTAGTACTTGTTTGGCAGAACACTTCAATTGGGCATGTCTGAAAATCTTTACCACTTGAATCACACTAACCGTCGTATGAGCATTGAGTGGGTGCGTTCAAAGACACCACACATTCACATGTTTTCATTAGATTAGATTTATTTAGGGCATACTTAAATGCACCAAGTGTTTATTTCCAGCACACACAATAATGATGTTCCTGGGATTTCTGAGCATAGTCAAGTTTGTTTATTTTATTAAAATAATAATAACAATATTTTATTTTATTTTGGCCATACTTAAATGCACTAAACATTATACATGCGTGGTCGGAGTATAGGGGCCGCCCACCGGCGCAATGCTGCATTGAAAGGAGCAGTGGTTGATTAGAACTACAGAATTGGTGAGTGTTTGTTTGGCATCTCGTTGCTAACGTCATTAGCAGCGTTTTATTCGTACCTTTTGATATCAGCCTGTTCTCTCAGTGTTCCATGGAATTATTCATTCATTCATTCATTTTCTACCGCTTTTTCCTCACAAGGATCGCGGGGGGTGCTGGAGCCTATCCCAGCTGTCTTCGGGCGAGAGGCGGAGTACACCCTGGACTGGTGGCCAGCCAATCACAGGGCACATATAGACAAACAACCATACACACTCGAGAGAACATGCAAACACAGAGATGGCCGAGGGCGGGGACCGAACCCTGGTCTCCTAGCTGTGAGGTCTGCGCACTAACCACCAGACCGCTGTGCCGCCGTTCCATGGAATTATCTAAAACTTATTGTGGTCCGAGGCATTGTAAAGCCATCTTTTGTGTAATAGTTGGTACCATTTTACTGATGCACTTAACGCACTTTAAGTTGATTGTTGCTAAACTTTGTCTGCCATACACTGTTATTGGATTTGCAGGATTAAGACTACTTTTGATTGTCATAATGAATAATGCCATATGGCAATTATTTATTATAAATAACATATATTGTACAATATTGAAGTTATGATACGATTTGTATTGCTTGCACATTGATTTAATTTATACTGGTCCTATTTTACATAGGCCAGGTTTAGATGGCGAGCTAGGAACTCTGCATTAAGGCAACCTGCCTAAAGCTGGAAGCCCGGATTCTTACCTGAGGAGCTGGCATCCACTTGCTCTGGTCAGGCCAGTAGGAGGCTTTGCAGCCGTCCCTTTTCTTCTGTCCCTCTCGATGCTCAATGCTCATTGGCCTTCATATAAACTCCAGTCCCTTCCTTGACCCCTGACCCTCTGGACACTCAATTGCTGGGCCATTGAACTATTGAACTAAGTCGTATGCCTTGGGACTCTCAGTCCTCGGCTTTCTTTGGTATACTAGATGGATGCACTGCTTTGTATACCGATTTCACTAGAATTGTGTTATTGTAAATTAATGTTGTGAATGGCCATTCATATTTAAATATGTTTGTATTCTTCTATGTTGTTGCACATTATAATATATGGTACCGCCACAGCTTCAATTGTGCGCTTTGCCTCCTTCCTCTCACTCCCAGAGCCGAAATCTGGATTTTCTGATTCTAGCCTAGATCTTGCAATTACCCTTGGTTTGTGCCTAAAGCTACTGTAATAAGGCATTGTACATGCTACAAATATTTCTAGCTAAATGAAGCAACCCAACACAATAATAAACATTGAGCCAAGATGGAGCATTAGCCTTATTTTTGTACACAAAAGATTTCAACGTGGGTCAATATATGCTAAGCTGAACAAAGGTTATTTTAGCTTGCGCTATAAAGCCAATTAGTGTAAGATCTAAAAATACACATCTCATTAATGATGAATTGACTAGTTTTTTGCATGTGCAGAGGGCCAAAAACAAGAAAAGAGCCCCCGGGCCAGACTTTGGACACCCCTGTGTGATGCTGATGGAATAATGCCTCTTCATGTTTCATCTTTCTTGCCTCCGAGAGGTAAAAAAAAAAGGCAGCTGGTCCGTGCCCATGAATAAATAATACAACAACATGAAACGCTAACGACATGCATAAAGTCCCCAGGGGAAAGACCAAAGAGTTTGCTGTTGGAGGGGAAAACAAGGCCGGCAAAATGACAATAAAAAAAAAAAAATACACCAGCAGGTTTGATGATGATGATGATGATGATGATGATGATGAATATTCCCCAGGAAGTGTTGACATCAAAGCAAACCCGTGGAGAGGAAAGTGGGTTAATGATATTTCATCGTCCATACACACACACATGCACGCACGCACGCTAACCCATCAAACACTTCCTGTTTTGTGTCGGCAGCTTACAAGGAGAAGATGAAGGAAATTTCCGTCTTCTCGCTCATCTGCTCCTGTCTGTACCCCGACATCCGCAAGAACACCCTGGGCGACTTTGAAGGTGAGCCTTCTCGGACCGCCGGCGAATGGCGGAAAACCCAACGCCTCCCTCCCCCTCCCCTGAAATGAAAGGTTGCACTATTGTTCCCAAATGTCTACCCATCATAACCTTGGTGGGGTTTGGTCCTTTACACCACAGACCTGGACATCAAGCCCATCAACAAGCGGGCCTCGGGCCAGGCCTTCGAGGTCATCCTCAAGCCGTCCTCGCCTGTGTCCGACGGCACCTACTGCATCACCAGCCCCCCCAAGAGGGACATTTCCCTGGAGGACATCCAGAAGAAGCTGGAGGCAGCGGAGGACCGCAGGAGAGTAAGGACATTTTGGCTCTGGTTGGTTTGGAAATCAGTCAGGATGGATTTGGGTGCCGATGGAGTGCATCAGGGCCAGAACTGGCATTGTTCCACCTGTGCCTTTCACACAGAACCCAACCAGACACTACTGGGTACTCTCTCGCAATCTGATTTTCACGGTTACTCTGACAGTACCTCAAAAGCTGGAAAAATACCGGGTCCTGTTTGAGTACTCATTGCGTGTTCATGCAGAACAGCAACACGGGAGAAAAAGGCGGATTAAAGTCATCTTTTAAGTCATTATTGGATAATTTGACTAGGCTGCACCTCATTGGTCGTTGCCAACTAATCAACGGCATGATCAATAAGACATCAGGCCCCGAGTGGGCCCCGTGACCCCACTTCAAGTGGATAAAACACCAACAGGAGATGAGCAGACTTGCAGTAATGATTCCTTCCTGTTCAGTCCCAGGAGGCGCAGGTGCTCCGCACCCTGGCCGAGAAGCGCGAGCACGAGCGCGACGTTCTGATGAAGGCCATGGAGGAGAACAGCAACTTCAGCCGCATGGCCGAGGAGAAGCTCCAGCTGAAGATGGAGCAGATCGAGGAGAACCGGCAGGCCTACCTGAGCGCCCTCATGGAGCGCCTGCAGGAGAGGGTGAGGCACCTGTCAATCATGCGTTTCCATGCTTTTCTTATGATACGTACAGTTTATCCCACGCCACCACGTGACATTAATGTCAAATTAATCCTAATTTACTTTAGTTATCAGTTAAGTAGAAAGTTATCGGTTTGGGAAAAAACACATCCTGCATCTCTAGTACATCTAATGGAGATGACACCATGAAGCTATACATACGTCACTTGCAGAATTCTTCTCAGCGCCACCTAGTGGCAACAGGAAATGCTCTATGGCGCGCTCAACGCTGCTCTCAGCTTTAATTTGGCTTGTTTTTAAGACATGATAGTGGTTAGCATCTTTTTAGACGCCAATGCTAGTTGAGAATGAAAAATATTAACTCATTTACACTAAATTAACTAAAAATGTTTTCAAGCGCTGGTTAAAAAAAAAGCTAGTTGTCTGACAGAGACGCTGATGCGACATGTGGGAATCAGCGAGGTAACGCGGCTGCAAGGAGACGGGGGAATGGCCGGGGATGGAGAGCGCCACATCATCCGTGATGTGAAGGCGTCACAGTTGGGAAAAGTTCAAGCGGATGAGAAGTTGACTTTTATCCCCCCCTTCCCCCTTTTCCCACCACACAGGAGAGGCACGCTCAGGAGGTGCGCAGGAACAAGGAATTGAAAGAAGAGGTGACAGCGTGAGGAGCCCACCACCACCATCATCATCATCATCACCACCACCACCACCATCACTCCACCCCGCCCCGAGGTTCTTGGCGGCCGCTTCCAACCCCACCAGTCCCTCCCCCTTGCCATACTCACCCCTCCCCTCTCATGTTACTACTCTGAAGGTACCACACAGCGCCATGGCGGTGGGGGGTGTGTTTGGGGGTGGATTTTGAAAAATGCAGAAGAAACCTAAATCTCCCACCTTACTCTTCTCAAGCAGAATGAATCGGAACACAACAGCGGTTTTGTAAATACTTCTTTTTTTGTTACAAGACGAGCAGCAAAAGTATTGATTGCAGTGTGACTTTGTTTAGAAATCATCCCCCTGACATATCAATGGATGTGGTTGCATTCTTTCACCTTCTTTTCTCTCGTTTAGGTTGTTTTTGTGGTGCGGTAGCAAGCTTAGGTGTTTGTCGTGAGTTTGCCAGCTAGCTCATGTTTGCTGTGACTGTTTGCAAGGCCCTCCATCTGACCCCCAAACCCTCCTTTTTGTCCCCTTGCTCACATATTCCACCGCAAATCATCATCATGGCCAGTCTGGACACTGAAATAGATTTGTTTTTCTCCCCTCTAAATAGTGTTCATGTGTGAGTTTCTGGTGGATGAGACAGCATTTAAACCTCTCCCCTCATCATTCCTGCTGTATAGAAACCAACTTAGCACCCTATAGAACAACACTCCGTCTCACAGTACAGACAAACTCAAGTTGTCAAAGCAACCAATCAGGGTAGCAAGCGGTGACTTACCCAACGCGTCTTCGCTTTAGCATGTTAGCCGTTAGCATGTCACGATCCTGGCTCAAACAAGAGCATGTTTTTCACGTGTAAATGAGAATAATTCTCTCGCAGCGTCCTCTTACGGTGCACTCGGTCGTCCCCCGGTGTACCGTAGCCCGCTGTGTTGCCAATGGAATCGTCAAAGTTATCCACGCTCGTTTCACGCGCTGCGTCTCGGTCCATTCTTCCTGTTTACGCTCTCCCGCTGACCAATTGGAGAAGCGAGCGACGTCACGTGGCAATAGTGACGCATTCAAGTACCCTTCGTATGAATGACAACCCGCCAAAGTGGGGGGGAAACGCGAACAAAGCGACCGATGGCGAGCAGCAAAGATGAAAAAAAAATGAAAGTCACGTGGTAGACAGGATCATAGCACATTCTTTTGGCGCCGCTTGGAAAATGAATATACAGGCACACGTCTAGCGTAGCACACACAACTAAGATGGGAGCGTATAGGAAGGCTGCAGGAAAACACAAATCATGTCACAGTGACTACAGCACACGAGGAGGAAAGTATCGATAATGGAGGCTTGCAAGAACCAAGGTGGCTGTTGAAGGCTGAGGTCGAACGCCATTGGTTGGCGGCACCTTGTTGCACAGTAGAGTGTTTAGACGTGTGCAGATTTTAGGAAAAGGCTGTAGATTTTTGTGCCGTGTGATAAACGCGCTGACGTTTGACGAGTTTGTCCCAGACAACCATTTCTCTCCGTTTCTCTTTCCTCTATTCATTCGTGTGTTAACCCTCTCTCCACATACTGTATATCTTTGTGAGCAAGCAGTGGTTAATAAAGATTTGGGGTTCAATGAAAAAAACGCCTTGCAGAGTCATTTACTGTGAAGTAAATATTGCATAAAGTCACACTGACAATATAAAATACTGTAGAAAAAGTAGAATTACGAATCGAAACGCCTGAAACTGTTGAGTAATTTATACTAGAAAATATACTTTATGTAGTTACATATTTCTTTCGAAAACATATTACCTGCTAACGTTACAGCTGTGTCAATTCAAATGTGTTTTTTAAGCTTTTTAATATACTTTAGTAAATCCGTACAATACTGCAGTACTATATTGAACCACAGGAGGGCGACATAACGCAAGCTGTTTGATACTCTTGGTACGTCACTACAGTTCACAGATGGAACTGATGGAAATGGATCATTACAAATGCAAAAAATATTAATAAATGCGAGTTCTAAAGAGTTATTACGTGAATTAAATGTAATCTTTGATAATTTTGTAGTGATTGTGACGCTAAAGTTGTAGCCGTAGGCAATGGAACGTTCATTCCTCCATCTTTTCCTTCTTCCTTAGCTTGTTCCCACGCGGTGGTTGCAAGGTGGGGGCCGGCTCCAGGCCGCTATTGTCCAGGATATCCCCTCCTTGTTAATGGCTTCCTGTGTGGACACGAGATAGAGAGAAGCAAACAATCACAAATAACAACATCTCACAGACGGTTGATCATAGATTGTTTATTGAGGAAGGATGTCATGAAGCACCGGCAACAAGACATGATGCTAAAATATACAAAATAGTTTGTATCTTTACGGCTTGTTTTTGTGTGGCGTCGGCTGAAACAAACACCTGGTTTGTGTTTATTCCAGCCCATAAACTGCTGTCAAAAGAAGCGCTCCTCTCACTGCAAGCGTGGGGGCACACAAACTCTTAAAGGGAAAACAAAAGGGTGGGATGGTGGACTGGGGGGGGGGGTGTTAGCCTGTTTGAGAACTTGACAGACGACCGCTTGACCATCTGGAAAAGTCATTCCTGATAGGCTGACAACAGCCGGAGAAACTTCTTTAAAAGAAGAAAAGTGGGGGTAGGTGGACATCAATCGAGAGGGTAAATCAGTCATCTTTAAGGGCGGGGCTCCCGCTTCAAAAACCCCCACAGAAAATACAAAAAATAGTTTTTTTTTTGTTTTTGTTTTTTTAAACAAAAAAGTCCAGCTCAGCCGGGCTTTGTGAGTCTATACATGGATTGTGTGTGTGCCAGTCAAAAAGCTCCGATCTCCATCCCCCAGGGTCTGTAGGGTTTGCCCACCGTGGGCGGTGTCGGAGCCGGTGGGCTGAGGGCGGCAGTGGCGATGGGGGAGATGAGCGGGAAGGCGCCGAACGGGAACGGGAAAGCCGAGATAGATGAGAGGAGGGGAGACGAGAGCTTGGCTGGGTGGAGGACGGGGGCGGGGGTGGTGCCTGCGGGCGGGGCGCGCACCGGCGCTTGGTCTGAGTGAGGGGTGGTGCTCCTGCTGCGCCGACCTGCCGGGTGAGAGTCTGCGGGGGACGAGGAGGAAGAGGACGAAGACGACAGAGGGCTGCTGGTGACGCTCCGAGGCGGGGCCAGGGGGGCGGCCTGTTGGTGCAGGAGGAGCGGGTGGGTCAGGTGGGCGGGCGGCGACCCGAAGGCGGAACCCCAGGCGAGGTGGTTGAGGCCCGCCTCGCGCTGGTTGGCGTAGCTGTTGAGGTGCGACACCAGGCGGATCCTGAGGGGGTCGGCGTTGTCCAGACCCTCGATGATGCTGAGATAGCGGGCCGTCTCTGCCAGGCACTCCCTGAAACCCAAACCGCGGTAGTCCATGGCCAAGGCGTGGGCGTCAAAGAACCCTGGAGGAGGGGGGAGAGGAAGGGGGTGTTAACACTTAACATCTTACAGAAACTCGCACATTTTAGCCTAATGACCAAAAACGGCCATTTTTCCTAAACGACTATAAAACATCATATATTCATATTTTTATGTCATTTAAAAGCACTTAAGCCTGATATGGCAAATGTTTGCTATACTTTGTTTTTTTTAACACTTAAAGACCAGGAACCAGGTTTTAACAAAAAAAAAAATCAGAGTATTTGCTTATTATTATTATTATTATGCATGTCAATGCATGCATTTATGTTTGTACAGTGTCAGAAAACAAACGTACACTTCCCAGCTTCATATTTCATAAATCATATTTGACTCTTTTAACCCTTTAAAAAGTCCAATATGTTTACCTCACACCAATAAAATAGCATTAGCATTCATTTTGGGGAGAAACGTTACTGGTGCTAAAGTAGCTCCATCCGGTAAATAAATACATATAAATAAATATTTTTTTTGTAAATAAATACAAAAAAATGAAAAAGCCAGCAGTCCAACTTGAAACCCGAGTTCGGGAAGTCATCCTGGTCTGACTTTTTGTGCCACTTAAGATGAAAACAAGCGAGTCCGGCCACGGTGGCCATTTTGCCACCAACAGAGGATGATCGGCTTACCTTTGCCTCCAGCGGCGTGGAGCATCTTCAGGTGGTCCACGGTCATCTGCAAAATCTCTGCTTTCTCCAACTTGGCAGAACCCTTTTGTCAGAAGCGATGCGTTCAGAAACAAGCAGGCAAGTGAGGAAATATGATTTTTCATGTTTTCATCAAGCACCTGCTTCTCGAAGGCACTCGGCACCAGCCGACGGAGTTCACTCAGGCTGTTGTTGATTCTGTCACGGCGGCGTTTCTCGATGATCTGACAGTAAAAGAGGGTTGTTTAATTTATGTTACGGCAACGAGTTGTTTCTCTTGGCCGCTCGGCAACTTACTCCTCGTCGCCTCTTCCTCGCCTGCACCTGAGTGGACGTCGTGGGAGACACGGAGCCAAGCGGCGTGCGAATATTCCTACACAAATAATAAAACATTCGGAGTTATTGTCAAGTTGACTCCACACGGAGGAGCGACGGGGTGACGGAGGCGAACGCACCCATTCTCGTCCGCGCTCTCCTTCTCCATTTCGACGGCGTCGTCCAGCTCGCTGTCCGAGGAGCTAAAGTCGTGGTTCCTCTTCATGTCCACGCTGCTGACAAACAACTCCTTCCTCGCTTGGATGCTGTGAGCGTCGGTAAAGTTCGTTCGGCTTTGACGGGCTCGCCTTTCCCACGGTGCCGTTTCAAGTCAAGGGGGCGGGACCGAGGGAGCGAGGCAGCCAATCGCGGGGCGGGGTAGCGCTCGATTGACAGCGCGGTTGGCAACAGCGCCTCGGAGTCTGAGAGGATGGTGAAGAGGTCTCACTCCACTCTGAAGACAAGTCAAATACTTCCATATCGGGCGTGCAAAACACCAAAGCTCTTATATGACAGGAGCACTTCCTGTCTGCGAAATACACAAGTCAAAGATCCTCTATCTGACGGGAGCACTCGCTCAAACAAATACGCTAGTCAAAGATCCTCTATCTGACTGGGGCACTCGCTCAAACAAATACGTTAGTCAAAGATCCTCTATCTAACAGAGGCACTCACTCAAACACATACGCTAGTCAAAGATCCTCTATCTAACAAGAGCACTCACTCAAACACATACGCTAGTCAAAGATCCTCTGTGTGACAGGCATGTGTACTCATGAAAAAAGTTAATCGTCTGAGAGGTAAAAATGTCAGAGTAACACATCCTCACTATGCATGGAGGATCTTTGGGGAAAGTTTGACAGTGGTCCAATAGACTTTCTGTCCGTGCCTTTTTGGTCCCTCCCCGTGTATGTGTGTGGGGGGGTGGGGTGGGGTGACGATGAGGAGTGGCTGGCCGGCTGTCAGCACGCGTTGGCCGTGGGAAAGTTCCCCCGACCGCCGCTGATAACCAATCAGAGGCTGGCGGGCCGTCCCCGGCGCTGCAATGAATGAAGCAATTGGTTGGGGGGCGACGGGCGGTCTGCGAGCCAGCGTGTGAACCTGTAATCCAATCCCGACTCAGCCCGGCAGCGGAGACGGGAGCGCCGCAGCCGGAGGAAGCCACCGACGCCCACCCCCCCACACACACACACACCTCCCTGCACGCCTCCTCGTCCAAACACCCTGGAGGTTCCACATTATCATCATCCTCACATCCAGGATGAAGGCCTTGTGCAGTGATCCCAAATAGTTTGACAGCTCCACTGGGGTGTTTGTATACAAGGGGGGGGGGGGGGGGGGGAGCTCATGTTTCTACATGGGGGGCCTCCTGCACATGCAGCTATCACATTGTTTACACCATAACGTGATCCAATACAAGATGTCCATTGAAAAGCTTGCCATTTTAATTTAAAGATACTCCGTTTTGATTGACAGTGTCAGCAAGGTAGCATTCAACAATATGGTGAAATCCAATACAAGAGTTCCATTGAAAAAGTGGCCGTTTTAAGTTGACTGACACTGTCACGTTTATGAGGCCAGCGAATGTTAATAATAATCAGGATAGGGCGCCATGAATGAGAGGAAGCACTTAGCAGACCCTTTTCATGTCACCGTGTGTGTTGGGTGGTGGGGGGCTGGGGGGGGTGGAGAGCGAGAGTCGCACTCATCCATGGTGCAACCTGAATCCCTTGTCACAACAAACACAGGTGTGCATCCATATTAGTGTGTGTGTGTGTGGGGGGGGGGGGGGGGGGGCTGTTGGAAGGGGCGGGGGTTCTGTGTTGAGTTCATTTGTTGTATTTCAAGTTCAGCCAGAGTTCCCACGCTGTTATTTTCTGCCCCTCCGTCTTTGTTCTAAGCAGTCTCATCACATGTTGTGATTAGTCGGGCCTTCCAGTGGGGGTGGGCAAGGGGGTCTTTGAAGGTGAGGGAGGGATGGACGCCTCCCCCCCTCCCCATCCTGTGCAAATCAGGCCATCAACCCGAATTGCACTCAAAACCAATCCTGGTTTCTGCGTCTGGATCTGATCTTGGGGCTTTTATTTTATTACAGTTCAAGGCCAGCCAGTGACACATGAGGAGTTTTACTTTGAAAAGTTTCTTGTCCCATTATTTGGCTCCACCATTTCTTAAAAAAAAAAAAAAAGGTAATCATCAGGTAGTTTCGCTTGTTTGGGTTTGGACTTCCTGCTAAAAAATAAAAAAAAAAAAAAGCCAGCCTTGCGTCCGCCGTGCGACTGACGAGTGACGCCAGGCAGCCATGACGACGGAGCGATGCTGATGGATGATGTTTAGGAAGTCGCCCCAAAAGCAAAACAAACCTTAAAAATAGCGGTAGTCATTAGCAGTCATGTCACGCCGCCATTTTTCCACCTCCAGGAGGCAGCATCAGAGGCCGGACAGTGTCTGTGTGCAAGGCCTGTGTGAAAGGCACAGGGTAAAAAAATGCTCCGACGCAGTCATTTTGTGGGATTTCTGTGAGAAAGACAAAAAACGCTTTTCACTATGACGATTCACTGAAAAGTATGTAACATGATTTTTAGCTATTTATTTATTTAGCTATTTATTTATTTATATTAGCGACGCCACTGTTTTAGTTTCCGATGTGACACCGAGTAAAAGTCAGGTTGACAATTGATTTCATAGCACGAAGACCTGGTATCGGAAGTATCGATATTTCAGTATCGATCTGCACATCAAGAGTTTCAGTTGTGTTGCCGCAATTTTACAGCACAGCCGTTGTTGTCATAACAATTGGCGCACATACGTAGACCAGCAAAAATGTTAAAAAAGGTTGTCATTTTCATGCCAAGCCACTAGTTGGCGATGTCACTTGGCGACAGCACTGAAGCAAAACATGCTAACAGCACTGAAGCAAAACATGCTAACAGTGTCATTTCCAAAGACGTACGTGGTTGCGAAATCTTGTTGCTATGAAAACGTTTTTCAGCATGAACACACGATAAATATTCAAAAACCCACGCAATCGTCGTGCAACTCACCGCAATAGAACGCAATTAGCAAAAGAAGCTAGCCTGCATTACTAACTGCTCACAAGCTAATGCTAAGGCGTCTGTTAGTGTAGCGTCAGACTAATCCAAAACAGTACGCAGAGGCTTGTCATTGTTTTGAAGAAGAGAAAAAGGAAACGGCGGCTAACTTGGCTCCGAGACGTGAGCGACACCCCGCTATTGTGCCTCTGTGTGTGTGCGTGTGTGTGTGTGTGCACGACATACTCCAGTGTCTGTCCTTTGTAAAGGTTTGGACATGGTGTCATTGTTCGCCCTTGTCACTTCCCCTGTTGGCGGGTCTCTTGACTTGTTTGCCTTGGTGACACACACACGCACACACACACACACACACACACACACACACACACACACACACACACACACACACACACAC
Source organism: Doryrhamphus excisus (assembly GCF_030265055.1). Lineage (NCBI taxonomy): Eukaryota > Metazoa > Chordata > Actinopteri > Syngnathiformes > Syngnathidae > Doryrhamphus > Doryrhamphus excisus. The sequence continues at coordinate 7,784,913 of NC_080479.1, read as the reverse complement.
ACACACACACACACACACACACACACACACACACACACACACACACACACACAAGGGTCGTAAAGGACATGTCAAAGTTGACCCACTGACACTAATCCCTGTTTCGTCCCTACCATGACTATGCTAAAGTGGCCAACTTGCTAGCGCCTTTGTTTACCTTTTAGCTTTGACATCTTTAGTTGGAAATCGCACAAAAATGGTAATGGTTTTATTTCATTTGAACATGCATCAGATCACAATTGAGTGCATCCCATAATCAGTTCCCAGTTCCACATGTCCAAAAGGAGTAGGAAGAAGCAAAGCTTATTAAATCCTACCCCTCCATCTGGTACTTTTACAATCAGTAACTCTTACATTTGTTCACTTCCTGCTTTCCTAATATAATTTTTTTTTTTTAAATAATTTATATATTTTTATTTAAATAATTTATTTAAATAAAATGTATTTAATTTATTTAAATAATTTATTTTATTCACTTTTATTTTAATTTAAATTTTTTTTAAAATTTTTTGTTTAAAGTAGGAGGTGATATGAGCATCCAATGCCATAATGGGTACCATAGTAAGTGTCAATATAGTGATATGTATAGCACATCATGACTGGTTCAAGACTCTTCATCCACAGTAAATGAGTTAACATAAAAAATGGGGTGGGGGTGTTTTGGTGGGCCTTGGCTGAGCGGCCAAACATCATCTGTGTGACGTTCCAAAACGCTCGGGTAATCCCCGCCATCCCTCGCCTCCGGTACATTGGATATCTAAGTGGGACAGGTGTATGGGAGGGTGAACACAGAGTACCTGCTGGGGGGAGGGAGGGGGGATTTCTCACCACTTTGAGGAGCCGGTGGTGGTGGGGCCCTTAGGAGAGAATGTCCGGTGGGTGGCTGGGGTAGCGACGAGAGAGGGTGAAAGTGGACAATTTACTTTCATTCTCAATCTCTTTTTTATCTCTTTGTATATCTTTATAACACAGAGAAAGATAATATATCCAGAAAGTCTATTTTCCTTTAAGTGGTCTCTTGGCCACTTTCCACGCCAAAAAGTGTCTCCGTGATGTCGGCAACCTTGCCGACTGTTGTCCTGTGGAAACACGCCAGCGTCCAACCTCTCATCTTCGCTGGCTAATTCCCTAACAAGCCCGAACAGCTTTTAACGTTTGACATTTGGCCTCACGCCTTGGGAGTGACGGGTGGGAGGGGGGAGACAGACAGACTTAATAGTCAGATTTTTTTTTTAATAAGCGGGTGTCAAGCCCTCCAGCAGTGAGCGAGGGGTTGCTGACTCCTCTGACCTCGCTAATGGCGGCGTGGGTCAGGAGTCAGCTGGAGGAAGCGTCTGCGGAGCGCGTGAGGAGCGCCTGGGAACCCGAAGCTGGCCGTGTGATCCCGTGAAATTGATCTCTCCAGATTCTGATGTGTGTGTGTGTGTGTGTGTGTGGCGGCATGAGACACCGCGGTGGAAATGCTTGATCCCAGCGGTCGGCCCGACGTGCCGTGACCAGGGTGCACAGTCTGCTCGACTGTCTGTCTGTCAAGGGAGGAGGGGGTCGACTCGATCCTCCACAATTAAGATCACCTGCACAATAATCCCTGATAAAAACACCAGCTATGTGTACTTCCTATCCACCACCCACTCTGCTCCAACACGTTTATGGTAGCACACACCAGCAGCCATTGAGGTTTTTATGCTAGAGCAGGGGTCTTAAACACGCGGCCCGCGGGCCAAATGTGGCCCGCAGGACCCTAGTTTGAGGCCCCCGCCTTGATATGAAAGTTTAATGTAAGATTCATGTTCATGTTAAAGGTTAAATAACTGTTAATAGTTATCCTCCCTATCCGCGTGGAAGTGGTAAGTTTTTGGCTTTTTAAGTTTAAAGGAAATAACTTGAAGGCTACCGTTTAGGTCGCTAGCTCTCTAGTTTGCGAGTTAGCATGTGTCTCAAGACCCTGCAGTTGCGCAATATGTTGTAAATAAAAAGAGTATAAATGTGACTATAGTCGTGTTTTGTCATGTCTACAGGGCTCTAATAATGCTTTGTTCATTTTAATCTGAAAAAAATCATTTGTCTACCCACCAACTATATGTGCTTTCTTAAGTTTTTATTATTTGCCGTTTTATTATTATTATTATTATATTTATTTACTTATTAGTGATTGATTTTCTTTATTCTTGATTTGTTTATTTATTTTTCATCTTATTTTGTGTAGAAAAAAAAAAATTAAGATATTTGAGAACAGTGGAATGTTTTATCAGAGCTTTTCTTGTAGAAAATTGGAACCAAAGCAAAGTTTATTCATTTTTCTGTTTTTAATAAATGCGTTTTTTTTTTTTGGAAAACCTGATGCGGCCCAGCCTCGCCCAGACCCTAGCTCCAGTGGCCCCCAGGTAAATTGAGTTTGAGACCCCTGTGCTAGAGGATGCTAGCTGTCGGCTCCTATTAAAGACGGTCTGAGCAGATCCAACATGGAGGACGTCTGGGATCCAGACCTTTCATCTGCTCCTCTTCTCTTTTCAAGCCTCCTCCGGCTTGTCTGCTCGCGTCGCTTGCATGCGACCACTTCAGAACCGGGCCTGGTCTTATGAGTCCCCCCCCACCACCGCCGCCTCCACCCCGCCCTTTCCCGACTTCCCTCTCAAGAGGCTTTGCGCAGACATTTCCCAACAATCCCCGCTATTAGCGGAGGCTTGTGATGTCTGCGTCCGCCCGACCGTGGGGGAGTTGGTGGGTCGGGGGGAGGCGGGTGGGGGGGGGGGCGACCTCCCTTGAGGCCTGCTGAGGAGAGACCAGAACTATGACAGGAATCCGGTCTGATTCGGATCCTTCAGAAGCGCTGCCATGAGGGATTGATGTAATGTGTGCATCAAAACACGCTCGGTGACAATTAAAGGGAGGGAGGGGCGACGATGACGAGCGCTCCCTCGCACGCGTCATGTGACACTGTTCTCATAATAGACTCCTTTTAATCGAATCTTTTGGTCACACTCAACTCAAACGCACTTTCATGTTTTCTTATGTGCTGGATAGCAACTTTACAAAAGTACTACATAGTACTACACTGTCATACATACGTACTGCCATGTACTTTGTCATGTGATCCTGCTACCAAACTACCAAACGGCAACCAAGGTTACTTCTCCACTTTGTCTTTTTCTGCTTAAAGGAGGTACAAACGGGATGGAAGGTTAGCAAAAACAGTGTGATGTTCTACACCAGGGGTGCTCATTAAGTCGATCGCGATCTACCGGTCGATCGCGGAGGTGGTACTGGTCGATCTCTGGTCGATCGCGGCGTGACATTAAAAAAATATCATCCCAGCATCAATGCCGTCACTTGATTGATATACAGGGCAGCCATTCAGATGACAACTGAATGTTGCCCTTCGGGCGACCAATCAAATCAAACGACGTCTCTAAGTGCAGCAGAACTTACGATGTCAGCCTATCATCCATCCTCGTTACTTGATTGACATACAGGACAACCAGTCAGATGACAACTGAATTTTGACCTTTAGGTCACCGCTCATGCGTAAACAACGATGCAAAGTGCTAAGCTAGTCGGCGAATTGCATCAGATTTCAAGCCCTCGCTAAAGTTTATGGTCACTAAAATGAGTGAAGGAGCTGGACCAAGTAAAAAGGCAAAAACTGGACCAAGTAAAAAGGCAAAAACATATCACTTCCATACGGAATGGGAGGTGGACTTTTTTTTCACAATGTCTTTTTCGAAGTGCGTTTGCCTCATATGCCATTCTACCATCGCAGTACCAAAGAAGGGAAATGTGGAGTAATGTGGAGGTAATTACAAAAAATGTTAATAGTTAATTATGTGTGTTTTGCAATATTGGCTCATTTGGTTATGTAAGGTACATCAACATACATTGTACGTACAAATAATCTTCAATACATTTGAAAATAAATAGATGTTTTGCATTTTTGTAGTGGGTAGATCATTTTGACTCGGTCATTTTAAAAGTAGCTCGCATGCTGAAAAAGTGTGAGCACCCCTGTTCTACACGCTCAGCAAACATAGTGACTCACGACTGATGCCGGATAACACACACACACACATTGACGTGCTCAAGATGCTGCACTAACACTTAGTCAAGCACGTAATGGGATTAAGCGCCAGCACACACACACATGCACACACACTGGTAAAAGAGGTCACCGCCTGGTAGTCAGACCACCGGGCTACACACACACACACATGTACACACACACACACACACACACACACACACACTGACTGATGTCCAGCTGACATCTCTGTCTACTGAATGATGAGAATATCGTGGGGGGGATGCTGAATGTGTGCGTGTGCGCTAGTGTGTAGTGTGTAATGCAACGGCTGCTCACGGCCATCTACACAGCTGTCTGCTAGACACACACACACACACACACACACACACACACACACACGTACATAGATGTACACTATGCGCCTGTGAGAGATCCCCCCCACGACTGCTTCCCAGGGAAGGAGGGGAAATAGCTGCAAAGGACAACACACACACACCAGCTGACCACACACGACAACACACACACACACACACACACACACACACGATCCAAAAGACGCTCTGGCACATGTTGCACTACATGTGTACTTACTGTATAATCGCTAGTATAAACAATAAAACCACGTACACAAGTAGTACCCCCCCATAACTAAGCCTTGTACACAAAGTATTAGCAGTTCATAAATATGTTCATAACAACATTAGTTTGTTGGCACCACAGTCCCATGGCTAGCTAGCGTGCCCCGGGTCTTCCCCGAGGCCTCCTACTGGTTGGAGGTGCCCTGAACACCTCCCATAAGGTGGTCCGTGGTCCCCACAGTATTCCTCGAGGACCACGGTGCAATTCCGTGGAATTCATTCTCCGTGTCCAGGAACCATAATCGTCAAACTAAGCTAGCTAGCTAGCTAACGTGCCAGGTAGGAAGGAAAGTCACATGCCGCTGAAGATGACGAGAAGGAAAAAAAAAAAAAAAAAAGATATTCTGACATGTGTGCGATTATTTCTTGTTTGGTGTTAACCACACATTGTTGCTTTGTAGCTTTTGTTTGGCGAGAGTGTGTGCGTTTGGCGTCTGCTCGTGTGTGTACAGTTGTGGTTACTCCATGCACGCACGCCGGCCGCTCTAATGGGATGCTGTTTGTCGTCTTTATGTGTGCGAGGACGAGTGTGGGAGCGAGACACAGCCCAGAGACGCAGCCCAGAGACACTGGGATAATAAGGAAGCGAGAAATTAAAGGGGGACGGGGACAAGGAAAGACCAAAGACCCTCACAGGAAATTGCAAAAGGCGTACAGAGACAAAAAAAAGCTAGGTTCTTGGTATATCAGTCATATCGTATAAAAAAAAACGTAAAAAACAAAAAAAAAGCAAAACAACAGGACCATTGACTGTCAGACTACTGCAGCCAATCAGGACACGGAAGAAAGTCATTTGTGGAAAAGGCACAATAACAAAGGTGAAATGCGCAGCCATTCAAACAGAAAGGTTAGCCAAATAAAATCCACTGTTTTATAGCAGCTGTAAAGATGGGGCGGTAAACATGCTAACAATGCTAACAGAATGTCCCGTCTAGGATGTAAACATTTAGTAAAGTGTGTGTGTGTACTCACAGGTAGTGTTTCCTTTCAGCCGATACTGTTTCCCCCTCATGTCCGGCAACAGTTGTTAGACTTCCTGTCATGCCAGGCGTGCGTGATGTCACTTCCTGTGTGCCCGTGTTGCAATCATGTCAGGGAAAAAGGCCAAGCGGGGACAAAGTGAGCGGTATTATCTTTGGAAAGACTCATTGAGTCGAGTTAGACGGGTGCATGTACCGCTTTGGCCGCCGTGACCCGCTTTGGGGATGAATGCTTGGCAGGACGGGCGGAGGACACGTGGTTCATTGACTGGCGAGGACGGCCTGGCAGCGCTCCTTCCGCTCATCATTGTGCGCCGGGAGGCTCCCAGGACCCCGGGAAGGTTTTCGCACAACGGACCGACACACATTCAGGGGGCCGTGTGAGAACCTCGGCGAGGTCTCTCCGAGGCCGCACAGATGTGCCTCTTGGCACCTCAACGGGTTGCGGCCGGGGGGGGGGGGGGTGATTCGGGGCTGGGACTTTTCTCAGGTCTGGAGGGAGGAGGGGAGCGGTAGGGAGCGGAGAGGCCGAACTGGGGGCCCCCAGAGCCCGGATGAGAGCTTTCTTTGTGGGACACAAAGCATTGTCTGTGCTGGGAAAGGCCACGGAGGATGGGAACGCCGCCCAGAGCTGCAGATTCTAGCCGTGTGTGTGCGTGTGTGTGCGTGTGTGTGTGTGTGTTGGAGTGAAAGTGTGTGTGTTTTGTTGTACTCGCGACGTGTGCGATCAGCAGCTGGAGACATCAGAGCCGGCCTTTTATTTCACCCTCAAGAATCCCGCCGTTCGCGGGGCTGAGTCACGCCACAGTTCTGCCGCCGACCCTTCCTCACGAACACATGACCAATTCCAGACGGCGAGTCGCTGTAACTTAGCTCGCGTGCTAACCACTAACCAGCGCGCCCTGCCGCAATGACTCTCCGTCTTTTGTTGTGTTTTGTCTTCACTCGGCCGGCCTGCGTGTTTCTCCTCCACGCGTCACTTCGTCAAAGGAATACGCAATCAAAGCTAATGCTAGCAATTAACTGACAACTCAGTCGCTAGCAGCACTTTGAAGTCAGCATCTTTGGGGAGTCAACAACAGAAAACACACATGAAAACATGCTAGTTACGTAACCGTAGGCTAACTCGCCCGATTTGGGGAACCTCGCTTCATCCCCTCTTCGGACTTCTTGCAATATGTGATACTGGTGCTGGAGCCTATCCCAGCTGTCTTCGGGCGAGAGGCGGGGTACACCCTGGACTGGTGGCCAGCCAATCACAGGGCACATATAGACAAACAACCATTCACACTCACATTCATACCTATGGACAATTTGGAGTGGCCAATTAACCTAGCATGTTTTTGGAATGTGGGAGGAAACCGGAGTACCCGGAGAAAACCCACGCATGCACGGGGAGAACATGCAAACTCCACACAGAGATGGCCGAGGGTGGAATTGAACCCTGGTCTCCTAGCTGTGAGGTAACCACTCGATCACTGTGCGGCCCCTATATTATTATTGTTTAACACAAACCTCCCCCTATCTTTATTCAGCCATTGAATGCACGCTTTAAATGCATGCTAACTTTTTCAGCTTCGGTGGAACCTCACTCCAATCCCATTGTCCCTGGTGTCGCCATGTGGGCTATTAGTTTGAGAACAAAGTTTGCTGTATCCGTATTTGGCATTACAGGTTGCAGGGAATTCTATATTGAATGCACAATTGCTACATAAATGCTAACATTTCCAGCTGGGGGGGAACCTCACTCCATCACATGTTGTCCTGTTGTTGCTACGGGCAACATTACACATACAGTAGCACCAACAGAACAATATACAATTGCACAGACTGGATCGTCACATTTATCGCCCACTTCATTTAGTCCTGGATAGGTGGCGCTAGCGTGTTTTCACGCTACGACATGACATGACATGTTACGCCCTAGAGATAGGGAGTTGTTGCTATGGCGACGGTCCCGCCTTTTCCATGCAGCAATAATGATAAGATACGCTGCTAATTGATGAAGGATGAGGAAGCACAGCAGCTATTTTTAAAAAGGTTTGGGAACCGTTTGTTTCTTTTTGACGCCGGCGTGGGGCCGGGTGGGCGCCCGGTGGGCGGGTGCTGGATTGGGGTGGGAATTGAGGGAAATTGTCAGAAAGCCAAAGACAAAGGAAGAACGACAAGAAAACGCCATAAGTGCTTTATGTGGAGAGAACAATAATGGAGACGGGTACTTTTTCCCTTGGGGGGGGGGGGGGGGGCGAGGGGGGCCGTACAGACGAACGTGAACAAGTAAATCCAAAGCGCAGACAGAGGGTTGGCTTGGAGGTGAAGCGTCTAATTGCCGTCGCCACATAATTAGACGACACGCAGCCTGTTAGCGAGACACCTCAGCGCAGCCAGCCAACGCCACGCCCTCGCCGTCTTTGTGTTTTTTATTTATACGTACGTGAGGCGAGCGTGACCCCTCGGCTATTCCTGCCAACCACCGTGGAAAGCCCCCGCCGCTTGAAGGCCCGCTGCTGTCTCACAGTTTGTTCAGCTATTTCTGGTGGTGGAAATCTTATTCCAGAAGAGAAAACAAGAGGGCCCTGAGAGAGGTCCACGCCGGGAAATTTGGGAAAACTTTCTGTGGGGTGGGGGGAACGGGATGGCGAGACAGCCGTCCCCGTTCCAGGTAGAATCTTCTTGTCAAAAAAGAAACGGCCGTAGGGTGTCTTTGTTTCGTCTCTGGGTGTCGGTGTAGCTTGCGTTGAGGTGTCTCCTTTCCACACCGTAACCGACTCGTACCCGCTACTTCCTGCCTCTTTCCTTACCCTGCTCTGCTCGGAAACACGGAGTTGGGTTACTTAGCATCTTGGCAGGAATGGGAATTCAGTGTCAGTTTCACACCATCATGATCTCTTGATGGCAAAGGCAAGAAAGCCTTCTCTCTCCAACGTTACTGGCATGACGGGGACTTCCCACCTCTTCATGATCCTTCAATGGAACAATGGAACTTCAGGTTGTGCAGGGGTGTCAAACGGCGCGTGGAGAAGTGGAGATGTTGCAAGGCGCAACGCTCGTCTGTGCGGTAATGCTTTTTCCAAGGCTGCACTTGCACTATGCTAGCATGTCTCACAAAAAGCACTGTACCCCCCCTCCCCCAAAAACCAGGCCCCCCTGGTTGGTTTTCTTTTTTATCAACTTTGTCTTTTTCTTCTTCGCTCCAGGACATTTTTGAACTGGCAAACTAAACAAACGAAGACCGGCATATTTTCATCTGGAAAGAAAAGGAGGAAGCTTTGAATTTTGAATGCCCACACTTCAAATGCAGAGAGCTGCCATGGTAGTCGGACACACACACACACACACACACACAAACACACACACACACACACGGAAGGTAAATCATTCCATTTCAACAAAGAGGAGGCCACAGTAGCGGTTACTGAGGCTATGACTTGCCGCACGCACACACGTCTGCCCCTCATTCTGCAGGTTATTGTTGTGTTACACACACACACATACACACACACACACACTCGCACAGTGAAATCCCCCTGGCGGGCGGCCTCTCCTGTTTCAGCGCATGCTAGGAGCGCCATTGTGGTCAGCGGCGCGCATACAGGAGAGTCCTTGTGTGCGAGCGCCCATAACAACTGTGCCAGCGACCTTTGACCCATGACAGCATGGGAAAGTAGGTGTATTCAGCTGTCCCCGGGTACTACCGACCCCCCCCCCCAAAAAGTAATGATGGTGGGACCACAATTAGGAGCATCAATAGCAACGTACGGCTACTCGTATTTGTGATGTCATATTGTGCTCCCGTGACATGGAGACAGTTTTGGGGCGCTACACGGATTATTAGGGGCCCATTTCAGACCCAGTACAGAAGGACACATTAAAAAGTTGAAATATTTGGGGGCAATTTTACAAGAGTAAAGTCAAAATACAGTAAACCTCGGATATATCGGACTCGGATATATCGGAAATTCGCTCACAACGGACAGATAAAAAAGAACCAATTTTTCTGTAATGCATTTCCAATAAAAATTCATTGCATATATCGGATTTTTTATAACGGATTTCGCCTATTTCGGACAAAATCTCCAGTCCCGTTCCAATGCATTTCCATTAAATTTCCCTCGCATATATCGGATGGCCGCATCGTGGCGCTCCGATTCGCCGAATCGTGACAGGCCGCTATACGACGTCATTTGCAGCGTTTGCAGCGTTGCCTGCGCGTCCAGGTACATTGGAAACATAGTCAAGGAAGTGCCTTTTTATAACGGATAAAATCCCATTTACGCATATACCGGATATAAATCCGATATATGCGTAAAGCGGACATTTTCCGGTAACGGATTTCGCTTATATCGGACAAAACCAGTGGGAACAATTGAATCCGATATATCTGAGGTTTACTGTATTGACAAATAAGTCCAATTCTAGAAAAAAATTGAAAAAAATGTGATGGGAATAAGGACACATTTCCATCCCATGCGGACACATGCTGTATGTGGCCTTAAGGGACGAGAGACTGGGGGACACGTAAGGAGACAAATATAAATATGAAGACATCTATGAACTATATGGACATGAAGATGGACGAGCAGAGACCGGAAGAACCAGGAAGGTCCCACTATAAAGACACACACAGACTAGTATTTTCAGGCTAGGAGGAGGCGCCCACACTGCGGGGACACATTAGCATAAGACGGGGACACGTGCAGACTACGCACTCGCACAGAGGGACTTTTTGAGACGGAGACATATTTCTCACAGTCCCAGTCAGGGCAGGAATGCCAAGTATCCCGCAACCTCGGGGGCCTGGTGGGCTCACCATTTAACGGCTTTGCCCGTTCCCACGTCACGCGGCGGGGACGGCGGGTGGGCGGAGGCCTTGCGTTCCCACTGGGCGGCGGCGGTCACACACACGGTCACCTCAGTAACCGGGACAGGGTGGCCTTTTGCCGTAGAGCTCCTGACAGGAAGTGAACGGCCGTCTTAGGAATTAGGTGCTTCTGGAGTGAGGGCCACCCCCCACTCCCCCCGCCCCCCATGTGACATGTGTCCTCACTAATAACGGGTCAAGCAAGGGATCAAGACGGGATGCTTGTAATCCTTTGGGGCAGCTGCTACTCTCACACTCACAGGTGTCCCAGCGAGAGGGGATGATAAGTGGCGGGGGGGCGGGAGCGCCCCCCACCCCCACCCCCGGTGAAGAACCCGTCACTGATACGCATGTGAATGGACGCACGTCTGCATGGTGCGCGCTCTCGTGCGCTGCGGGGGCTCTCCCTGTCAAGACGACAGCTGACAGTGATGAATATTTCAACTATGGTTACCACAGGACCCCCGCCCCCAAACACGCTCCCCGAACATCATATTTTACTTGCGTATTTTGTCTTGACCTGTTTTCTTACTCAACTGCAGAGAGTACCAGGCTGTTGCATGACAAATGATAAAAAAATGTTGTAACGATCATCATCATCATCCAAAGTGATGCGTTGTTTTGTGAAGGCCAACAAAAAACTTTCCCAGTGTGTGTCCTCACATGGGGCGATAAACACGCCTCCACGTTTCCATATGTGATACGTGCGCCCACACACTTTCTCGACATGCTAAAAAACACACGCAGAAGCCCAAGGAAGCTCCCGTTTTTTTCCCACCACCATGGAGATGCTGGGAACGTCTTGCTCTGTAATTGATTCCGCCCCGCCTGCTCCACCAGTTTAACTTGGCCTCACAAACACACCCGAGCGCACACACACGCCCTTCTTCCTTATCTACGTATTTCAAGCGTCCGAGCAGCGACAAAGTGGATAAAAAGTGTGGTTATCTCCCAAGCGTGGCCTTCGGAGGTTCACAGTGTTTGCTTTAATCTGGGACTTTATCGCCAATGTTACTCTGGAAAGGTCACAAATCCGACATTGCGTTCATTGTGGGCTTCGTCGGTGAAGGTTTAAAGCCAGGGTGGGAACTCGTTTTAGCATTTCAAGTTTTCATGTTTTTTTTTTTAACTCCTTAACCATGCATTCCTTCTAACGGCCAGCAGGGGGCGACACCATGGGTCTGCATTTAAACACAACACTTCTTTCCTCACACATGTTATCACGACAGCCCCTCCCTTGCATTATCACACAGCCCCCGGGCCGCCAATTAGCAATCAGCGACTGGCTGCTTATCAATTAGAGCCATCGTGGTTGTCAGGGCAACTCCCCCCCCGACTTCAAAGTCCCTCATCAAAGACGTCTCCAAGATAAGAAGTGGACGTGGACTTTCACTTGAAATCAACAACTTTGTGACGGCCGGCTTCGGACTTCAAAGCCGAGACAAAAACAAACACGCAGGCTGTCAAGGTGGCGGTCCGGTCGCTACCTGCCAGGCTGGAGGACAGGATTTTCCGGAAAAAGGCTCCACGTCCACAATGACTGACAACTGACTTCACAAAACACGTGGATCACTTTTACGGATGAAATGTGTGGAACTTGGCCAAGATTTGTTTATTTATTGAGTACTAGTACTTGAATATTAGGTACCAAAAAGGTCAGAATATTTCTTTTCCAGTTGAAGTCTATATTAAATCTCCACATTTGTATCCGACTTATACACTGTTTGGGCACCCAAGGGTAAAAAGCGCACGTTTTCCCTTCAACAACTTTAGACGCTCTACCAAAAATATTTGTGATCCAGTTAAACTGCATCAGTATTTTCCCCAAAAATAAAGCACTGAAAAATGCACCTAATTTTGGGAGGTTACTGCATATTTTATTTTATTTTATTTTATTTTATTTTATTTTATTTTATTTTATTTTATTTTATTTTATTTTATTTTATTTTATTTTCATTCATTCATTCATTTTCTACTGCTTTTCCCCATGAGGGTCACGGGGGTGCTGGAGCCTATCCCAGCTGTCTTCGGGCGAGAGGCGGGGTACACCATCCACACAGAGATGGCCGAGGGTGGAATTGAACCCTGGTCTCCTCGCTGTTTTATTTTATTTTATTTTCATTCATTCATTTTTTATTTTATTTTATTTCAGGCTAGAGCAGTTAAGCACAAACATTTGATTTTTTTTGACGACTTCATTCTTGTCAATTTACATCTTTATTCTCAAAAACCCTCAGACTGTTATTATTTTTTATTTAAAAAAAAACCCCGAATGATTTCAAATATCATATCTGTGCTATTTATGACTTTTTGACCCCTAAAGAATCGACATTAAGTTGTACCAAACTCTGCTCGGTCGTACTCACCGCCATTTCAATGAACATTCATTGTGATGGGCGCTTTAAAAGAGGGCGTGGCCTGGTAGGAAGTAAACACACACTGTGAGGTTACACTGACCTGGCAGGGACACACAAATAAACACACAGAGGAGGAATTAGCATAAGAAAACAAAACCTCGTCCACATTTAAACCTGCCACTCCAAATGTTGGCGTGTGTGTGTGTGTGTTACGGTTACCCTGCATCTGTTCAATGCCGTGTTTGTTTATAAGCATCTGTCAGTGTGTGTGTGTGTTTGTGTGCGTGTGTATATATCATGTGAGCGTGTGTGTCCCACGGAGGCCGCCGTGTCTAGAAGTGACAACACGTGTGTGTGTGTGTGTGTGTGTGTGTGTGTGTGTGTGTGTGTGTGTTGAAGGGAAGGTGCTGTTTCCCACAGCTCAGATCTAATTCAGCTGTAACCCAATCTCCGTGTGAGTGGCGCTCCTACGCTGCTCTCCTCTCCCTCTGGAGTGTGTGTGTGTGTGTGTGTGTGTGTGTGTGTGTGTGTGTGTGTGATATTTCCCCTCTCAGACCCCTCAGGATCACTTTACTGTGTCAACGCCAGGGGCTGGACGTCAGCAGCATGCATGCATGCATCAACATCCACACACTAAACACCAGTGGAACACCTTCCATCAACATTACACACCACTGACTGTGTGTGTTTGTGTGTGTGTGTGTGTGTTTATTTTCCTACTTTCCTTTCTTTATGGCACACACTCATCTCGTTTGTTCTGTCATTCTTTTTTCAGGCGCTCATAAAAATAGCAAGATTTTAGCCCAAAGTTTAAAAATAATAGTTTAATAACAAACTATTATTTAAATATGATTATTTTAAAATGTATTCATCCAACTTTTCTATATGAATCGATGAAAATATACGAACATCACTTATTGTGTTCTGATTGGCAGGACTAAACCACATGGTTCTATTTCCTTACCAAATATGGAGGCACGTGGCGGCCATTGGGATTTAAAGCCCACTTTTCTACTGACCTGTGACCCTAATATGTAATAAATGCTGATAGTGGCTCCCCCTGCGGGTTGTGGTTAAAATTGCAACCATGCAATACAGTTTTACCATCATTTGACAAATGATCAATGACTTATGGACAATTAATTGGTCAAAATAAAAAAAGGCGGCCATATTTTTCAATCAATCCGTCCGTCTCCTGAAGGTGTGTACCAAATTTTGTTGTTTATTCATTCATTCATTTTCTACCGCTTTTTCCTCACGAAGGTCGCGGGGGGTGCTGGAGCCTATCCCAGCTGTCTCCGGACAAGAGGCGGGGTCCACCCTGGACTGGTGGCCAGCCAATCACAGGGCACATATAGACAAACAACCATTCACACTCACATTCATACCTATGGACAATTTGGAGTGGCCAATTAACCTAGCATGTTTTTGGAATGTGGGAGGAAACCGGAGTACCCGGAGAAAACCCACGCATGCACGGGGAGAACATGCAAACTCCACACAGAGATGGCCGAGGGTGGAATTGAACCCTGGTCTCCTAGCTGTGAGGTCTGCGCGCTAACCACTCAACCACCGTGCCGCCAAATTTTGTTGTAAAACGGCTAAATGCCTAAAAATGACAGTGGTGTTTTTTGCACAGCTGTGTGAGAAATTTCAAGTCAATCCCACTTCCAGCAGCACCACCAGCATATATTAGCCTTATTTGTGATCATGGTGCCATACTATAAACTCCTATACGTTAGTAAACATACGACCGCTAGCCGTTTAGGCTGCCCCCCCCCCCATCCCCAAGCCACAAGTGCTCCAGGATCACCAAGGGAGCGCAAACAAACTCTCCCCAGGTCCAAGGCTCTGATTTCAGCCTTCCGTCCTGCCGTGGGTTGGGAGGGAGGCCATGGGAACAAGCAGCAGTGGGGGCCCTGTGTCAATAAGTAGCAGCGGCGCCAAACAATGAAGGCGGGGGGTGGATGGGGTGGGGGTGGGGGGGCAGCCTGCCGCCAACACCGCTGACAGACAAGCGCACAAAAGGAGCTGAGAATAAAGCAGGAAGGCAAAGTGGAAATAAGACGCGTTTATAAGGTTAAGACTTTTCTCTCCATGCATTCTTGCCACATTTGGACACGCCTCCAGGTCATGTTGGTGGAATTTGATGCGTTCAGGCGCCATGGCAACAAGAGATAAGACTTGAAACAGTTTGGACGTGACCCAAGAGTGTATTATCACGCATGTTTGTCATCTTAACATGGACATTTGACATGACTTCAGTGGCATGATTGGTGCAAAATGCTAAACTTGCATTCAATTTAGTGTCAAATCAATGCAATAAAAGATATGAGAACATGTACAAAGTCATCTTGAGGGGTCAAAAGTATGGTTACCTCAGCAGTAGAAGAGGAAAATACTCAGACTAGTGCTGCCTCCTGGTGGTAATGAGACAAAATGCCGGGTATTGTAGTCTGCCAGCAGGGGGCAGCACCATCACCAAGTCCCAAAGAGCTACCTTGAATATTCATTCATTCATTTTCTACCGCTTTTTCCTCACTGAGGGTTGCGGGGGGGATGCTGGAGCCTATCCCAGCTGTCTTGGGGCGAGAGGCGGGGTACACCCTGGACTGGTGGCCAGCCAATCACAGGGCACATATAGACAAACAACCATTCACACTCACATTCATACCTATGGACAATTTGGAGTGGCCAATTAACCTAGCATGTTTTTGGAATGTGGGAGGAAACCGGAGTACCCGGAGAAAACCCACGCATGCACGAGGAGAACATGCAAACTCCACACAGAGATGGCCGAGGGTGGAATTGAACTCGGGTCTCCTAGCTGTGAGGTCTGCGCGTACCTTGAATATGTTCTACTTATAAATAGGACTATTTATGTGCCTTAATGGACATTGGCTGTATATCAGGGGTGCCGGTCACAGGTCATCATGATCTATCTTACTATAAAACATAACATAATTTGTTTTTTACATTAATTATAGTTACTCCAGACTTCATTCACTGTGCAATATTAAGGCTCTGAATGCAATATATTAAGTTCTCTGTGAAGTATTTCTATAATGCCTCATATTAACTCACTAGAAAGATCTCAGTGTATAGACTGGTCATACAGTAAACCTCGGATATATCAGACTCGGATATATCGGAAATTCGCTCACAACGGACAGATAAAAAAGAACCAATTTCCAATAAAAATTCATTGCATATATCGGATTTTTTTATAACCGATTTCGCCTATTTCGGACAAAATCTCCAGTCCCGTTCCAATGCATTTCCATGAAATTTCCCTCGCATATATCGGATGGCCGCGTCGTGGCGCTCCGATTCGCCGAATCGTGACAGGCCGCTATACGACGTCATTTGCAGCGTTTGCAGCGTTGCCTGCGCGTCCAGGTACATTGGAAACATAGTCAAGGAAGTGCCTTTTTATAACGGATAAAATCCGATTTACGCATATACCCTATATAAATCCGATATATGCGTAAAACGGACATTTTCCGGTATACGCATATAACGGATTTCATTTATATCGGACAAAACCAGTGGGAACAATTGAATCCGATATATCCGAGGTTTACTGTATATCTCATCTCGTTTCATATTATCTGCATACTGTATTGTATACAACTCTGGGAAAAACTGTTGATTTTGTTAATACTTGGGTTGTTTATATTGTTTATTTTTTGATATTGTGTATTTTGTACTGCTTAACTGATTCTGTACTCTTGCTGCTGTGCAATGCAAATTTCCCCACTGAGGGACAAATAAAGGCATATCTTATCTTATCTTAACATATATGTAAAATCGAACCGTCAACTTCAAAAGTACTACCCTAAATAGTGAAGTTTACAGCTGGGATGAGAGGTGAAAGGTCTTTCTGCGACAACCCAAACACTCCAGTCGCCATCGATTGAGTCTCGCCACTTCATCGCTGCTTTATGTGCTTTATGTCACATGACGGCCAGAAAGCAAGCCAAACTACTTCAGCGCTCGTGATGGACGTAACGGGCACCACCAAAGAAGACAACGAGATGCTTGATAGTGGAATACAAAAGGGGAAGAAAAAGAAGAAATAAATGAGAGCAATATCAAAGTTTTATTCTTAAAATGTAGTATAGAGAGGAACAGTAGTACAATTTCTTATTTTTAAAACAAACAAAAAAAAAACGAGGAGAATGTCGTTCCATCTTTGAAAACATCTGGTAAAAACGTAAAAAGAGTAACCTGAATTTTTGCTTTGTGTTCGGAGGGCACCGAGTTTTGCATCGCTGTGTGAAAGAGCAAAAAAGTTGAAAAATACAACTTTTTTTGTTTGTTTGGTTATTTTCTTTCTTTTTTTTTTTTGCCTTTTTTTCTCTCTTTTTTTTTTTTTTTTGCAGCAACAGCGTAAAAAAATACAGCCGGAGGAAAAGAGGTGGGGGAGTGGGGAGAAAAATCTTTTTACATCGGTTAGTGTTTTTGCTTGGGTTTTGTTTTCTTGTCCATATAAGAAATACAGCATTAAAAATCATTCATGACAATAAAAATCAGTAGGATGACAAATAGTATCAAAAGAACAAACACAGGACAGGATGAAGACGTGATGGACGAGCAGCACTGAAGAAAAGAGCAAGCGGAAGGTTCTTGGAAATTAAAAAAAAAAAAAAAAAAGGTTTTCAAGTCCACTATAGTTAAATAATATATTTTTCATATATATATATATATATATTCTTCTCATAGATTCTTCACATATATATATATATATGTATATCCATTATATAGGCCCACCCACAGTGATTTGAAGGTAAAAGTGACACGAGGAGGATGAAGCGTCTTCTTCCACTGAGTAAAGGGAGGTTACACGTTTCCGTACAAACTGCATATGAACACATACTGCCGCTCCCAGCTTTCCGTCCACATTTGAAAAATATGTGCTAAGAACAGGGAAATTAGAACGAGAAGGGGGGAGGGGTTAAGTGAATGGTAGCTTAGCATTAGTCAAAAAAAAAAAAAAAAAAAGAAATAATCATTTCAACAATTACAAGATTTTTTTTTTTCCCCTACACTATCACCTGGCTCCTCGCAGACATAACCCAACGACAATAACAATAATAATAATAATAATAATAAAGAACAATTTTGGTTGGACAAATAGAAATGAACAGTCTTGATTGCATTTTTTGGAGTCAATATTAAATAACAACAACAAAAAACAGTTGGAAGAAAGAAAGTTCCATTCAGACCCACGTTTGGGGGAATTTCAAAGAAAAGCAAAAAATGATTCTCGTGAACACAAAAACGTAAGTGCATGTCTATGATGGCGCCATAGAGATCCACTTTTTATTTCTTTTTTTTTTGGAACAAAGTGTTTTCCTACCTGGCAGACCAAACAAAATGTACATAAAAATGGGACGTCTCCTCACAATCAAATATATAAACGCCGTTTCACGTGTGTGTGTGTTGTGTGTGTTGTGTGTGTGTGTGTGTGTGTACTGTGTGTGTGTAACCGGTACCAAATATAAACAAGACGTCCACTTAGGTCCTTGTTAAAAAGTACTGCCGGTAGTTCTATCTAGTTAGAAAAGGTTAAAAGCATGGCGAAGATTACCTGATAGTCGTCAGTGTTGTATAGGAGGTGAAGCTGAGTCAGTTATGAGAGTCGGGGGTGTCCAAAGTCCGGCCCCGGGAGCTCATTGGCGTCCCCGGGGGGGTGCCTCAGTTTTTATTTGCCCCGCGGCATATTCTGGAAATAAAATGATATGCCGCCCGTATTGCAGCTTGACTGAGGAGGATTTAGGGCCGCTTACTTTCAGTGGGGAGTCTCTCTATTTATGTCTTCAGTGGGAGTGGGGTGGTCATGTTAGGCATCATCTACAGGGGTGTCCAAAGTGCGGCCAGGCCCACGGCATGTTGTGGAAACAAAATTAAACACACATAAAAACAAACAGAACAAAAAACCCACAAAATTTTGTATAGCGCCCCCCCATTCGTGTTTTGTGAATGAGTTGTGAATTCAATATTATGCACCACCAATACACACCCACCAGGGACATAAAAAGGGAGACTCCACGCATAAAAAACGTAGACGTGGAAGCCTTTTGGATTAAAGATGAAACATCTTTCTCCAACCACGCTACACTAACATGAGGTGTGTTTAACACCAAAATGATTGAGTTTTACTTTATGATGAGAAAGTCGACAAATGTCCTCCAGAAATCAATTAAAAAATGTTTTGGGGGGGGTTTAGGGGTTCAGGGACCCCCCCTTCCCCCGACCATATTGTATTCTGAGGGTTGCCGTGCTGAGCATCACTTGCCAACACTGGATTGTTTTGGGGTTTTTTTGCATGTTGTAAGTGCCAACCTCCTCCCCATTCTTCAAATTCACGTTTGGACCCCCCCTCCCCATCAACCTGACTCTTGTAGGTCCAGTATTTCTGCCACTAAAGCATTCATTACAGCACCAAACCATTTGGCAAAAAAAAAACAAAATAAAAACAACAATTCAAGCTTTAAGTGAAGGTCAAATGCTTTTTGTTTCATCGACAATAAAGTGTTACTGTGACGCGGTGATTTGTATAAAGCTAGCTAGAATAGTTCCCCTTGCACTTTATATATATTTTTTCATATATATATATATTTTTTTACTTTAAAAGGTGTCTTTTCTTCTAAGCGTATTCAGTAGTTTTGAATTCTTTTCTTTCGCTCTCCTGCTAAATCTTGGTGTGCGGTCTGTTTGGCACGACGTCACAGCCCCGAAGCTTTTTTTTAAATTAATATCATAAATATGGCTGAGATACATTAGAGTCACTAAACAGATTTTTTGGTTCCAAGATTTGTGCAGGGAAAAGAGAAAAAAAATCACAAATACAAAAAAAAAACAATAGAACAGAATAATACAAGATATTTAGCGCACCTACTAAACACCGTCTACACAGCAAAAAAAAAAAGAAGAAACGGAAATAAAAATTAGATTATCTGATAAGACCATAATAACTCTCTCTCTCTCTTCTTAAATTAAATAATTAACTTTTTTTCCTCAATGATTGGCCTAACCCCACCTCTACGACACCCCGCCCACTTAACAGGAAATAATAAAAATACATCACCAAAGAACAAAAAAAAAACCTGATTTATCTTAGAATCTTTCTCTTGTGGGCATCAATAATAATAATAATAATAATAATAATAAAATCTGTACATGGCGGGGTTCCCACACTACCAAAGCTTTTTTTTTTTTTTTAAATCGTTGTCAAACTCGCAGAATGGAGCAACCCTCAAGGTTTGATAGCACTTTGGAGTTGATTGTTTACCAGCTTGTCGTCTTGTGTAGCACACATACAATAAACACCCATTCATTTAAAACTCTTTGTCCTCCTCCAGGGCAGCACCAGCGTTGCCCTGCGCCCAATTTGATTGGTCGTTGTCAGCAGGCTCCTCCCCCTCCAGGTCCTCAACCTCCTCGCCCTCGAAGTCGTCGTCGCGGGGGAACTCCATGGCCTCCATGGCCTCCAGGCCCTCCTGGGTGGCCTGGTGCGAATCGGCGCAGTCCACGCACACGCCGTAGCGCCGCGAGCCGTGGCGGATGCCCACGCTGGCGGCCAGCATGAAGATCTTCTTGCACACCATGCACTTGTACTTTTTGTCCTTCTTGTGCACCTGGAGGGTGGAGAGGTGGGGTGGTCGGGATGGGAATGTACACGGTGAGTCGCGTTTCGGTTTTTTTTGTTAGCTTGCCACCAACTCCGGGGGGAATCCTCCTCCTCCTCCTCCTTTAGCATACTCGGACAGCTGACATCACAGTGGCGAGAACTTGTGATTTTCACAGCCTCTGGCGTACCCACAAAACATCTGCCAACGCAACGTCAGCCACCAATCAATGCGCCCTCCTCCAAGATGGCCGTCAGTGGCTACTTCGTGAAGTCCACAACATGAACTCGGGCGTCAAAATGGGTGTGAACTTTGCATCAGGGCGGTACGACACCAGCTGAGATAACGTGGAGACGACGTCAGGATCCAAAATGGACGCGTTATTGGACGACGCCACAAGTGCATCAATGATAATATGTGGTGTAATAATGCCAGTGCACCGTATCAAAAGGAATCAACTACAAAATAATTGATCAATACAAAACAAATTAGCACGTATGATGGACGCTACGTCGTATTTCTGATTTTAAATCAGGGTCTCTTTCATTATTTTAAGATACCCTGAAGTCCACACTGCGTGTCAAAGCAGCCGTCAGCTCATTAGCATCCGGAATCCGCTACCTTGATTCCCTTTTAGCGACACCGTGTGTGGAATACACACTTTACCTTTCATGAGGACCAACGTTTTGTCGGACTTTGGTCCAAGTTTTAAATGCGTTTGGTGCACAATGAGGTGTTACACTGTGGGAATAGTTCCACCCTTTTCTATTATTTATTTTATCGCCTTTGTCGCAACCTCGATTAAGCGTTATAAACCGGGACAAGGGTACAGTGATGTCATACAAGTGAAAGAAACCCCACCTTAAAAAAAAACCCTCAGGTTTCCTGCGTAAATGAACGTACACAAACCTGATTCTGGAATGTTTTTAACCTCTTTTCTTTTCCCAAAAGACAATTTTCACAGACTCTTTTTGGTAATGTGTGTGTGCATTTGGATCTATGATCTATCAATAACTTAACAGCGGGTGTGGGTGCGGGTGTGTTTGCTCTCACCAGGGAATGTCTCTTGACGTGCTCGCGGCGGGTGAACAGCTTTCCGCAGATGTCGCAGCTGAAGGAGCGCACGCCCGAGTGTATGACCAGGTGCCTCTTGAGCGTGCGCCGGTGCTTGGCGATGTAGTTACAGTGGGGGCACTTGAGCTTGTTGATGGCGAGGAGCGGCGACTCGCCTGCATGAGTGGGTGTGTGTGTGTGGGGGGGGGGGGAGAAAAACAAACCACGGTCAGCAAGGACGAGGTGGAAGAGTCTGGATCTTTCACGTCATCGGCGTGCATTAATAACAGCTCGTTAAAAGGGAAATATGGCAGGCTGTGCAAACGTGTCGCTAGGCAACCTTCGCCTTCATCTACTCGGCGAAGCTGAGGGTGTCGCCACAGCAACGGGGGGGATGCTGACTCAAGGCGGAGTTGAGGAGCTGCTCTGCTTTGTGTCAACTGACCAGCGCTATCCAATCAAAACAAAACACCGATCCACAGCCGCTCCGCAGCCCCCCCCCCGCCCCCACTCCCCAATGCTAACGAGCTCGTGTGGACAGATGGTTTTGAGGGTAAATTGGCCGGCCATTGATTTTGAAAGGGCTCCAAAATGGGAGTGAAGAGTCACAGGCTTTTGTTTGAGCATTGTCGTTGTCATGGCAGACCTGGGGGGGAGTGAAGGAGGGGAGTGTTTATGAGTTTACCTGTGCGTGTGTGTGTGTGTGTGTGTGTGCGTGTGTTGTCGAAGCACAGTGAGACATGAACAGGTTTCTCAATACTGTGTACACAAGATGTGTGTATATTATTAGTCATGTGTAATTTCCTTTAAAGCAAAACTGCACTTTTGGTTGGAATTTTGCCCATCGTACACAATCCTAACGTGAGACCTGAACACACGTCTCTCATAAGTCTGCATTCTACAGACATACAAACAAATAAAAAAGGCAACTAAGAAGGTTTTGGGAGGTGTTTGAATAGTAGTAGTTGCACCCATTACGTGCATTAATGAGCTGCCTCTTTACTGCTGTATTTATATCTTTAGAACGCGTGTGTGTTTATGATGTGTGTGTTTATGTGTCACATATAGATTGTGGATGATGGGCAAAGTTCCCCCCAAAGAGTGCACTTTTCCTTTAAGACACTACACTTAAAGTGACAGTGCCGAGGGTCAACTGAAACGGGCGGGGCAGGGAAACAAAGTCCACATTGTAGAGGTTAGCAGTGCCTTATGTGGATGAGGCAAGCCCAAGCCCCGCCTCCTATTTAAAGCATATTTCTCATGCGTGGCAAATCCTGTCCACATTTATTAAAGCCTATTTTTAATTCCGCAGCTCCAGTTTGGCCACCAAACACTGAAACACGAGGAAGTTGTGTTCTCGGAGCAACGACATCTTACCATTCTCCCAGGATTCCCCTTGCTGGATGATGCTATACTGGATCTGATTGGCCAGCTCTGGGAAAGGAGGGGTGGGTCGAGGTGGCGACAGGAAAGAAGGGAGAGGGAGAAAGAGAAGGTGAGAGGTGGTTCTCAGGTTTGTTTGATGTCGGGTAGGGATGTGGGGGGCGGGGGGGGTGGTGGCTAGGCAGTCACGACACCCTGTGTACACAAGCAACCAGTCCACACATGAACAATGCCAGCTTGACTTACACAAACACACACACACACACACACACACACACACTCTCATGCACAGGCCGCCATTGTATGTAAAGCAGCATCAAAAAGGGTGGGGGCTGCGGTGGGAGTGGTGCTCAGCTTTTGTGTGTGAGCACCTGTATGTGTGTGTATGTGTGTGTGTGTGTCCACTTCCTCCACCGTGAGCCCTTAGATCCCATTAAGGACACCAACAACGCGCACCCTTGGTCAATATTTGAGTGGCCCCCGGAGGTGCCCAACCCACCCCTTTTTGACAATCCCGCAGGCTTGTTTAGTGGCCGAGGGTGGGGGGTTAAGAGTTGGAGGGAGACTAGAACCCAGCCTTCATTTTCAACTGCCTACCTTCAACACCAGCTGGGGGAGATTACGCCATTGAGGCCGACTACTCGGCCCCCATGGGGGTTACAAAAAGCCAAAAGAGCACATTTTAGGGGACGTCCCACACTTGGCCACAAGTCAATTATTTGCAGCTCTCCACGTCACCCCCATGAATGGCGTCTGTCCACTGTACTCGTTTGTCAAGGTATTTGTCAGTTTGGGTTTTGGACATGCGACCGAGTTGAATACACGCTCATGATGAAGTACGAGAAGGTATCATATAAATGTTATCAAATAGCTTTTGCTTTGGTCGTGATGTGCATGTGTACGCTTGTTTATGTTTTGGGGCTCCAACATGCCGTTGTTATGTAAACAAGCAACCAAAACAACACAGGTGTTATCGGGCCTGATTAGATGTCAACAAACGTTCCTTACAAGGCTGAAAAAAAACACACGAGAGAGAATATGATCAACTCCAGTGGAGTCAAATGCATACTAGTAGGGATACAAATTCGCCTGGTGGGCCTCCCTGCCCTTTTTTTTTGTTTTTTTTTTTTGAGGCGGCATTGTGGACGCCATGTGACGCACATATCCAGAACGAGTCACAACAAAAACCACCACTGTGCGCGGCGCGAAGCTAATCAGGTATCGCTGTGCCAGACTGCACAGAGACACTGTCCGACTCAAACATAAAGAAGAAAGGACAAAATGATAAGAATTGGGTCATCTTACAGTCCTTATATTTAAAAGCTCCCCCATGATGCATTTAAAGACCTTCTACAGTGTTCCTAGTGTTTATGAGCAGCAAAGCTGGGGAAATCGTCACCCTCACATGTTCCTTTTGAGAGAAGAGGCGCTTCTGAGGTTGCGGCTTTTCTTGACACGAAGGGGGGGGGGGGGGCTTCATTACTGCATGCTTCCCTACACATCTCAAAACATTTATGTTTTTTTTTTTTTTTTTTAGCAAATAGGCAAACATAGTAATGTTTAAATGCGACTGTAGAGTGATGCCGCTTTAGATGCAGCAGAGGGCGCTGTCACATGTCAATTCATTAAATTTTCCCCAAAGTAAGACAGGAAGACCTTCCGTGAGCATAATACTCAAGTCTCGTGTCACAAGATCTCACGAGATTAAAACACGACAGGAGTTCTCGTTCAGAAAAACAAATTAATTAATTAATCACACTATAAATGAAAATGAAGTCATGTGCCATGTGCATGCGTGTCTATTTTCCTCGCCTCCCGCCTCCAAACAGGCATGAAGAGAGTTCACTCTGTGCATTTCTGTCAGGACTTTGTCACGTTGGTTCCATACAACAACGGCATGAATGGAGTGAGCATATACATGCATAGTAAAAATTACATTAGTATATTGTAATACAAGTTTTTAGATGTTTCCATTGTGTTAAAATCTCGGCTAGTCGCCATAGCACCAATCTTGTGTATCGTCCCGTGAGTGTCTTGCAACACCCTGAGGATCAAGAAAAGGGCTATTAGAGGTTGTGTCCATTATTTCCTCGTCATTGGCAGTCTAGCGTACATGTAAAAAGTGGACAATCACACTTCTTGGGATCGCACGCTGCCTCATTACCATTAAAGACACAGACACAAAACGGCATGTCCCCAACAGGGCTTAAAAAGCACTTTGAGGCATCAAGGCCCACTGCTGTACATTATACACTATTGTGAAACCTCTTGTGGAACACGTCTGTCAAATTGTTGAAAACTCCTATAATACTTTCATTTACAGAGAGTACAAACGAAAGTCTTTATATATTTCAGGCAAAGCTGCGAAAAAAGATGCATGAAAACTGCAGCGGTCTCACCGTGGCCATGGAGGGGCCATTAGCACCCCCCAGCATCACTTGTGGAGCGCATTAGAGGAGCTGGAGGAGGAGCTGCTGGCACTAAGAGCATTGGAGCGCATTTAGGGGAGGCCTGAGGGAGAGAAATGCTTCCCCTGCTTTCTTCATTATCCTGCATTAGGGAGGGCTTCTCTCTCTCTCTCTCTCTGCAGCACATCCAACAACAGCCCCCCCACATACCCATCCACTCCATAATATCATTGTACAGAACCACGCTTTAAAGGCCGAAGGAGAGATTACGCCGTACGAGAAGGGATGGAGCGGCGCTAGATTAAAAGGTTATTCAAGGGAATCCAGAAAGAGCCATGTAAAAATATATAAAATACCACAAAGAGGATTTTGTACCCAGTGATCAGGTCTTTACTTTTTATTTTCTAACGCAAACATAGAACCGAAAGCAGGCTGAACGCACGCCGGAGCCCGGTGTACGCAGCGGTCAGCGTGCGGCGGGGACAAAGCGATCCAAGCGGGCGTTAACGCGGGTAAGCCCCCCCCCGGCTCTGGAGTGATTAGTGGAGATCATCAGCGGACGGCGGGCAGGTTGAGCGCTCAATAAGCACACACATCCCTGCTGGGAGGTGCAACTGCAGCACTGGGATGAAAAGGCCTTAAAGCCACACGCACACTTTCCTCTCAGTGGCCTTTCTTCCGAGGTGGACTTCTCCATCCATCTCATCTCCATCTAGCCATTTGTCGCTCTGAAAACGTCTACAGAAGCTGACATAAAAGCCACAATATATCAGACCCAAGAATTGTAGTTTTTTTGATACGCATTTTTGAACGCATCCCTGGAGATCAGCTACATCAGCGTATATTAACCTAGCATAATTTGCTGTTATAATGCGACTGTAACGTTAGCAATAAGCATGGAACAGTTACCGCGTTCAAGGTATGAAAGCGTGGAAATACTTGGTCACTTCCTGTGTTGTTCCTCGCAGTCGGACCTGGGCTTTGATGTGCTGAAAGGTGTTGCCATACATCAGCCATAGCTAGCGCAGGCGTTGTTAGCTGCCTCCATAGCATTGAGCTGTGCCGTTGAGGGTCAACATATTACCCACGTGGAGAATATATTTGTGTTGTGTCTTGAGAATTGAGTTATTTTTGTTGCACTTTCATCATGTTATATGGTGGCTCTTTGTTTTTTCCTTTTTTCAATAAAGATATTTCAAAATAACACATTTTAGATGTGATATCATTCTATTTTGGCCCAAGGAATCATACCAGAATCTCATACTTGGGCGTGCCTCGTTAGCACTAAATGACCCCACACCTTAACATTGTGTTGTTGACTGTGATGCATCTTAGTTGTTGCCCACTAAAACTAGGAGGGCTGTAAAAGAGGTAATACATCATGGCGGTAAAGATGTAAAAGGGTGCAGATGTGCATCATACCGGCGTTTTCTGAGAGCGAAGAGAAGTCCTCTCTGGGGTAGGAAGCCGACGGCTGGATGAACATCCCCTCGTCGAAGCCCTCCTCGGGCTCTGGCGGGAAGTTGTAGACGAACCGCCGCGTGGTGGTCTGCTTTTTCCGCCGGCCGCTTCCGGCAGCGGCAGGGTCCGGCGCCTCGCGCTTTATCGCCGCCCCTGCGCCGCCGCCCGTGGCTGGCTCGTTCCAGACGAACACCTGCGTCTGGGCGCCCGCCGAGCGCGGATCGTTGGTCTCTGCTGAATCGGAGGAGTTGTCGTTGTGCTGGCTCCAGCTTCCCGGGGCCCTGGGGGGCACCAGGGCACAGCCCTCGCCCCCGACCGTCGTCACCTCGATGTCGCTGGACTCCTCTTTTACCCTGCCGCCGCTGCCTTCTTCATCGTCCTCCGTGGCGGCCTCTTTTCCTTGGTTGTTGCTGGCTTTGATTGACAGCTTGGACAGGATGCTTGTGGCCCAAAAGTTGCTCGGCTTCCGTTCGGGGCCCCGTTGCCCGTCTTTGGCCACCGTCTGCCTCTTGTTGTAGTCCACCACCACAGAGTCGGGGGCCTCCTGCTTGATGCTAATGTTGAGGGCGTCTTTGATGAACGCCCGGCACGACTGCACCACCTCGGTCATCTGGAGGTAACTCGCCACCGACATGACCTCGATAGCGTTCTGGCTTGTGAGCAGCAGGTTCCCCGAGTAGAGGAAGTCCAGGATCACAGAGAAGCCCTGGACGGCGGCCACGTCCAGGTGCGTGACGGTGGCCTGGTCCTGGGCCTCGCTCTGGGTCAGACAGTAGAGGGTTTTGAAGTAGCGGCTGCCCGCCACCAGTATGTTTTTGTGCGCTCTGAACACCTGGCCCGACACCACGATGTTGACGTCGCAGAGGATGCCGCTCTTGCGTTGCTTGTCCAGCTCCTGGAGCAGCTGGTAGCAGTACGAATTCTCATGGGGCTTGTTGCGGAAGTCCTCGTCGGAGGAGTTGGTGGACGGGCTGGCGTTGTCGGTGGGCCTCCCCGTCTCCTTTTTTAAGACACAGAGAACACATTTGCTGTTGGACATTGCGAGCACACCACCGGCCATGTGCACAATAAAGCGCTATTGTGTGTTTATACTAATATCCCTTCCTGGAGCCTCATCTTTACAAAACACTCTTTGCGAATCGGCAAACACCCCGAGGGTTCCTGACACGCCCACCAGATGGGTGAAACAGGTTCAACAGGCTTCCAAAAGGGGAGCGGGGATACAAATGAGGTACAATGGAGGGATGGGCTGCGCGGCCTGGAATTCATTACCGGGTTACAGCTCCGAGCATGGACAAAGTTCAGTAGGAATTCTTTGGAAGAGCAGCTCCCTCGACTTCACGGTGCTGTTAAAGATTGCTTGTGTTGCTGCTGAATGTATTACTTCCACAATTGCTTTGCTGCACGATACAT
This sequence comes from Doryrhamphus excisus, assembly GCF_030265055.1. Lineage (NCBI taxonomy): Eukaryota > Metazoa > Chordata > Actinopteri > Syngnathiformes > Syngnathidae > Doryrhamphus > Doryrhamphus excisus. The sequence continues at coordinate 7,756,707 of NC_080479.1, read as the reverse complement.
GTTGTTGTGACTTTGACACAAAGGCAAGATGACTGGGGCCCCATCAAGTCCATTTTTTCTAGATTAAGTTTTTTATGTAGTAATTTTTTTTTTTTACCTTTTACACTTATTTTACCAGCATAAAGTGTGTGCTTTTGGGGTTAGTGACTAAAATGTCCGCTCGTTAAAAGCAAAAAATCTATTCACTGAAAAAACTGCATCAAATATGCTCCATTGTAGAGTTGCATCATCATCCCTTTGTGCTTCTCACGCAAAAACCGTTAAAGACATATAACAACATCTTTGGGAGAGATGGCTCCAGTTGAAAAAAAAAAAAAAAGATTTCATCTTTGGATTCCGCGTTTAAAAGTCAATTCTGTTCTTACTGGACAATGCCGTCTGTGGAATTCATCGGGGGTCCCGGGTGACGAGGGAATGTACTGCAACGTACTGCAAATCCAATGTCAAAAAGTAGAAAAGCAATGAATTAACAAGTGCCAAACCAAATTTGCTGAAGGGGGGAAGAAACCTTAACTGATTTAAACTGGGCAACCAAACAACAACCACAGTAGAGATATGCAAGCCAATGGCAATTTTCCAGATTTTTTTTTCCCCTCACCACAGACATGCCCCCCTCACCCCCAGAAAATGCCTATATTTGTGTGGGAGACATTCACACAAGGATTAGTCCAACAACACATGGATTTAATTGTCTTTTCTGTCAAACATGGTTTCAGCTGCATCAACCCACACAAGATATTTCAATTTGGGACAAATTCTAACCACCACCAAGCCCTGGAATGCTTGCTTTTTTCTGTTGACGTTTTACCAACAGCTGGATTACGCATTGACCATTTTTGGGGGGGTATTTTTGGTCAATGATTTCTTACAGGCAGAGAAGTTGAGAAAGCTAGCTTAAAAATAGCAGACCGGCAGATTCACTGCATAAATCAACAGCTCTGAATTGGCGCAGTTTGACTTCTGTGCAAACAAGCGCGACGTCATGATGGTGGCTTTTTACGGTGACGTTTATGTGGAATGGCTGCGTAAAAGACGCTATTGTTTGTGTAGGAACAGAAGAGACTCTCTGGTTAAAGAGTCCTACTAGCGTTTGCAGTGAATGTTCAGACATTTCTATAGTTTGATGGCAAAGTCCAAAAGACGACATACAGTCAGGTGAAAAAAATGAGGAAAGGGGTGAAAAACGTGCCCAAACATGCACCCCTACCGTCTTCCCTGTGCTGAAAAAAAACACCACAAGCTGGACTTGTTATTAAACCCCAAAGTTTGCCCGGCATAAATCGCAACAACTTTAAATTTTTCACACAGATCAATGTGCTCGATATAAAATTAAACCCACGGGTGTTTTGCTGAATCATTGCAAAATTTGGCACATTCCTTTAGGGGACTGGCTAGCATAGTGGCTAACTAGCCATAACTCATTGGCCATTTAACTGATAATAATGAAACTTCCAGCATATAGTCGATGTACCGTGGGCTCCAGACACGGGGGGTGGCGCTGCGCTGACATCGCTCATATTCAGAGCCAATTATGAGTCTCTCATGGTTTTGATCAGCTGTTACATTTGGCGGTGGTAATCAAAGTAGCTCAGGAGGAAAATCGGTCAGTGTTGATCGTGGTACTCTTGCTAATACCGGATCTTGATAGTATTGAAGATACACTGGCTAAAAACAGGAAATCTCATGCTTTTCCTTTGCACTGTATTGTTCACTGGCACAAAGAGGACTCCACCAATTAGATCTGGTGGAGGGTTGTCCGAGTGTCCGGGCCAAGATGACGGGAGGGGAGCTGGCAGTAACACTTCTACTACTCCTCTTCCCTCTTCCCCCTCCCCCTCCTCCTCCTCCTCACAAGGCAAAGAGCCAGCCTGGTACCGAGCACAGAGTAAAGACGGGGGAGTGTGCGTACACACACACACACACACACACACACACACACACACTAATGCTTAGGTTAATATGTGCATGAAGCCAGAAATGTAGAGAGTTTTTGAGCACACAAGCACTTGCATCTGAAAAATTGCACAGCAGATGTCCTAATCCAGAATAATTCACATTGCTACAGACTTGCATTTTTGTCCCCACCCACTATCTCACACACACACACACACACACACACACTGGGAGAAACCAAGCTGCCCACACACACACATACACAGCTGGGGTTTCAGCGAGTAATTCAGATTAAATCCATTTCTCTGAGGTCCCCACCCAGCCCCCACCACCCACCACCCATCCACACTGCAGCTCTTGTCCAGGGCAGCCTGGCTTGGGCACACAGGACAGTATAGGGGGGCTTATCATCCTCGTCCACAGCTGGAGGGATTGGGGGAGAGAGAGAGAGAGAGAGAAAGAGAGCGAGGGCGAAAGGGAACATGCTTTGCAGGCTTCATGACAGAGCACACATAATGGCAACGTGAAAAGAAGGGTCATAATGGGGTGAAAGTTACAATGAAAAGATGGGAGATGCTCGGCGCAGGAAGAAAAAAAAAGCCTGATAGCGGCGGCACAAAGACATAGAACGAGTGAGACCTTGAGCCTGGAGAAAATGTGGAGCAGAGCGCTGATGGGTGGGTGGGGGTAGGGGGGTGTGGGTGGTAGGATGGAGGAACGCGAGCGAGCGCAATAGGCGAGGAGGATAAGGAGACGGGTCACCCCATTTTTAGCCCGTTCACAATGGTCGGCGTTCTCCCCGAGGCTCATTGTCCACTCACTCACTGTGGACCTTTTGTGAAAAAGACCTCCTCCAATCGCTCTTTTACATCACGCCTCCGATCCTCTGCACTTTGGAGCCCCGGGTTGGGCGAGGGCGAGTCGGGACGTGGATGGGGAAGGATGCACATCAAAGGCACTTTGGACGGGCCAGGACAATGGCTAATTTTTTTCTTTGCAGGGTTGAAAAAAATTAGCATCTCCACTGTGCCGGGTTAGTAAATAGCTGCGTTCAGGCAGGAATGGCTCACTGGGTGTGGCGCTGTAAACAGACACACAGAAGTGTCGTCTTCCGCTTTCCAAGGCGACAAAGTGGAATTACTTTGGAGAATAAGACAAGAAAATATCAGTAGAATGTCGACTGGGGTGACTCGTGAAAATATGCAGATATGTCGGCTTGACGTCACTTGTGGTCATGTGACGCCATTGGAACGTGTTTTCAGATTTTCCCCACTCCGGAGGCCGTTTCAGGGTGCCCAGAACGCTGTTTTGGGTGTAAGAGAAAGCATAAAATACCAGAAAGCGTTTCCCAGGAGGCTGCTACCAGTCGCATGGGATTATTGGTTAAACCTGTGAGTTAGATTATTAGTTAGACCTGTGAGTTAGATTATTAGTTAGACCTGTGAGTTAGATTATTAGTTAGACCTGCTCAGTTTCCATTTGAATGTATTTGTGATGTGCTCTGTAGTAAGCACCAATGGCTTCACCAATGGCCCTGAGCATCCTTTCTCCAGATGCAGCACATGTGAGTCAAGATCCCCAACCCCGAATCTTCGGTCTTGGCCTGGTTACTTTTAAATGTAAGCCAGAGAGGGCAAGGCCAAATAACTGACAAGAGGATGTCTGGAAGGCATCTTTCACGGGTTAAAAATAAGGTTTTTGATCCACGCTGGAGAGCCAGTGTGAGCTGGAAGGCAGGTGGACTCGAACCAACCAAGATGGCCGTAAAGTGTGAGACCGCTGAGGCACTGACCGAGGCATCAAGATAGGCCGCAACACAAATAAACCTCAAACCTAAACAAACCACAGAGCACCCACCCCACCCTCGGGGGGCCGGCAGATCTGTGGAGAACACGACACGCCCCTAAACAGTTTGTGTTACACGGCACTGTCGCCCCCACAGGAGGCCACTCCCACCCGTACCCCACCCAAATCCCGATCCAGTCTCATGACTGGTTCCCGGGCCCTGAGGGCAGCGACGGCGGTGCCTCCCCAACCCCACACGTCTACAGTGTCTACCCCTAAAACCGTGGCGCCCCACCCTAGCAGTATGTCCCCAGATAGCAGAACAATACTGCTGTGTGCGTTTGGCCCAAGGTGTGGGAGGGCTGCACACACTGTCTCTCGGCTTCTTAACAATGTCGTGCCAGAGAAGAAGACGAGGAGTAGGAGGGTGTGTGTGTGTGTGTGTGTGTGTGTGCGTGTGTGTGTGTAGTGGCTAATTCAACAAGAATTCTCCCTCTGGCTCCGGCCCACCCCGTTTCAATGACCTGTGGCCCCCCAATAAACATCCCAGCTACGGTATCTCGCAAACAGCCATGGGTGGGTCGCCCCGCTAAAATTGGGGGAGGCCTTCTTCTTTGTTAAGTGCAATAAAAATGGGTGAAGTGAGCCCCCCCACCCACCTCTCTCAAATTTTGCCCCTTGGGGATCACAGGACTGGCATTTTGACCCCCAGGTGGCTCAAAATATCATCCCATACGCACATCAGGGTCCACCTACCGGATTCCTCATTAGGTCAAGTGCTGCCTGACAAAAGGGTGGCAGAAAACTGAAACTGAAACTAAATTCGGGGGGGATTTTTTTTTTCTTTCACGGTGGACTGAAACTACAGCTGCAGGATCTGGTTTCTGCAGAGACAACCAATGTCGATTTACAAACACCTTTAGGCGTAGTTGACCATCGTGGTGTCCTACATTAGGATCCAACATGGTGTGCAAGTCAAAATTAGGACTGGATGTGTTTGTTTGTGTCAGCCACAGGTGTCAAACTCAAGGCCACGGGGGGGTGGACATATCATTTTAGGCAGCCCAGAAAGCCTTAAAATTAATTAATTCATTCATTTTCTATTGCGGGGGTTGCTGGAGCCTATCCCAGCTGTCATCGGGCAAGAGGCGGACCTCCACCCTGGAATGGTGGCCATCCAATCACAGGGCACATATAGACAAACAACCATTCACACTCACATTCATACCTATGGACAATTTGGAGTGGCCAATTAACCTAGCATGTTTTTGGAATGTGGGAGGAAACCGGAGTATCCGGAGAAAACTCACACATGCACGGGAAGAACATGCTAACTCCACACAGAGATGGCCGAGGGTGGAACTGAACTCCAGTCTCCTCGCTGTGAGACCTGTGTGCCAACCACTCACCCGCCATGCAGCCTGAAATTAATACATGGTAAAGACACTTTTTAAACATTTTATTCTTTCATTTGTTTTATGATCATCATGAATGTTATTTTACTTTCTTAAATAGAGTTATGTTTTAACTCTTTTTTTTTATTTTTTTAATTTTCTTGTTTTTGAGTAAGCATTGTAAACTAGACTTGTATGATATAAAGTTAAAAAAATATGTCAGTATTGACAGAAGAGTTCTTATTTTTGTCATCATCAGTTAAAAATCAATTTTACGATAGAGCGCTCAAATTTGGTCAAACAACACGAGATGAAAATGATAACCAAATGTGTCATAATATAATCATCACAATTTCAGATGGCCCCTTTGAGAGGAGCCATAACTACAATGTGGCTCACGGTGAAAACGAGTCTGAGGCCCCTGGTGTAAGCTAACGCTTCCGCTCCTGCGCCGATGCACCACGAGGGTGGAAATGTGTCAAAACATGCACCCTTACTGCGGTGATGGTGCTACAATTTTTCTAACAAATACACCACATGACGGGGGGACTGCCTTAAGATCTCTCTCACAGATCTCTACAAAACACCCACTGTAACTTTACCGTATTTAGCAGTCACGGCGAAATTCGGTCCACACCTTTAGGGGACTGGTACACACGTGTGTGTGTGTGTATCATTGGAGCGAGATTGCTTGGACAATATGGCGTCTGGGCAGGAATTGCTACAGCTGGATCCCTACTGGATTATTTGGGTTTGCATTGTTTCCTATTGGAGGTGTCACAGGTGTACACCATGTGTATGCTAGAAGCCCCGCCTCTGCCCACTGAGACATAGACACTGCATGACTGGCAAAAGGGCTCACTCCGTTCATTCCTTTGTTCTGCGAAACAAACATGCCAAGGTTCTGTGGAGGCGAGAGATGAGGAAAACAGACGCGCACACACATGTTAATGTGTGTAAAATGATAGAGCTAACATTTATTGCGATTAATTCATTCATATGTTATCGGCCCTGGCCTAGTGCCCATGAGAATTTTTAATCTCGCAAGATCTTGAGACACCCCTATAATCCACACAAATCCACACAAAATATTACATTTTCTACTAATTACAGCTCTGTTTTTGCATGAAAAACAGCTCAACAATAAACATTAAAGAACATTAAAATGTGACTTCCAAGTTTGCTCGTACAGTTTATGGTTGATACAGCTGGATGCTGCACTGGATTATTTGGGTGTGCATGGTTCTTTTGTTGGACGGCAGAGGTGCCACTCTTCCCGAGAAACATTTTGTGGGAAATACTACTAAACGATCACTTTTACCCATCTCAGCACCTTGTTGTAGTCAGCCGTGGGCATAAAACTAAATAGGGCGCGCTTTGACAATTCCCAACAACCTACTCCCCCCTTCTCTGAGAAGACCCACATTTAGCACAGCTGCCCTGTGTGCTGGGGCTAATCGAGTTAGCTTGCAGCCAACGACGAGGAGGCCTGATTACCATCAGGAATGGGCAAACAGAACAAGGCGGTTTGTTCACTTTAACGTGCTTTCCTCCACGTGCAGCTCGCAGTGCCAAATATTACAAAGAGAATAGAGCAAACACACATGGAGCGGCGCTATCACACAGTTAGGGAAATGGCCTGGTTAACCTCGCCGCCTCAACGGCGAGCGGGGTCCTTGTTGCTGGGGGAAAAGCTAAAGCCAAGCCCCCTAATCCACTCCTACTGCTCTCCTTACCAATTAGAGATGTGTACAAGTTAGTGGATCACTTTAAGTCATTCTGATTAGTGATTGCGTGTGCGAAGGAAGGAACTAAATGTAGTAGTCCAATCCTCTTCGCTCACAAATTAGAGTCAAATAGCCGATGTTAATTCCGCCCTGACAGCTCGGAGGACGCGCTGTGAGAATACGAGGACCGTGAGGAAGGATTGCTCTTTGGCACCGGGCGACGATGCACTCCCTGTTTTTATGGGGTCAGAGAGTAGCGTGCAAACGTTGGCCGCGCCGCCATAAAAAACAGATAAAAAGGCATCATGCACAGACGCAAGATCTGATTAACCCCTTGAGGAAAACCTGAGGGGTACAAACTGGAACGTTCTACAGCATCAATGATAACAACTTTGAAGTTATGGTGCAATATGACGATGTGGTGAAAATGTATGTATTTCAGCGTCAATTTATTTATTTTATTTATCTTAACTGCACAACGGCCTGTCATTCCTTTCTCAACATGGAATACAATTCTCACCAGCTCTGCGTTATCGCCTTTAGCCAAGATGACGTTAATTACATGATGCGTTATTTGAGCAACATGCGACACGGTTTTGACTTCCTGGAGTCTTTCTATCGATTTCTTTTATGAAATGTACATGTTATAAAACAGTTTGTTATTAAAGCACATTTGCCGTGATTTTGAACTTCCCGGATTATTTCGGGAATTTCTATCAATTTGTTTAACTGAATGTGTCCATAACGTATGAAGAGCAATCGCAATATTTCTGTGACATCTTTATTTGAGCGAGCTTGGAACTTTTTGCAGAATTTTCAAAGTCTTGATTTATTTATTGAATATGGCAGTTATGATATAGAACTGGTGAGGAGTGACCACATTACACTATGTGGTCTTTGACTGAGGTAAAAACTCAACTTTTTGTCAAACTTGCCCCCCCACCCCCCCTCCACCCCCACATGTAAACCTCTAATTAAAGCATGTAGGTCTTAAATAAAGGGGTGTAATTTCAAAATAATAAGTCAGTGTTTGTGTGAACTGCGTACAAGCTGGGGCCTTAATCATAAGATATGCCCCAAAGGTTGAACAGTAGGGCCCTTTAATCTGCAAATATGTGGATGACGGGGGTCAGGTGATGCCGTGTCATTCTATTAGGGACATCCACTTCAACCATTCAAGTGCCTTCTTGAGAGAAGACTACAAGGCCACATGATTTACTCCCCTGTCCTCTTGTCCAGTGTGGCCAAGTGACACCATGTATGGATTTTGGGGGGTCATTCTCACACAATGCCTCTAATTTAGCTGCCCAAGGGGGGGGGGGGCACCAGAGGTCACCGGGGACTGCCTGGAGAGGCCGAGCTGGCAGCCCAGGGAGGAGACGTGGGGGGGCGGGGGGTTGGTTAAAGGTGTGGCTCCCCTAGGGTCGAACCCTCGCTATTGTGTGACCTCTCGCAGATAGCAATCAAGGCAGATGCTGACGTCACAAAAAAGGAGGGGGTGTTGTACAGTGAGAAACCACTGAATAATACAATTGAATTTCACCTTTTAAGCTTGTTTGCAATAACAGGCAGGTGTCAAACTGACAGGCTTACACAGTGGACAGGTAAGATAGACGGTACTGCATATGCAAACAATTGTACTGTCAATGTTCATTTATGATCCTGTAAGCAGTAGTATACCTCTCAAATATGGAGCTTAGTCATCAACTGTTCTCTTTGAAGTCTTTTTTCTGCTCGTTTAGCTTGTCGAGCGTAGCTAGTTCATATGTGCAACCAATAGTATGTACACTACATTAACATATGCACCATTCACTCACGCCCATGTTTACTAGTCTTAATAAGTGGACAGGGGACATTTAAAGTAGACATTATGTTAAAGTCATTGTGATTTGTGGCGTTTTAAGCTTCACGAGGTGATGTTTTCCCCCAGCGAGTCTTCAACCTCCAGCTACAAGGCGAGGCTACGAGCTAGCTTAGCACCTAGCTAAGGTTAGCGGTCTTATGCTAGCTAATTAGCCCGAAAAGAGGATCGGGAAGTAATTTTTAAACACCACTTTTGTAACAATGCCTAAAATGTGACGTTTCGTACTCGACAAATGTTATAACACGTCGTTTACGGCACTCGCAGAGCGATTCCAGGCTTGTGTACGTCAACGTTTGACAGCGTCAAAGTAGCGGGGCTAACGTTACCTGTTTGCCGGGGTCATTCCTGCCGTGCTCGGACGACAGGTGATGTCGGAGCAGCAAGGCCCTCTTGTAGTTGCGGCTGCCTTTGATGAGCTCGTCGCCGTTCTTGGTGGCCGCGTCGTGGCACCAGAAGCACGACATGAGCCCCGTCTCCTGACAAAACTTGAGCCACGGGAACTCGCGGAGCCACGACGCGTGGAAGAGCGAGTGCTTCTGGAGGAGCGTCTGGGGTCTCATCTCTACGCCGCACTTCCTGGGCGCCGCCTCGCCGCTGCCGGACTCGGCTCCGTCGCTGCCCGCGACCGTTGCCTCTTTGAAGCCGTTCGCCGCTTCCCCCGAGCCCGCGTTCCCGGCTGATGCCTCCGCGTCCTCTTCCTCCTCCGCCTCGGGCTCCGTGCTGTCGCTCACCGACCCGGCGCCCTCCACTCGCTTCCGCGTTGGTCCTTTCGCCCCGAGGTCCCCGTCCTCGTCCGGGTCCAGCCGGTTGCCGTTAAAACGTCGGTCCTGACAGGCCGGGGCCTCCCAGCTGTTCCCCCCGCCGACGCCTCCGGAGCCCGCTAGCCCAGCTAATCCACCGCCTCGGAACGCCAGCGACCTGCGGTTTCTCTCACCGGACATTTTTTGCTCTTATAATAAAATCCTCAACAGTCTCCCCGCCACGGCAGTAATGTGATGTTTTTTTTTTTTTTAAAGCTCCTCTCCCACCCGAAAGAGATGGCCGGCCGTTGCTACTTGTCCTCCGCCCTCCGCGGTGAGAGTATGTCGGTTATGCGGAAATAAATAAAGCTTTTAAAGGCATAATGAATTTCTGGGTTCTCGCTGCGTCCGCGCAGGCCCCGCAGAGGTCGAATGGCAACGACTTTCCTCCCCACAATGCACCTCGACTAGGGGGAGAGGAGGTGGGGGGCGGGGTTTGAAGGGGTGGTGGTGGGGTGCTTCGGGGGGGGGGGGAGGAGGCAGGTTATACAGATGGGGGGGTGCACCATAGGGGCTATATTACAAAAAATAAGGCTGCACCCATTTTCTGCATGATATGTGCTTTTTAAATGACTTTACTGTATTGACCCAAATATGAGGCTGTGTTCACAAAAAAGTACTTTGGTGCATTTCACTCGTACTCTTAGAGCATAAGCATAAAGTGAGCACATTAATGCTCAGTTTTTATGATACATTAGTATCTGGTTGGTTAATTTTATTATATTCAACAGTATAGAATTTCACCAAAAGCTTCCAAAATATACTTGTGGCGGACCGACACTTGACCAAACCAGTAGGACATTAAACACACAAGTTCATTTTAACCAAACTAAACATGATCAAATGTCAAAGCATACTGAATTATTTTAGTATTCTGCTATTTATACTAGTTCATATTTCACCAAAAGCTTCTAAAACGTACTTTTAAAGAGTGTCGGCATTAATATCACGGTTGGTTTGCCAGACAGCTCAACTTTTCCACGCCAGCTAATATTTAGGTCAATACGTCCCTTTTTTTTTACTCTTTAAGGTGTGCCTCAAATAAAATATGCTTAATTTTAGTCATAAAATCACATTAAAGGGGTCTTTTATCTTCAAGAATGTGCACTTGATCCCTTTTATTTCAGCTGCTCAACTTATGCCGCTTTTTCTTGACAAGATTTACACACATTGCAAAAAAAAGTACAATTAAATGTATTACTGTAACCATTGTATCTTAAAAACAAGACAATGCACGTTGAACTGCATGTATATTATAATGCAAAGTCTTCCCCCAAACTAGGACACATCCCCCCCCCTCCAATATTGAATGCAAAGCTGCACCCTTCAGTATGACAGTGTTTCTGCAGAGTACAGTACAGTACAGTACAGCGTGTCCCTGCAGTTACGTGCAGGTCCAGCAAGCGGCGGTCGTTCATGAGAACCTCTCTCCCTTTCACTCTACTGTTTGTGATAGTTTGCATAGCAGGGGTGTAAAGTTACAGCGCTGTCCAATTAAGGGCTTTACAGGCAGTGTGTGAACAGCAGCGGGGCCTTAGATAACATTAATGTTTGTCCAGGTCACTGCACACTTGCAGGCGGATCTGTGGCACATGCTATTATTAAGAGCTAGGGTGCAAATATGCTATAATCTAACTATGTATACACACAGTGCAGTTAAGTGTGTACTTAGCATTACAACAAGCTTGAAGCCTGTTTATCAGTTTAGATTTATTAAACAAAACATAATTTTAAAATGTATATGTTGTTTAATATTCATTTTTAGACATCAGCTTGGTGTTTTACGGAGAAATGTAAATGACTTTAGCCAAAAATGTTGACAGCCCTAAATTTGACACCCACGTGCTCGCCTGTTTACACTCGTACGCACTGACGTCACTAGACAAACCACGCCCCCACGTCGCCAACCGAATGGCAGTGCTGCACTAAACAAGAAGGCGAGAAGAGACCAGGAAGAGTTTACCGCATTTTGTGGCGCTCGAAAACGTCCGGTTTGAAAACATTAACACCGGAATCCACTCCTCAGACGCACTCATGGAGGATGCAGAGACAGGTAATCCACTACTTTCAGCCTTTTGTTGTCTGTTTAGTGCGATTTAAAAAAAAATACAACTTTAGCCACACGAATGGGAAACCAACCGAGCTTACTTTGAGCGATAGTTTTTCAAGCTTAGTTAGCTCTAAATTTGCCCCTGAAGTCAATTGTGACGTCGACAGTGGCTGAAAACGTACCAGAACTAGAACGGAAGTGGGTGTAATGGAGGAAATCATTTGTCATTCTCTTTAAAAGTCCAAACAATTGGGTTTAGAACGTGTCTGTACACAAAATGAACGTGGCTGTTGTGTTTACCTTTGTCTAAGCAAACGTTCCTGCGCTCTATATTTGAGATTATGAGTCGGCAAACAGGCTAAGATGTCAGCAGCTTGTTTGCAATAAAAGCAGGAAGTGAATAAAGCACAGGTATGCTACCTACCTGAGCAGTGGGTGTTTTGCCGCATGGGTTGGCAGCCTTTATTTCCTGAAGGCAACATGTGCAGCAGATGTGTTGCCACATTGTGCTACAAAGTGGACATGTGTGTGAGGTCAACACAAGCATGCAAATAAATACCTTCAATCAGGTTTTGTCAGTCCCAGAATCCTGAGTGTGTCTGATTCACACCCAAAGGAATGACTCATCATTAAGATTTGCTGACAAGCTGCAAAAATAAAATAAAAACAGGGTTTGAATCTGCAAATCATCTTTTTTTTTTAGCATTTAATTGTCTTGTAGCTTAATGTGGAGGCCGCACTGGAGCTGGTGAAGTTGGGTCCACTTCCGGCATGTAGTGCAAGGATACTTCACTTTGCATAACATGAATTGGCATCACTTGCTGGTAGCAAACGTCTGGCTCTCTCTCACATCGTTTTTTCCCCTCTTAGTCGACCGGGGAGGGGATGAGATTGATCATGGGCGCTCGTTTCTGTCTTATTAGATTTCCACTGAGACTCACAGCGGATGCTTTCAAGCCGCTCCAGAGAGACAGCAACAACATCACGTATTACTGATTGAATACGGCTTTTGTGGACATGTAAACAAAACATCATGTAAACAAAACATCAACAAACAACAGGGGACGTGTGCGAGGCGCTGACATATACGAGAACGGCGGCCGCCCTGTCTCGTGATTCTCGTTTTGGGCCGTCGTCATGTGACAGGCTATGCCGCAAATATTAGGCTAATTGGTCTGATGCTGCACTTCATCAGGCCGGACTCAAACAGCCGTTTGTTCAACGATGCGGCCTGCGTTGTTGTCCCAGTATTGAAGCCAGGAGATGAAATTAGTTCATCTGGTGGACATTTTGTTGTGAATCCAGTATGTGATGAACCGGTAGCCTTGGACGATCAATGTATTTCATTCCAAATCACATGATTTATTTCATTTACAGACCTGTGGCTCTCTTGTGTGGCTAAGTAGCATTCATATTATTATTATTATTATTATCATACAAGTGAATGGAGTGAGGTTCCACCAGACATTGGCGTATTGATTGTAGGACATTAGCTCAATCCTACATTAGCATAAGACAAAGAGGAGCTTTTGAGTTTTTGTTTACAATAGAGCCTGCCTTATGGAAATGGAGTGAGGTTCCCCATGGGGGCTAAGTTAGCTGGATGCTTAAAATGAACTCTATGTAATGTTGCAAAATATACATAATGTATACCTAACGTTGTATAAAAGACTTACATTTTTGTGGTATTGCTATTGTAGCTAATGAAATACAGACCATATCCACTTTACAGCTTGGTTTAAAGTGGTTCCACCAGGCGAGCTAACTTTGGTGAGTCGACTGCGGGACATTAGACCAATCCTTCCAAAGTATTACTGTGACTGTACGTATGTACTGTATCGACAATACAGCCTGATGTAGAAGGAAACCAGGCTGTTGTAGACTGGAGATGGAGTGAGGTTCCCCCAGGTTGGCTAACATGAGAATTTTCTTCTGAAGTTATGACATATTTTGATTTCATTGGACCTCACAGCTAGGAGACCAGGGTTCAATTCCACCCTCGGCCATCTCTGTGTGGAGTTTGCATGTTCTCCCCGTGCATGCGTGGGTTTTCTCCGGGTACTCCGGTTTCCTCCCACATTCCAAAAACATGCTAGGTTAATTGGCCACTCCAAATTGTCCATAGGTATGAATGTGAGTGTGAATGGTTGTTTGTCTATATGTGCCCTGTGATTGGCTGGCCACCAGTCCAGGGTGTACCCCGCCTCTCGCCCAAAGACAGCTGGGATAGGCTCCAGCACCCCCGCGACCCTGAGGAAAAAGCGGTAGAAAATGAATGAATGAATGGAAAGTGTTTTGTTTGTGGTCCAACTGGAAGATGCCCAGCAGGATACGTGGTGATCATCTACCACCACGCGTTGTCTTGACGACCTCTTACGCTCACTTTTTTTCTAATTTGAGATATCACCTTCCAGCATCCTGCTGTTCCTTTCCATCCTTGAGAGCAGCTGTCATATTATTAGGGATGCCTTTGCAGCCTCACACACACACACACACACACACATGCACACACACACACACTGTCTTGCCTCTGGCGTCCTCTTGCCCCCCCACCGTCATTCCGGATGACTAGCATTACCGCCGCTCCAAGATGCACAGGCCCGGCCCGGATTAGCGCTTGGCTGTAATCTGGGACACTGCAGATTACGCTTTTCATTTCATCGGCGAGCGGGGCAGGTCACGTGAGCGGCAGCCATCTCCTGGATGGATAGATGGATAGATGGATGGATGGATGGATGGATGGATGAGAGGGTGGGAAGCAGGAGCACGCAACATTACACTTCAGTGTTGGAAAGGATGGACTGAAGAAGGAGCGGGAAGTCCAACAAGGATGAGTCACATGCACGCCATCGGTGGAGATCCTTAGGAGAGGAGCGATCGGAGAACATGGAGCCTCTGGAAGAGTACCGCTCGCCTTTTGACTTTGAGCAAGGCGTCAATGCCAGCTACCTGTACCTGTCGCCCGCCTCCAGCGACACGCCGCCCAGCTCGCCGGCCCCCCTGAGCCGAGGTAAAACGTCAACGGGTTGGGTGTGGAAGTAGAAGAAGAAGGCTTTGTTTGTGGCCCAATGATCTCATCATGGCCGTCATTCAATTCACTCTTTGTATGCAGCAGCTCGTCACTTGATGTTTGTGTGGCGCTAACAAACAGGAAGTCATCTGGCAAACTTCTGTCTTTAGACTTGAAACTTCCTCTTTTTGTCTGGCATGTAATGTGGTTAAAAAAAAGTGGGAGTTTAAATCAAGTTTCACTTTAAATCCTTTTTTTCTACCAGGAGATGGAGCTTTGTCTAAACATTGTAGCAGTACTATGCTAGCGACCAAAAGGGGGCAGCATACTATGACCACGTCCTTACATATGGTTCACTTCCTGGGAATTCGCCAAGAATAACACCTACAATGTGTACAAATTGAAGCTTCTGTTAGATAATAAATATGTGGAACCGCTAAGCTAGCATCTTCCGCTACAGCAACCCCACCAACTCCCCCTTAAACTTATTTTCCGGGTCCCATTTTGTAGCGTTCTGTTTTTTCTTTTCCTCAAGCTGACTCAATATCACCCCCATTGGCGTAAAGTGGTATTACAAGATAAATCAACCCTCCAATGTAACATTCCTTACAAGTTTTTGGACACGCCTCTTTGTTCTGTCTATCAATAAGAGGTGGGACTTGTTTTGTTGTTGACTGGGCCGACAGCGCCACCTGTGGGCCGCGTTCCACACCGCAGTCAAGTGTGCATGATGATTAAAAAATTAAAAAATGTGTTTGTTTACCTCTCAGGTCACCAGCAGCGGCATCTTCTCGATCCTGTCGCCGAGGTGGGACAGGACGCGGCCATGACTGTTGGTCCCTCGTCACCTCCCCTCGCCATGACGGAGGAGGAGCGCCAGGATCTACAAATAGAGCTACTCAAGGTTAGTGACATTACACATATTAGAGCCTGGTTTATAGAGAATGGAGTGAGGTTCCACAGGCTGGCTAACATTAGCGTTAGCATAAGCCAAACACGACATTCTGTGACAGATGGTTATTATATAAGGTATTCTTGGGCGTTTCTGAACGTGAAGAGGATTAGCTCTGTGCTTCAGGTACGAGTGGAGCTTGTTTAAAAAAAGAAGTCATCTAAAAACTGACTTTTACTCTATTTTTGAAAGTTTCTAGCAGCTAATCAGCAGGGCATCGTCTCTCGCCCACGCTAACGTGGCATGCCCATAAAAGCCATAACTCGCCACTGGTTGTGTCCAGGTGGAGGACGAGATCCAGACGCTGTCCCAGGTGCTGGCGGCCAAGGAGCGACAGCTGGCCGACATCAAGAGGAAGCTGGGAGTGACGCCTCTCAACGAGCTCAAGCACAACTTCACCAAGACCTGGCAGGAGGTCACCACCTCCTCGGCGTACGTACTCCTCGTCGGGGCGGGGGAGTGGGCGCCGTGCCGTAAACAGGAAGTTGAAGGCAGTGTTGACACCGAAAGCACAATAACAACAAAAAGCTAATACCATGTTTGTGTTAAAGGTAGGCCGGCATTTGGTACAAGGGTTGTTCCACTCCAGCCCCGTAGGGGGCGACACATTACAACATGGACGCTGACTGATGCTCAGAAAGAAAGACTTGAGGTTTTATTTTCTGTAAAGCAATGTCGGAAGCGACCGCCACCATTCGTAGTGCCCGTGAGCCGCCTGGAACATGCTGCCAACTTGTGGGCTGAGGAGGTTGCCTACAGCCACAGCCGTTTGACTTATTTGAGACCCCGGCGACTATCGGGGGGTGTTGCGTTTGTCTGCTATGCTGTCATTTCCTCGCGGCTCAGTCAAGTATGGACCTTCTCTCCTTGGCAGGAAATGACTTCCCGTCTGCCGCTCGCTGTGGGGGTGGTGGGGAGTGTGGGGGCTGGGGGGGGCACATTTTCAACTTGTTTCTTTCTGTTTCAGCTATAAGAGGACATCCGAGACGCTGTCACACGCCGGCCTCAAGGCCACGGCGGCCTTCTCCAACGTGAGCTCGGCCATCAGTCGCAGGCTGGAGGATGTCAGGTGAGGCCCCAACACGACCCACCCCCTACCCCCCATCCCCCTGCCCCCCGTGGATGATTTAGATGGAATTTCTTCAGTCAGTTTCCTAGTTAGACACACTTGTTGCTCTGTCATCCTAATCATAATGCTAATGCTATTTTAAGCCCCCCCCATATCAAACCCCCTTATACATTTAACCCCCCCCTCCACACACACACACAAACACACTAAGTGAGGCTCTGTCTTGTCCCCCATGTGTGGATTAGCAAAATGCTAACAAGATTATGAGGCTCCTCAAAGCTGCTGATTGCTTAGAAATGCAACCTTGTGCATGAGTGGGTGGGTGGGGGTGCAATCAGGGTCAAAGAGTGTGTGTGTGTGTGTGTGGGGGGGGGGGGGGGTTCTCAAAATGAGATTGTGCCCCCCCTCCCAAAGTACAAAGGATAAGCACACTCACTCACAATCAGGCTTAATAGGATGTAGCAGGATCAACACCACTCAGTCGTGCGTGTGTGTGTGTGTATGTGTATGTGTGTGTGTGTGTGTGTGTGTGTGTAGTAAAAGTGTGCCTGTGATGCTGCAACGACCACTAATCCAACCCCCCCCAACTCTATTTTTTTTTAACGCTGCCGACTAGCAAGCGCTCTTTGCAGCACTCTGCTAGCATGCCTGTCATGAGGTAAGGCTGTCACTTTTGTCGCTCTTTTTTTTTTATGTCTAACTTTTAAAAAGCTTCCCAAAGATGGCAAAAAATGCTACAAAAATAAACACATTTTTAAATATATATTTATATGTATTTGCAAAAATAAATATTTTAAATATATTTAGCACGTATGACGTAATTGAATCATAACCTGCAAGTCAGTGGCTGGCGACTCGCATTATTTATTTAATGATTTTTTTCAGGAATGCCCCGACTTTCAAGTCCTTTGGGGAAAAAGTGGAGACATGGAAGGTAAAAAGAAATAAAATGCACAATATTTGTCATGACTGTTATGGATTGACTGTATATGATGTATCTATTTAACAATATCTTTATTTTAGAGCATGATGAGTCCGTCAGCGTCAAGCGCCGATGTCGTCGGTGAGCAAGAGAGCGGCGTTCCCTCCACAGAGCCTCAACAGGAGGACATGCCCACCCAGGAAACACCCATGCACTGAGACCCAGCTCAAAACCAAATGGCCAAAACCGAACCCCTCTCTGACGCGGAAACGCCGTCTGTCACTGTTTGACCTTTTCATGTGCCATCCGCCTCCTGTTGGCAACTTTTAGTTTTGTCACTTTGAGGCCAGTCGCTTTAATTTAAAGTCGTCTTTACACTGTTCTTTTTTTTTTTGTTACAAAGCTACCACACCTTTACTTCCTACTAACTACACATTCCACTGCCCCCCCCCCCACACACACACAGATATAGTCAAGGTTGGGCCATGTGAGTGTGTCCAAAGTCAATATTTGTCCATCATTGTTGGCAGAGCTGCTGCTGCAATGTTACAAACTACACACTCTTCCATTAATGTGTGTGTGTGTGTGTCAAATAGTTAAAAAAAATAAAAATCTTTCGTCACTGCACTGCACTTAAAGTTGTTTTTTTGTTTAAAAAAAAAACCCCACATATTAAAGTGCTTCATGAACCCTCCAGATAGTTATTTTTTTAATGTGCATTTTAACATTAAAAACAAATTGATTTTATTTTTAGTTTAGTTTTATTTTGACTTGTTTAAATTTTATCATTTCTAATCATAATTTAAAAAATATATATATTTCTATGGGCGGCACGGTAGTCTAGGGGTTAGCGCACAGACCTCACAGCTAGGAAACCAGGGTTCAATTCCACCCTCGGCCATCTCTGTGTGGAGTTTGCATGTTCTCCCCGTGCATGCGTGGGTTTTCTCCGGGTACTCCGGTTTCCTCCCACATTCCAAAAACATGCTAGGTTAATTGGCCACTCCAAATTGTCCATAGGTATGTGATATGTGATATGTGAGTGATATGTGATATGTGAGTGTGAATGTGCCCTGTGATTGGCTGGCCACCAGTCCAGGGTGTACCCCGCCTTACGCCCGAAGACAGCTGGGATAGGCTCCAGCACCCCCGCGACCCTCGTGAGGAAAAGCGGTAGAAAATGAATGAATATATTTCTATGTACAGCTTCTAATAGAAAAGGACAAAAAAACACCACTTTTTAGATGAAGTTCCCAGTTTGAACAGAGGAGGGCGACAGGACACCAAGACAATACTGACTACCTCCGGGTAAGTCGTGTCAAAATAAGTGTTGTATCCGGCAAAGCCATTACAAATATGACCATTCCGTCCACTTGATAGTACGTATGTGTACAACTATATAATGTAAGGTTTGGCTCGCTGCTACAATCAACAGTGATGACGTCACAGAAACCGGAAAAAAAGACAAGTGGACACAAGTTTTAACAAAGAGCTGCCAACAAAACAAACCCCAAAAAAACTTTATTCCGTTAAAATCTCCAGATTTGTGTGTTGTCACATCTGGAGTTAAAAAAGTTGTACAAACAACAACAACAGCACCAGAACGCAAGTGTCAGTAAACACATTTTACGACAAGGAAGGATGGCATTTTCTATGCGCGCGCACACGCACACACACGCACACACACACACACACACACACACAAATAAAATACAGGATTTAACAGTCAATTTTCATGGAATATTCTGGAAAGATTATTATTTCATGTGACGACGTGGTGGAACGCCATAAAAATAAAAAAAAACCTTGGTGCGATAGAGTACTATTTGCGATAAAACATCCATCATATATACTTCTATATACACTGTATATATTGCAAGTGCTTGAAGGGGAGACTTGGATTTTTTTGTTGGAAAACCCTTTTCCATCTGTATAGCGATTTTTCTTAGCTGGCGGCTTTGTTGTCACCGTTAGCGGCATGATTTTAGGCTAAGCTAAGAGACGGACGGCTCTTTGGCGAATCAACTTTCCTTTGACGTTTGGTGAAAAGAAAAATGCTGGCGCTAGTGGTCACGTTCTTGTCACACAAAAAAATTCTATATTTATATATATATTGAGAGAGAGAAGGATAGAGCGATAATTAGCTACCTTACAGGAAACTAGCAAGCCAGTAACTCCTCAGTAGCTTGTGTACTAGCATATTCATTTTGCCGTTAAAGTGACAAAACCAAAACAAAACCAGGGCACAGAGACGCAATTTGCGACCTCATCTTCCAAAAATCCAACCATCAACCTCATTAGCCTGCCTAGATTCTGCTCCCGCTAAGAAACAACGCCCCTGGCTAGCTTAAAACGTGTTTAAGACAGTTTAGCTTAGAGTTAACACATCACAGCTTTGTACCGCAAAACATGAGAAATGACATCCATCTTGAATTTTAGGTGATGTTTCTGACCATAGCTAACCTATGCTAACATACCGTTAGCTAAACTGAGACCAATCCATTCATTTTGAGCGTAACGTAATTTTGTTGTCACTTGAACTAAAAATGTATATTTTTTTTGAAAACGTGACTGTATTTTGACATTTTTCGGTGTAAAAATGCGGGCCAAAATGTGGACGACACGTGACAAGGAGGTGAACAGGGACGGTTAGCATGCAACATGCACCTGGGCGGACTATTTACACTTACTTTGCGACAGTTAATGGGGTTGTTGAGGTCATCTTTGTAGTCCAACAGCCAATGAGAAGGCCCCGGTTGCATATTCACGATCTGCATCGTTCCCGGTTTTTTTTTTTTTTTTTTTTTTACCGGGCTGACACAAATTGAAGGAGGTGTGGCTCGTGCTCTAAAAGCGGGCGTTCTCATTGGCTGTTGCGCGCGCTGCTTGCTTGCTGACTGAGTTAGTGAGGCTTTCCGTGATTTCCCCAAACACGACACCGACGGGGAATTATGTACAAGCCCTTGGTAGGAAGGGAGAAAACGGGAGCCGTTCGAGAAGAACGACAAAGAAAAACGGGGAATTCTTTTTTTTTTTTTTTTAAACAACCTAGTACAAAAGTCCGCCTCTTTCCGAACGCTAAATCTCACAGACGTTCCCGCCGGCCGGCACCGCAGACATTCCAACATGGCGGCTCCCCATGGGGAAGCTCCATCAAGGCACATTCAGGAATCCAGAAGAGACTCAGAGGACGCTAAAGTCGCGTCTTTCCTGTCTGTGGGAAGGACCGCCCCCTCCCGTTTAACCTGTCAACATGGTTGCCATGGAGACATACCTCCATACATCTACGCTCTATACACCAAACTGGATTAGCTACAAAACGGATTCGATTCAAAGCTCATTTCATTTCTGTTCACATCTACTTGCGTATCCAGATCGAAAAATGTTTGAATGACGCTTAGAAAAAAGGTCCAGATTTGATCCGGAATTTGTCCAAATCTGTTTACATGATCAGTATTGAGATTGGTGTAGGTCCACATCCCAACACAAAGATATCCTCACTGATACATTTCTTTTCATATTTTTCCTTATTTCTGTTTCAAAAAAGGATCCAAATCAAATATATACACACACCAGATTGAATCCAAATTAATTTGCATCTGTTTAGCTGATTTGATCTGACTGGGGGTGTGAGTTATCTTTACAAAAACAATCCAGGTGTAAAATCTGGATCCAAATCATGATCCTGTTGGTTCATACTGCAGCTACACACATTTTTTTACACGTCTGTAAGGAAACACAATCTGGATCCTAATTAAGCTACAAATCAGATTTGATATAAATCTGTTCCGATCCAGATCCAATTTTCCATGTATCCAGATCATAAAGTCAAAAGTGAATCCATTCACTCTTAGCTCAGACATATCTACAACTAGTGACAAAACAGATTTGATCCGAATGTGTTCAGGTTTTTTGGGGCGTTAGCTTTACAAAAATGATCCAGATCCAAATCCTGATTCTGTTGGTTCATCCTGCAGCTACACACCACATTTCTTCCAAACGTGTTCAGTTTGTTTCTTGAACTCATTTATATCTGTAAAGGATCTGATCTGGAACCTGATTAAGCTACAGTCCAGATTTGATCTTAATCAGCTCATGTTTTGGGGGTCCTGTTGCAAATCCAGATCATGCTCAAAAGTAAATCCTGGATAAAGATCCTGACTAAGATCTACATTTGATCAAATTCTGTGCTTTTTACTATAAATGAAGAGGAGCCCAATTCCAGATCCGGATCCAGAGTGAATCCTGATTTAAAAGGTAATGCAAAGAAAAGCGTGAGAGTCACGTGCCACATAGTGTAGGTTGACACAGCACATCGAGTAAGTACAGTGTAGCTTAGCTTGACTGGGTAGAAGATTAGATGACAAATGTCGCCCTCTGGTGGCCAACACATGCCATCGCGGGTTGTAAACAAGCAAAGCTTATTCAACTGTCAACATGTGAAGGGTGTTGTTCCAAATAGAATGTGCATACAATACACACACATAAATATATTTGTGTGTGTGTGTGTGTGTGAGAGAGAGAGGGGAGGCCCTCATAACTCACACATGTTGATTTTAACACCTTTCCCAAAAGCGGAATAATGACATTGTGTTTTATTGTCATTGAGCTTATAAATCACCACCAGAGCGGCCTGTTTTGTTTTGTTTTAAAGAAAGGCGTCATCTCAGCGGGTAAACACCAGCAAGGAGAACAAAAGCGGCAAGCAGCTGCCCCTCCTCATAAGTATTCCTGTCACATGACTAGTATTCCCATCACAACACACCGGCGCCTTTTTAATTGTGTGTTTGCTAGCCTCGTTTGTGTGCTAATGTTGGCCTCTCTCATTTAGCGCAAGCCTAACTAAAAACGAGCGCTATCACGTGCCGGAGGCCATGTTGGCGGATAAAATGTTAAAACGGGTTATTTGTCAGGTTTTGCGCCTGCTTGTCAAATAGACCTCCGCCAAGGCCAACAACTTGTAAACACGGTCTTATTCTATCGAGAAAAAGGGTAAATAAACATATTTTTAACAAAATAACCATCTTTTTTGAGTGTCCTGAACTCAAAAATATCTCAAAAGGCTCGGAGGCAAGTGTAGCGGGTAATCCTGGTGCGTAAAAAGTTAGTTAGCTATGAAGTCCATGTTTTGCTTACAAAAACCAAGCATAGACGAGTGAGAGAAATAGTCCAATTTGGCCGTTAATGTGGGCTCACGATCCGATTGGACGAGTTGGTGGCAAAGGACGGACAGGAAGTCCAAGTTTTCCACCGTGGCTCAGTTTCAGCCAGGAAGCTTTCCAGGGTACGGGCAAGCGTGAAGGAGGAGCCAACGTTACAAAAACAAAAGCCACGAAATAAAAGAGAATATAGATTTATATGGAAAGCATCAAAATCCAAATTAAATTAAAAAGTTTGTTTTCTTTGCGAATATATAGATGTTTTATCAACAACTGGTACATTTTGTTTGTTAATTCCCAACGGAATACGGAAGAAGCACAATGATTCTTTTTGTGTGTTTTTTTGTTTGTTTGAAGGAAGCGATGTTAAGGTCGGCGCTCCATTCCACAGCACCAGAAGCGTGACGGCCGCACCACTTGTGTCGTGCTTAACAAGCAAACTACTTAAACAGCATAGCAACACTTTTGTGGCGTAACACAGAATAAATGACAAAAATAAAGACTCAAATGGATACAAATTCAGAAAAAAATGATACATCGGTACGTGTTAAGTCGCAAAAGAAAAAAATCTGTAAACTTTTTTTTTTTTGGCTTTAACGAAGTTGTTTTCCGCCTTTTAGCCAACTAGCGACAATAACAAAAAAATATGAGTGAACATTCAAAAAAAGCAAACTACACAGTGACCTAATCAAGTGCTTTTTAAACCTTGCTGGCGTCCTGTGATGTCACATGACCGCCTGCCTACACATCTATAACCCGGGAGTGCTCCCATAAGTGCCTCTCTTTTGGTTTCCGGCCTTCCTCCTTTGGTTGGATCGCGAGTGCCAAAAAGCGTGAATAAAAACTAATGTTGCTCCCTTGGGGAAGAGGAGGAAGGCGTGGGGTGGGGGGGCTTTAGGGTGGTGGACGCTTCTATTTCACGACGTGGTTTTTTTTTCCTCGCTAAACAGTCTTGGTTTGACCAAAAGAGAAGACGAAACAAGCGTAAACATGGCACCGTAAGAAAAACGCAAGATAAAAGAGCTTTTGGTTGCGATTGGAGGAACAAGTCCACAATGAGCTGCTGGTTTCTGCTGCCGTTAGCATCCCGATCCCTGATAAAAGCAAACGAAAAAAATGACTCCTGTTCCCAAAATCGCCACGCGTTCCCTCAGGTGCGCTAGCTCGGACAGGACGTGATGCCGGCGCATTTCCTGGGGAAAAGTCTTCAAAAGACGAGATGTCTTCTTTTGGATACAGAAAAAGTTGTCTTTGTTGCCAAAACCAAAGTTTTCAGTCTTTTGGACCCTTCGTTCCTTGGTGTTGGAACCAGAACCAGAACAAAATATCGAAAGATGCAACACAGACAAACAAAACCAGTAAAGAAAAAAAAGATACGCTTTAGCTGCACTGGGTTTTCCCAAAAGCGGGAATGAAAGAGATGGCGAGGCGAGGCGGGGGAAACATCCCCGCTTCCCCCGCCCACTGCTGGAATGGATCTGCTTGCTGAGCTGCAAGGGGGCGGAGCCAGAGCTTGACGGACAGATTTGCGTTTTCTGAGCTGAAGAGAATGCATGCAACATGAGGCCCCGCCCCCCACCACACCACACCACCTTCCACGCGTTAAAATGACATCGAGGCGCGACGCGTGCGAGACGTCGGGACTCAGTCGGTGAATCTCTGGCAGGCCTTCTTCCAGCGGCAGGCGGTGCACCACATGTCACGGTTCTCCATCCCATACACTTTGCGGCACTTCTTGCCTTCGCCACGCACCTTACGGCTGCAGAGGGGGGGATGATGCAATATTGGATGGGTGTTTTAGTGTGCTCCCAAAAGATGGGCGGGGTCCGTACCTGAGGGCTGTGGTGGCTCTGGGCGGGGACGAGAGGACGGCGATGGTCTGGGAACGCTGCTCCCCGAAGACATGACTCTTACTGGGAGATGCCTGAAGGAAAAGGTCCCATTTTAGGGTATTTTATAAATATTTGACGGGGAATTTCAATGATTTATTATCACATCATATTAGTGATATTATTATTTCATTATGTGACTATATTTACGATAATTTTTTATTTTATATATGTATCTATCACATATATTCTTTTTATTATTTTTTTTATATGTAATATTTGTTATATTATTCATTCATTTTCT
This sequence comes from Doryrhamphus excisus, assembly GCF_030265055.1. Taxonomy (NCBI): domain Eukaryota; kingdom Metazoa; phylum Chordata; class Actinopteri; order Syngnathiformes; family Syngnathidae; genus Doryrhamphus; species Doryrhamphus excisus. Next base: position 7,731,949 of record NC_080479.1, on the reverse strand, counting down.
ACCGCTTTTCCTCAAGAGGAAGCTATCCCAGCTGTCTTCGGGCGAGAGGCGGGGTACACCCTGGACTGGTGGCCAGCCAATCACAGGGCACATATAGACAAACAACCATTCACACTCACATTCATACCTATGGACAATTTGGAGTGGCCAATTAACCTAGCATGTTTTTGGAATGTGGGAGGAAACCGGAGTACCCGGAGAAAACCCACGCATGCACGGGGAGAACATGCAAACTCCACACATAAATGGCCGAGGGTGGAATCGAACCCTGGTCTCCTAGCTGTGAGGTCTGCGCGCTAACCACTCGACCGCCTTACCGCCCATTTGTTACATTACATTATCTTTATGATGCAACTACATTTATTGTAGATATACAAAATGAATATGAAAAGGGGGAGAACATGAAAACTCCACACAGAGATGCCCGAGGGTGGAATCGAACTTGCGTCTCCTAGCTGTGAGGCCTGCGCGCTAACCACTCAATCACTGTTTTAATATTTAATGATATATAATATGATTTATTCTATTAGTTTTATTCTTATTTCAAATAATGTTTCAGTAAAAGTGAAAGCTACGGTTTTATGAAGTTTTAATTGAGCAAAAAAGCGTCTAAAGCTGCTTGTGTTGTCGTTTCCTTACCGTGTTGCCCGTGAAGGTGACGGGTGGCGACTGCCAGGAGATGCTAAAGCTGGAGCTGTTGGTGGGAGTGAAGCTGTTGGAGGCGGAGCCGGCGGAGTTGCTGCCGTTGGACGGGATGGACACCGGGGCCGTGGCCTGAGGGCGGAGGTCAGAGGGTCAAAAAGGGGCTGCACAGAGGAAAGGAGGTGTGGGTGTGTGTGTGTGGAGGGCGTGGTCTCACCTGGTAGGCGTGGTCCGTGTGGATGAGGTAGAGCGCGCTGGGCGCAGAGCGGCTGAGCGGCGTGGCGCTGCCGGCGTGAGGCTCCTTGGTGTCGCAGGGTGGCGGCGGGTGCGGCGGCCTGTGGGAGTCGGGCGGCTGGCTGAGAGCCGGGTTCAAAGGCGGAAGCGGGGAGAGCACAGAGGGCGAGACGGGGGACAGGCTGCTCAGGCCCTCGGCCACCGAGTCGGTGTTGAGCTTGATCTCCGTGTAGTAGAAGTCCTCCTCACCGTCGCTGCAGTCCGAGTCGCAGTTACGCCTAAGCAAGAAGTCAGCGTTAAAAAACAAAAAACGGTGTGTGTGTGTGTGTGTGTGTGTGTGTGTGTCGTACCCCAAGTGGATGGTGCGGATGTGCCTCTGGATGCCAGCGGAGGTGCTCAGCACTTTGCCACAGTTCTTCCACAGGCACTTGAACATCACCTTCATGGAGTTCTACACAAGGCAGGAAATGTCATTAAAGCGGCGTCCACCAGTAGAGAGATGATGTTTTTCATGATTGCACCCCACCCCCCCCCTTTCTCAAACCACTTAGGAAGCTGATTTCATTTTGACAAGATGTTTTGTCTGGTCTCACAAAAACAAGCCAACAATCATGTATCCCTGGTGCATTATTCCTGTGCAGTGCTTCCCAGCATTTCACAGGTAATTAAATAAGGAGCGTGTTAATAATGTCATGCCAAACATCGCCTCCATGCGTGTAATGCGTATGTCACGTGGTGGGGATCTTTTTTTCTCCTTTTCCCCACTCCTCCCCACTTTAATCCTTCGTTTTCAGCCTAGCTCGCTCCACACACACGCGCGGCCTGCTTGTGTTGCTCCCCAGTTAACACGGTGGCCATGTTGCCACATGCGGCATGAATGCATGGTGGGATGACGGCGGAAGGAGTAGGGAAAGGATCATGGCTGATGAGGAGGAGGGGTGACACCGAGCTGAGGTTGTGATGAGATGTCAGCAGAGTGCAGGCATGAGCTGCGGTGATGTGTGTGTGTGTGTGTGTTTATAACAAAGACTCCACGGGAGCACATTGCCGCACGTCCATTTCAGGCGTATTATCCAAAGGGTAGTAAAATAAAAAGGGACCCCAGAGGGTGGAGTCCTGGGTAGAGCGTATTCGAGATCCCTTGGTTTATAGAACAATGAAACATTAAGCGCCTTGTTTAAACTACAGAAAAACAAGGGGAAAAGCGGGACAAAAGGACGTGGAACGGCCCGTTTAGGAAGCTGACTAGTTGGGTAAGAATAAATTGCGCCCTCTGCTGGTTGCTACCAAACTGTGCAATCCTCCAGTTCAACAAACAGGAACTGATACAATATTGGTCGCCCATCACGAGAGCTACTGTTACGTATATTAGTGTGTACGAGTTCCCCCCCCACCTTGCGCTTGCGTGGTATGGGTTCGTCGAAGAGCAGGCTGCTGCCATCCTGCTCGTCCAAGCTGGGGTCCTCAGGCCCGACGGGGCCGTTCCCCACGCCGCCCAGGCTGGGCACGCGGAAGGGCTTGAAGCTGTCAGCGGAGAGCGGCGGGGAGGGTGTGGACGGGTTGGACTGGTCGCTGGGAGCGGACCAGCTCCAGTAGCCCCCCGACGAGCTGTTGCTGGACGGGGTGAAGGGTCCCGCCGAGCCGTTCTCCTTCCAGGAGCCGCTCAGGGCCTCTTAAAGAAAAACATTCATGGTGGGAAAGTCAATTAAATTCAGACAAGTTTATTTGCACTTCACACAAAAGGCACCGCTGTGTGTGTACAAAGGGAGAAGAAATGCGAGGCTAGACTTTTTCAGGGTCTTTCTTGTTTCAGATCAAAGACATGCTTCTTTTCAATATCTGCTCAATAAAAGAGCGTTGTGATAGAAACTCTCCCAATAAGAAGCTGTACTGTTATAGCAGAAATATAAGAAGAAATACGAAGAAACAACAAGAACAAAGGGGGACTGGGTGGCGAGAATAAGGTGTATGTCGCCATGGAGAACATTGCTGTCACTGTACCGGAGTATAATACCACACGGGGTACACGTTTCCTCAGTGGGTGCTGCTGTTTTGGTTCGCAACAGTGTTTCCAGTGGGCTAACATTTCAGTGTGCATGTGACCAACTGAGATAGAAATATCATACATGTGTTTCTGCGTGATACTGGACACGTATGTTCACAACACAGATGATTCAAGCGAGGCTCACCGCTGACTTTGACGGGCGGGCTCCTGACCAGCGGGCTGGTGGACAGGCTGGTCAGCACCATGGCAGCCGTCACCTTGTCCATGTCTACTTCCTCCTCCGACCGCCTGTTTCACAACAAAGAAAAAATACAAAAGTTAGCCTCTTCTGTTACGGGTTCCGTAGCGTCGACAAACCACTGTTTTTGTTTATAAATGCAACTGATGTGTTTACTAAAGCCTGTAAAACACACTCTGAGCAACGTACGGATTTGCCTCTTCTAATTAACGTACGTCCGGAGCTCATTAAAAGAAGGGATGCCTTAATCCTCACTGGTGTCTTCTTCAGAGAGGGCGAGCATCCCTGTCAAATACCTACGGTGCATGCCGCTGTTATTAGCCTCACGTGCTACTGTACGCGTGGGTTCGTGTGTGTTTTGTGAGCGAGGCATCAAAGTCAGGCCTAATGCGAAGATGATGAAATTGCCTGCTGGTTTTTGGGAAGGTGGGGAAAAACAAGCTGAAAGATGAAATAGTTGGAGATGCTGCATTGTAATCGCTATGGATACCACACAGGCCATGGTTGACTTGTTACATTGAGGAACCTCACATGTTTACATTTGCGCAATTTAACATGCCAAGAAAAAAGTATGTAAAGAATAAAGAAAATCCTTTCATTTTAAACTACATGGAAAAAGTGTAAAAAGCACCCCTGCTTGAAGTGTTTGTATTGTGTAAAGTAGTCAGGAATGCGGCCGTCAAGGACTAAAGGATTCAACAGGTGGAGGAGAGGCAAGGGAAAAAAAAGGTAGGAGGACAAAAGAAACCACCTTTAATGTACACTTGACTGCTCCTATTTTATAAGACGGAAAAGAATGCGGTCAATGCCTGGCCTGAAAAAAGTCCAGGTCAGACGTGCCAAGAGGTTGCATGAGAAGGAAAGGAGAAAAAAGGAGGCAGGAGAGGAGATGCTAACAAAGCCGGCAGGCTCCATTAGGCGACGTCTAATTTATGAAGCATCCCTCTGTTGAATATGATGTCATTACAGCCTCCTCATAAATCAAACAAGCAGCTTGTGCACTTTTACCCATAACCCCCTCCTGCGGTGCTACGGTGTCGTAAAAAAAACAAAAAGAACACTTCCTGGTCACCTTGGGAGGCTGCGGTGGATTTCCATGGCAACCAGATAGATCCATAATCGCGCTTTGGCTGAAAAAGTACAAGTAAATCTTGGGGAAACACATTAGAGGCTCAATAATTAAGACGGTGATGTACGAGCGGCAGCGGGAAGGCGACGCTGGCTCGTCATTAGAGCGAGTAGGTTGGCGTCCAAGTGCTTATTATGTGCGTAATTAACACAAGGCCGCTGCAACGCTCACGAGACCTGGTGGGACGCCTAATGGATCAGTCAGTCAACGCTGAGGAATGGCTTTCATATGTCAGCGTGTGTGCGGGGAGTGCGTGTTGTGTTCCCGTCCAACCATCTTGGCTGAACTGGCAATAAAACATCTTGTGACCCCCACGAGGCTTTCCTAAAAAGGAACACCAGCAGCAGCAATCAGCTTGTTTACAGCAATAATGCACGTTTAACAGAAGAAGATGCATTTGATTTCATCTTGTCTTCGAGGGGGGGGGGGGGGGGCAAAGATATTACAGTGCATGCCATTGATATATATGATGAATGCCTTGAAATGCAGCCAATAAAGCTTTTTAATTGGCTGGCATCAAAACACTAAACACTTGCTTAACTCCTGGTGTTTGTCATCTCGTATAAAGAGTGGACCAATCGGCCGCAAGTCTTATGTAGAAGAGGCGGACATCTGCCTCAACTAGCCCAGGGATACAATTGAAATGGTACTGTAAAGGTTACTACTGCTTACTATTATCATTATTATTACTTACTATTATTGTGTGGAAATAAAGCAATTACCATAATCATTCATTTTCTACCGCTTATCCTCACGAGGGTCGCGGGGGTGCTGGAGCCTATCCCAGCTGTCTTCGGGCGAGAGGCGGGGTACACCCTGGACTGGTGGCCAGCCAATCACAGGGCACATATAGACAAACAACCATTCACACTCACATTCATACCTATGGACAATTTGGAGTGGCCAATTAACCTAGCATGTTTTTGGAATGTGGGAGGAAACCGGAGTACCCGGAGAAAACCCACGCATGCACGGGGAGAACATGCAAACTCCACACAGAGAGTGGAATTGAACCCTGGTATCCTAGCTGTGAGGTCTACGCTCTAACCACTCGACCGCCATGCAGCCCTGCAATTACCATATATAAAATTAAATATTAAATATTGTGCATGTGTTAAATAACATCAAATTAAATGATTGGTAGCAAATATAGAGCAGTAAAGTATCAGGGGTATACGGACAAATATTTATTTGATGTACACATTATCCATCATCATCACCAAAAGTAATGTTCTAATCTCATCTTGTAGACCAAACTTGTGTGCCGTGTCGTGACACCTTTAATGCGTTGCGATGCCGAAACCTTTACTGCGGCCACACAAGCTGCTCATACACTTAAAAGCATCACAAAAGAGGGAAGCTGCGATTCCGGATGGGAGCAAAGGTGTGTGCCGCTGCTTCGGTTAGGGGGAGCGGCAGTGTCCAGTTTCCAGCAAAACACATGGCGGTAGAAAAGACAATAACAAGGGTTAAAGTTACTGGCTGAAGGGATCCAATGAAATGTGGTTCTCTTTGTTGAAGACACAAAAAACAATTCTGTTCCCCCACATGGCCACCCCCAAGTAAGTCATTCAGCACTTACTTAGGCACGCTCCAGACATCTGGATTTAACCGACTTATAAACAATACGAGGGAAACAGTACAGGAATATAAATACTTCTTAGGATTTCAATAATTAATGCAGAGTAGTGATGCGATGGTGATATTAGCAGGGAGAAATAAGCTTGTGTCATTCCTGTGTCTACCAGCCATTTCTCCTCGTCCATTCTCTGATGTGTGAGGCAGCAAAAACTGGACTCTGTCTTGGGGACAAGACAGTTTCTTTGGCGGGGTTGTTCTGTTGAACAACGGCATGGACGGAGTGAGCCCTTTTGCAGTCATACAGTCTCTTTGTCTCTGTGGGTGGACACAGGCCCACTAGCATACACACAGAGTGCAGAAGAGTAATGTAGTGGAAAGTCTGTTAGTATATTGTCATTTAGTTTTCGGTGTAGGGCGGAGTGGTTAGACCTCACAGCTAGGAGACAAGGGTTCGATTCCACCCTCGGCCATCTCTGTGTGGAGTTTGCATGTTCTCCCCGTGCATGCGTGGGTTTTCGCCGGGTACTCCGGTTTCCTCCCACATTCCAAAAACATGCTAGGTTAATTGGCGACTCCAAATTGTCCATAGGTATGAATGTGAGTGTGAATGGTTGTTTGTCTATATGTGCCCTGTGATTGGCTGGCAGTCCAGGGTGTACCCCGCCTCTCGCCTGAAGACAGCTGGGATAGGCTCCAGCACCAGCGCGACCCTCGTGAGGATAAGCGGTAGAAAATGAATGAATGAATGAATGAATTTTTCGGTGTACTTTACTCGTCTCGTAAGCCCAACATTGCGTATAGTCACGTGACACCCCTTACAATAACGTTAGCATATTTGGCTAAATTGAGTGACCCTGTCGCAACAACAAAATAATCTTTCCTGAGTGGATGTTTTGCCGGTTTTTGTCTGGGACTAAATGGTCGCGACGCGGAGGTCAGTCGCGGTGCACACAAACAGGCCTAAAATATCCAGGTGTCTTTACTTTCCAAGTCGCCCCACAGTGATCAATCATTCCTAATGTAGGCAGCTGAACTGAACGGTGCGGTGGATTGCAGGAATTCCCCCTCCTTCCAAAGTCCTGAAACCCGGACCGCGGCTGCCAAGCACACACCTCACTCCTACGCTCTCTAGTCCATCCTCTTTATCCTCATCCTCCCTTCAGCCTCGGCCGGAATGTCTTCCCAGTTGCTAACTTTTCTCTCCCACGCGGCCAGCTTCATCGTGTTATGCTTGTGGGGGGAAAATATGTGACCGAGAAAGATGTGTGTGTTTGGATTGGCCCGTCACTGTGATACCGAATAGCGAGGGGAGGTCTCACTCATTTATTACACCCACTGGACTATGACGCCTATTTCCTCCGCTATACGTCTCCTCATATAAATCATCTTCGCCGCCGTCTTATCTCATCTCTGCCCCCGCTCGCCACATCAGAAGTAATCTGCATGAAGGACTCTGCTGCCGTTGATTGACAGGTGGAATCCTCCTTGACCTTCTTCTGTGCATGTCATTAGGGCCCGGGTACCGAGATGAAGCCGCGTATGGGATATGTTAAAGAAATGTCCGGCCAGTATACAAAAGCGTATGTGTGTCTTGTTCTAAACACGAGGGTGCATGCCAGGTTTGGACAGGTGCTGCCAGCAGCTGTATCACCGCAAAAGCCCATCACATGAACACAAGAGCATTCAGTTGTTTGGCAACCGGGAGCTTAAGTGGACATGGAGAGGATATGGTCTTAAAAATAATCTTGCTTTTGCACTCATCTGTTGATTTTAATGGCCCAGTTTTTTTTCTCCAAAGCACATTGGCATAACTTAATAGCAGAGATTGGGAACGTGGACTACTATGGGTTTCATTGAAGGGGCTGTTTATGTAAGCTTCTAGTGTTGGTCCTTTCTCGTTAACACTGGGTTTGTTTCAGTGTTTGGAAACAGGACAAAAAAACTACCGGATTTAGGAAGAATCCCAAGACTTTGGGGTCAGATGTTTTATTTAATAATTTGGATCAGTGTCACCCTTAGGTAAACACAATGCCGCTACTTTTGTCTGGGGTCTTGAGGGCACATCTGTTCTAGAAAACACGCACACGCAGTCGACTAATCAAAGGCCTGTGTCATCATCCCAGTCATAACAACATATGCACTGGCCTGGAGCCACTGGTAGTGTTCCCATCCCGTGAACACGGATGCATTGGCTGTAACTTGAGCTGGACAGTCACACCAGTTGGAGCGCCAACCACCAACATTTCCCATCCAAAGACTCCACTCGGGCACCCAGTCCGGGGAAATAAAACAGATTTGGATATTAGTGTCAAGACCTCATATATAGTATGATGGCAAGTAAATGGGACTTAGTATTGAACCCTGTGGCACCCCCTTTTTTGATGCTCTGAAGCATACTCCTATGACAACAATGTTTAATATTTTCCATACTTTGTGAGAAACTTCTACTTGTAGTCTTATTAGAAAACACACTGTATAATACACACTCTACTCAGAGCAACAGGGCGTGGTGCACATTAGCTGGGCACCAGGCCAAAGACCCCGTAATAAAGTGTGTGTGTGTGCGTGCGTGTGTGTGTGTGAGCGTGTGGCTTCCTTGCGGCGACTTCTGCCAACAGGCCGCTACTGCCGACCTGCAGCAACAGCAAAACGAGACTGCATAATTTGCCTTTGCTCGTGTGCAAAAAATGTAATTGACTTTATAATGCAATGATGTAACATACACGTAAATAGGCATATGTTTGTTGTTAGGTTGAGGATAGCTTATTTAGAAGATTATATTACAAATATTACTGATTTGCCAGTGCTCCCCCGCGCTAAAGTGATGAAAAGTGGTGAACAGAGATGTGACACTACACACAGAGATGCAACTTTTAGCGGTAAGATGCCTATAACAAAAGTAATCATTTGTAGCGACTACATACATTATGTAGTGAATCATGCTGGTTAGATTTGATGTACATGTACACTCATATTTAGAAACACAGTGCAATGTATAACACATTGATATATTAAGGAAAGTATTCTCTATGTGTATAGTAGGGGGTAGCTATTTGGGAATAAGACATAATAAGCGTCTTTGTTAGCACTTCCATTCTTTTTATGCACTTCTACATAAAGCACACAAAAAAGGATCATGACACTGTGACCCAGTTGTGAGAACAGACAACTTGGAAGAAAATAGAATGAACACATACAACAAAATTAAACTTCTACACTATAACATAAACATGTCAGAATAATGCATACAGCATGAAAGATTGGTGCATGCAAAAGTGATACGCTAGTATGTGTTGAAAAGAAGTGACAGGGCCAGTAGAAGTGTGTGTGGGTGTCAGGTTGATGTACTGTATACGTATATATGTCCTTATTTTTACATTTCACATACACACACATGTGCACCGCAACCCCCTTGAGCAAGTGAGATAAGGGGGGAAATGATCATCTGCTCTCTTCGCTGCGCTTTACCTTGAAATGATTGACACACGCACATACACTTCAGTAGTATGCCCTACATTTCCACTATAGGTTGGGGTGCCTCTGTGCTACATCCTATGGGGGGGGAAAAAAAGACACGTGGATGTCATACATGTAGGATGTTGGAGGTCCTACTTGGGTTCTTGCCTCTGGCATAACCACATGCACACGCGCGCGCACACACACACATCATGGCGTGGTTTCTCTTTGTCCTCCAGAGCAGCAGGTGAGAAGGAAAAACATGGCAGTGATGGTGAAAGATGACAGAAAGTGAGAAGGACAGCGTCTCTTGTCGTGACTTCTCCGGAGGTAAAGCAATTCAATTACACATCGATTGAGGTCGATCTAAAACTGTCAAAAGCGTTGGCAGGGGGTAGCAGTGACACTGTAGCATCCATAAAGCTTCACCTTACGTGATGGTATTTAAGAGGAGATCCATGTTGGGCTATTGTGCTTTATGTGTCATTATGTGCATTGGTGGGGGGGGGTGTGAACAAAAGCGGCATCGGCGAGAGTCATGACGACCTTTAGTGGAGGCTCGCTGGTAAATAAAACCCACAACCCTCCTCCCCCCATCTTCCTTCCTTCCCATTGCCTCCTATATATCTCCCCACCCTTCTTCCATCTAATGCTGTAAACTCTCCTCCATTTAGGATGGGCACGCTCGATCCATATGATGCGGCGGTGAGTGAAACAAAGGGAAGAGGCTCACTGAAGCGAGTAAATGAAGAGGCTAAACACGTGCGGCTTGGGAAGTAAATAGCTCAAGACCCCCCCCCCCCCATCTTGCTCTCCAGTTTCTCGACTGCTGCTTATAGTAGCTTGAGGAATGTCACGGGTTTAACGTGGCTGATCAAAAACGTCCTCATTTGATAAGCGCTTATTAATAAACTCATCCCACCAAAGCAGGCTTATATTGACAGAAATAGCAGACATCTGTTGGAAGTAGAAAAGTATTGTGTAAATGTACGTTTGCACGAGAAGCTCTAGGGACAATGATTGGACACCGATATGAGGGAATTAATGCTCATCATACTGAGAAAGCCGATAAAATTAAAAATAGCTACAATAACCCATACATTCCAAAAAAACACTCCAATGGGGTGATACTACTCCTACTGTGCAGGTGAGCAAATCAAGTGCTACGTTTTGCTCCTGCCTGTGACCTCAACAGCTTGTCATAACTTAACCTTAGTAAATAAACATTTCACTTTCTGAGGAAGATATTTTGCGTGCTAGTTGTACAAAATACTCTGCGTTGAGGGGAATTTTTTTTTAATAAAAATAAAAAAAAACCTTATCGGCCACCGCGACATTTGAAAAGTGCCAGAGACCTCCATGGCACCATGCCAGCTGCTCGGAGCGTGTGCCAGACTGCAGTGCACATTGCTGGGCCATGCCACATGCCTCCTCCTGCTCTATATTCTGGTTCGCCTGACTTCCAAGGCACCACACTGCTGCTCGGAGCATGTGTCTGAATATAGTGCACCTTGTTGGGCCACAGCAGATGGACCCCTCTGCTCTATACTCCGGTTCTCCTGATAGTGATGATGTAGTAGTACTGATGTCATGATGTTTGTTTAGGACAAATCATCAGGTATAGTTGGTCAAATGCTAATTTGTTCGATGCCTCCAGGTGTGCACAAACTACAGTTAAATTGAAATTTTATATTACGTGTATTGTCATTCACAGTGCCCAGTCAGCATTAATGTCCGCCTACCAATTTGCTCATATGGAAGTCAAGTGGAACACGCATGGATTTTACAGAACAGCTAAGCAGCCACATTTTGAAGCCTCTGACTGATGACCACACATAGTACAAATGCAGCTGTGGAGTAAATAAACATCAGGAGGTTGCCTTCAGCCACAGCGGTTAACGGCAATGTTTTTGGACCCGGAGCTATTTATAGACCCTATCCATTATTGGCTTTTAGGTCAATGTTTGGTGAACATTAGAAGCACAAACAATAATAACACAGTATGTAGCTGTGGTCCATCATTGTTGTTTTGCCGTGATAGACTTATGAACGTCTACACTGAACAGGTGCCGTTTTTCACATTTACGCTGACATCGATGTCGTTCTGAACTGCCTCCATTGTCGAGAACCGTTATCAAATGTTTGCATTTATACTGCCATGCAAACAGACGGCCATTCTTGATCCATATTCAGTTACAAACAGCGTGTTTTGTGCAAACAGCCCCAAGACTGGATCGCCCCCGTGGACATTTGCATAACCGCAGCTGACCAATGAGCAAACATTCACTTTGCAATTACTTACTGGTTTATTAGGACGCCTGGGAGGTTAATTAAAGGCTTTATCCGTTCATTCCCACATTTCTCCAATTATACTCTTCAGCGATGAGGGGGTGTGACCTTTAACCTCTTTGGCTTTACAGTGTTTGGTAGAAGTAATGGGAGCAGAGCAGCTCTAGAGCTTCCCCCTACCTTAGCCCCCGGATGCACGCAGCCTGCCGATAAAGGCCGTAAAACACACACACACACGCGCGCCTGCACACACACACACACACACACACACATCCTTTTATCACTGCCATGCTCAATTTTAAACACCTCGGCTGTAAGTTAAGCGGACCGACGCACACCCACACCCACACACCTTAAGCCGCTCATCTTCAGGGAGGATGATACACACGCTGGAGGAGGAGGAGGAGGAAGGGGACATCTTTCCCAATTACACATGGTGGTGTGCGTGTGTGTGTGTTTGCTGAAGGTGCTCACAAAAGCCCCTGGAGATGGAGCTGATGGAGAGCATTATTATAAAAGAGCCTATCAGCAGCTCCGATCGCCTCACGCAGCCTCCAGGCAGGACAAAGGATCGGCCACCACTTCAACATTTACCTACAGGCCCCCGACTTACGCCGCCCTCCCCCTTTACTCGCCCTCTTTTCCCCACAAGCTCTCTTTCTCTTGCTTCTTCTTGTTTATGTGCCATTGTTAACCTTTACTTAGCCCTAAACACTTGGGATGTGTTTCTCTCACCCCCCCCCCCACCCCCACCCCCCGCAAAGTGTGCCCTTTTAGCACTCATAGTTGGAGATAAACAATCCTTTATGACGGCCAGTCCGAAAACCTTTTTGAATCGGCAGGCAGATTGCAAAAACACACACCGCCAATCATCATGCATTGCATCTAGCTCCGCCCTTTTGGTACCCTACTACCAAACGGAAGTAAGCCCTACGGGGGAACATGCCGTTTTGTGTGTGTGAACTCTGCTCGTCTACGCCAACATTAAGGCGTGGGACAGGCGAGCACAGATGTTAGCAACACTAGTATAGTTTTGTGAGCAACCGTGCTAACATTACAGTCGCATTCTAACAGCAACATCACGCTAGGTTAGTCCGCACGCTGAAGACAAATGAAATGATCCAGCTTTCAGCTGACCGCCTGATAGTTGTCAGAGTGTGGGGCGTTTGGTTGTGTAGCAAGGCCTGTCTTCACTGAAACGTGGCGCAAACCAGTGAGACAGATGAATATACTGGAAAACATTTTAGTCCGTTCCACTGGCAAATATTAGTTCACCTGCTGCCTTCGATTTCCAATTGACTACTCATCCGCAATTGTTTTAAATTGTAACTTATTCTACTTCAGTGAACGCATCCTGATGAACCTGAGGATAAACACAACAAACACACTTTATAATACATGAAAACAAAAGTTTAGGGGCCCCGCCTCCGCCCACCAAGACAAAGAGACTGTATGAGTGCTCACGCTATTCAACCAATGCACAGACTGAACCCAGATTGGAGGCAAGCGATGAGGAAAGCAGACACTCGTGCACTCATACCATCTCATGAGGTCTCTTGTGACACCGCTATTCATTGAACGTAAGTAAAATGCGCCGTAGTGCTTTACAGTGTGTTAGAACTTCAATATTGTATAATCAGGGGGCGTTAAAACTGTATATCCATGAATAAATCAGCAGCAAGAGCAGCTTGTCATCCTCAATAGGGGGGGGGGGGGGGGGTCATCTGTCGCGTTCTCTAGCTTAACGAAACCTGTGGCTCTTTTGTTAGTGGTGCAGCTAAGGAAAAGCCATCTCATTTACAGGCAAGCTGGGCCCAGGGGCGACTGAACACGACTGATTCACTACACGCGTTAGTGAAAGATTCACTCTGGTGGATGGGAATGGCATTCCAAGTGGGCAGATTGGGGAGGGGGTCCATCAGGCGAGCATCATCTCTGATTAATTTAACGGCGTGGTGTGCTACGAGGATGTGACACCGCGTGGGGGAAGAGTAGGATATCACCTTCGTCGTGTCAACAAGTCCACACAAAGGAACCTCTGCTGCTTCTTTGTCCCATCCAAGTGGGTGGGGGGGGGGGTGTAAGATCAATACACTCAACTACATGAAAGACAGCAATCCTCCTAAAGCAGTTGTGGGAAAATGCAGTTCTCGTGCCAACACATGAAAGCTAAATGACTGAAGGTATCAAAATGTATTATTTGCGCGTGAGCGATGAGCAGCTGCAGGTGATGCAACAATTGGCTAATGCGCCAATTGCCACTCGGAGTCAACGCCGTGCATTTTTCCATTCCGAGTGACTGCACCCGGGACACCAAGAAAAACTTACGTCGTAATCAAAGGAGACCTGATGCAGATGATTGGCATATTTGCAGAGATATCACGCATGGTGCTGCATGCTAATTTGCATGTGTACGTATGTTATGTTGCTGGAGGAGAGGAGTCGGACCTAAAGAGTGACATATAACAGTACTATGGATGTCACTAGTGGTTTTACATTAATGCTAGGTTAACACACACACAGACACAGAGCCAAAGCATGCAGCAGTGAGGAGACAAAGGAAGAGAGGAAAGGCTGAAGAGATGGAGAGTGGTAGAGAGTGATATAGAGAGAGAGAAAGAGAGCGAGCGAGAGAGAGAGAGAGAGAGAGAGAGAGAGAGAGAGAGACATCAGTGCAGAGGGGGGGAAATGAGCAGGAAAGCAGAGATAGATAGAGAAGGCAAGATTGAATAAAAGAGAGGTGAAAGGGAGATAGAAAGAGAGAGGGAGAGATGGAAAACCTTGTAAAAAAAGCTCATCTTGCCATCTGGCTGAGGAGGCACAATAAAAAAAAGAGCTGAGAGCCTGATGAGAATGGACAGCGATTGGAAAAAAGGACAAATAAGAGAAACGGAACTACTGGGACACTTAACCCCCCCTCACATTGTTCTTTGTTTCATTGTCAATTGGTGAGATAAGATGAATTCCTAGCAGAGATTGGAAAAATGTACCTGTGATCTACTGTCATGTACACACAATGTATGCAATCAAGCGCTGGACATTAAAGCCGATGCGCCTTCCACAGGACAATACGTCCTTCTGAATTGAGTTGTGAAGACAGGCATACACAATGGCGAACGAATCACTCTCGTCTGACGCCCTTCGTCGTGCAGAGTAATAGCGGAACAAGAAGTGACTGTCAGATCCCGACTGCTTGTACGACCACCGCTTGCATTTCCAGCAGCTCATATATTCACTCGACTGCATTTGGCTTGATTGTCTTTACATTTTCAAATGCTAAACCTCGTCTTTATTTGTTTTGACATTTGGCGCCAGTCTGAATTGAGTCTGCTTTGCCTTTGTTAATTCCTTATTATCGACACTGTCCTATTCATACAAAATGTCCTGGGCAGTAAGTTTTTGTATCATCTTGTTAATGGCCATGAAAACATGGTGGCCACAGAGAAGATTCTACAGTTGGATCGTGTCTGGTTCTGGTCCAAAAAGACTTTAAAAAAAAATGTGGATCTCGCATGTGCCGCAAACTGCGGTGTTGTGTTTCCCTGTGTCCAGCCTGCTGCTAGAAAGAGAATAACAGTGGCGCCTTTGACAGCCCGGGAGGGAACGAAGCGAAGCCCCCCCGGTAAACACATCCATTTTGGGCTCATGTCAGAGCTACCACACACACATTCACAGAGCTAAACACAAAGTTCGGCTCTCAGCCTTCGACTTTGGCAGGACATTGCAGCAGCGTCCGATCCAAACCCCTATAATGACTATGCACACACAGAGAGCGAGTGAGAGAGAGAGAGAGGGAGAGAGAGAGAAAGCACGTCCAAGTTAAGCGAGTGGAGCCTGAATCAAAACAATAATAAACCCGTCGACAGTTGACCTGAGGACAAGGACTCGTGTTGTTTACGCCACAACGGGAAGGCGGTACCAAAAGTGAAAGGGACCCCTCATGGAAGGCAAGGG
Organism: Doryrhamphus excisus; assembly: GCF_030265055.1. Classification (NCBI taxonomy): domain Eukaryota; kingdom Metazoa; phylum Chordata; class Actinopteri; order Syngnathiformes; family Syngnathidae; genus Doryrhamphus; species Doryrhamphus excisus. The sequence continues at coordinate 7,716,421 of NC_080479.1, read as the reverse complement.
CTGGCGAGGGGCGAGGGTGCCAGCTGTCTCTTAAATTCCACATTTTTGATTCCCAGGGAACGTTTATCCCCTCTGTGTAGAGATAAGAGACGAGTCTGAGATAAGCGGAAAGAAGAGGAATTAACCTCTGCCTGGAAGGGGAGCGTGTCATTGTCTTTAGCAGGTCACGTCGCAGGTGAAGCCGGTGATCCTAATGATGGATGAACAAAGAAGGGAACAATAGAACAGCTCTCAGGGTGAAGGCGAATTATCAAGCAGGAGCTTACAACAATCAGAGCAATTATTTGATTTTAAAGGGTTTAGTGATGAATGATCATCTGTGTTGGACTAATGCTAATAAAGATCCTCCATCTTCAATAGAAGCGCCTTCTTTCTTTGTTACACTGCTGTCCACTACATGATATGCAAGTGCGGCAAAGTCAACACATGATGGATTGCCCTTTAAATTTTCTTTTAGGGAGCACAGGGTTTCTTATTTACAGTTCTGGTCGGCTGCCTGCTCGCCGCTTTAGATCTTTGGATCGGAGTCACCAAAGACGGCGGACAGCGGCCTCTTACCGGATCGCAAAGTAAAAGGATATGCCTCCCTTGTCATCTTTATGGAACAATTTATGTTGATCTGAGCCAGCAGATGGTTCTTACATGTCAGCCTAACAAATGGCAAACATTCAATTAACTTTATCGCTTGCCACACAACATCTTTTTTGTTTTTTGGGGTGGACATCTGTTGCATGCTTTTTAAGTCAATGTCTGCTTTAATAATGACACATTCTTAAACAAAAACTGTTGAGTTGCTACATCACTTCCTTGATGAAATGAAGTTTGGGAAAGAACACAATAAAGCCTTGCATTAGCGGGATTGATTATCTCCATCATTTATGGCCTCTTAGGTGAAATTACGCGCCTCCACGCTAAACGCATTATCTTCCCTCCAGCGCCAAAAAGATCATCTATGCATAAGTAGGAGCAGAAGGCGAACGAAATGCTCGTCTGATGTTCCACATCCAAAAAAAAGCTCAAAATGCACCTTCACGTCACTGACTGGATGGATCACGGCGGAGAAAAGGAGAAAAACAAAACGCTTGAGGGATACTTGGAACGGGAAGATGCAAGAGCGTTTATGAGAAAAAGGGGAAGACGTGGATGTCTCCGAGGGCGGTCGCTTCCCAAAGAGTGAATGATACAGCACAGCTGATCCATTAAGCATATAAAAGATATGTTAACATGTCTTAAAACAAACATCCAAATTAGGATAAATGGACTCCAGGTTTGCAGGCAAACTAGACAAGCCAAACTGAAGGTGAAGGCCTGTTTTCCACTTTATTCCAAGACCAGAAGAATTCCTTGGGGGTGTGCGGGGAGGGGCGTACGGGGGAGGGTGTGATGATAGAAAACCAGAAAATAGTCTTTAAATGTAGGTCACCATGAGACAAGCTAAGCAAATAAAACATTAACTTTGGCCCACCGAGTCGCAGCTCATTAGAAAGGAGGTGACGCGCTCGTATCTTTCAAATGAATTCACATTTATCTATACATTCATGCGCAGAACAAAGAAAGGAAGTCCATCACGATGTCAAAGAAGCGAGCTGTGATTGATAGCTAATGATGGACATTAGCTCGAGTGGAGCCATGCGCCACACAGGGGGGTTACCCCACCTTGGCATCACCCACCTCCTCCATCATCGCCACAGCGGCCCTGCTAAGCCGTGATAAAATTGATGAGCGGCACTCAAATTAAAACAGGGCCACAATTATGACACCTCCACGCCGAGCGCTTAATTAGTACATCTCCTGCGTTATAATTAATAAAAGACTGTCGGGCGGATGGCCATCAATAATTCAGCAATATTCCAAAACAGACAGGTCGGCCGAGCCTTCACCATGGATGGCCATAATTAGGAATAATGTACAGGGTGGACTGGAGTGGCATATTGCTTGGCCTTTTTGGGTCACCGACTGAAGAGATGTTAGGACGAAAGGATGAGGGCGGGGGCTGTGCTGTTTTTCTATATACAGTCGCCCCAAATTCACAAATTCATTAAAATAATGAAGTCCTATGTAGTATTGCGGTGACTGGGCATCAGTAATGTTATGAGACTTGACACTGGATTACATTGCCTTTCACACCGTATGGAGACTGACTACTGAACCAGCAGAACTAAGCCAGGGCTGACACCGAGTTGGAAAAAAAAAATCCTCTCATTCAGTGTGGAAGTGGTAAGTCTTGGCTTCTTTCTCACTCTGTTTGAAAAACTTTCCAAGTTTTGTAGAATAAGTAAATCAAACATGCTAACTAGTTAGCTCGCTAGCTTACTATGCTTGTGGCAGCCATCTGTTATGTCACCACAGTGATCCCGTGGCCTGTGCAATGTGATGTAAACGAAGTTTAATACAGACGAAAAAGTGTAAAACTGTATGACTGACTAAAGTGCTCACTCCATTCATGCCGTTGTTCTATGGAACAAATGTAACAAGGTGCTGAAACCAATGCACAGAGTGAACCGTCTTCCTGTGACACACATGCACATAACAGTACTATGTGGAGGGTGGCTAAATTATCAAGTTCATTTTGATTTGTGAGATAAGTAGTGAATTTATTATTGCCCCAGGCCTAGTGCCCACGAGACCAATAAATATTGTCAGGTTTTAATCTTGCGACAACCCTATTTACATGTGATATCTGATGTCCAGATCGGAGAAAAGTACTCCCTGTGACACAAGTGGCTTTCCGATGCAAGGCGCCGCTAAGTCCGTCGCCTCATTAGCGCGTTTGTTTGGAGACAATGTGCGACAGCGCCGTCAATTAGGACCACCTCGTATATACTTCGGACGGCCGTAATGCACGCCTGTCAATAGAATCAATTAGAGCTTTTTCTCTTGGCGCAGCACTTTGTGCCATCAGTCCATTACAGCCCGGGACTATGGATTAGTGTGGAAGAGCAGCGAGCTACAGTGAGCCCTGCGGAGCGCGGTATCACATAAACACAGGCACCCAGGCCGGCACTATGCATTATAGATAGCGAGCAGGCAATGATTACACACAGAGCCTCCTTGCAGACACAAGAAGCGCAATGTAGGACAAATTAGCATATCGGTGATGTTTTCAGCAGGGCCCAGGGATTGATTCATCTACTGATTCATAACACTGCTGCTGACAGGCCAACACATTGAGTCACGCCGCGGTCAAGCTAAGGAACCGGTGTGCTGTTTATTTACAGCAACAATAACGGCAAATGGATTATTGCTCATGGCTCGCAACAGGCAAGGAGCGCACGATTCTGTCACATCTGCAGCTAGAGTCGCGGATACTTAGATCTTAGATTAGCGAATCCTGGAATGGGAAAAGATTGGAAAAAGTCCCAATTATGCGCAGAGAAACTTGCAACACGGTCCAGTATAGCGCAACTGATCACAGGCCAAGCGCCTACAAATCCATGCTCGCTGACATTCAGCCCGATTAAGGAGCCAGTTTGCATATAGATTTAAACTCAATATTCTATTCTTGTGCCAAGACAGGTGGTCTACATCTCAGAAGCCACAACCGGTCCAATCAGGATGTAGTGTACTGTACGTTTGCTTAAATAATGAAATATGGTCATGTCAAAGCTGATGCTCATCTGGAAATGTAAATTGAGGCAATAAGAATTTTGAGTGGATAATAATGCATAATGCAGTAGAAAATAGTAAAAAGAAAAAAAAAAAGAAGCAACAGTTGTTGTGCATTGACACTTATCTACAGCAGCTAAAAGGCGCATAAAAACTTAATGTTTCAATCTGTTTACGAGTAGCCTGCTTTTGTATCCTCAAAATTCCCCGAGAGTCAATATTTAAAGGCTTATGTTTCAGAAAGAAGGGGGGGGTGAATCACCCCAAGCCCTTGGCTCCAGACTTCATGCTTCATACTCTACTATTTTGGCCGCGGTGGCCTCCGACGGGCAATAAATCTTGGGCAGGAGTAAACAGCGGGGTGGAGCACGTCCATGAATACTCAACGATCGCATCTGAGGCCAGGGATTCAGAGCGACCCAAACTTGTTGCGGTTTTCCAGCCTTGAACCAAAAGCGGTTGGATAGATTAAAATTTCCTTCTACGGGGGCACTTGTCCCTGGCTGATGTCCCTAAGTTGGAGGAAGCCAAATGAGTGATACAATATTTAAGTAATCCATGCAGGCAATGGCTTCAGCAGCTGTTTTCATACTTAAAAAAGCAAAAGCATATTCAAGCACTTTTTGTCGTAGCCGGTTTGGACATCTCCTCTGCATTTACTATTATCTCAGACAGAAAAGATCTGATTTTATCCCATTATGCTTTAGCAAGGCAGTAAAGCGCCTGAAAGTGGGAGGGTTGAGATGGCATATGGTTACACAACAATACATAGGGTGTGAGCCATCACAGCGCTCCAATTTTAGAGCATTTCCACTGGTTGCTTCACATTCTTTGGAATTGATTTGGAGATCTGACTGATGCCACTGACCGCACTACCGCATGCACCTGGTGCCCTGGTATGATTGCAAGGCGTTTAACCCCACAGGGAAGAAAGAATACATTACAATCATAAAAACATCAAAGAAATGTTGGTTGAGCCAACAACTGGCTAAGTGTTAACAGAAATAGCATTTTCAAGCATAAAAATGGCTAAATAGTCTACAGAAGATGCATTCAAAGACGTTGTGATGACATGTAGTATTCTACGCTGGTCATAAGGTTATCCATGCCTTATATGTCTTATGTATACTACAGTATATTGTGTAATACGGGTGTAAAGGTTATTTCATATGTAGACGGCCCCAATAAACATATTTAGAAGGTCGTCAACAGCTCTAACAAAAATATTTAACTTATAATTAGTGAACCCTGCTTTATGGAAATATACTTATGCCATTCAGGTATGGAAGTGTGATAAATGAGGGATGACAATAGGAATAAGCCGGAAAAATGTCGTATACGGGTTCCATGTACGGTACTTTCCTATAACAGGCCACTCTATGATATGTATGTGTAGTGTCCCTGTCCATTATGTGTGGCGGTGATTACTTTTACTTCATTTTAGTTGTATTTAGTTGGTGGCTTCCATTTATTTTTTTACATTTTTTAAACACTTGAACATGATTTCAAACAGCATGAAAATCAACAAATGAGCACACTTGTGAGGCTACATAAAGTCACCTGTCACTTCAAATCCTAGTTATTAGCTTGGGGCTAACATTTCGGGCAGGTTCTATTGTATGTTATAGAGGTCACATTGGCGTATACGGGTTCCATATACAGTACATTCCTATAAGAGGCCACTCTATGATATGTATGTGTAGAGTTCCTGTCCATTATGTGTGGGGGTGATTACTTTTACTTCATTTTAGTTGTATTTGGTTTGTGGTTTCCATTTTTTCATCAATCATATTTATTTATTTAAAAACCATTACAATACACTCATATGTGACTTTACTCATCTGTATACACCAGTCATTATTTGCACTATGACCCATTTACTACTGCACTAAAATTAATATATCTGCTCCTGCATATGCTCCTGTGCAATACTATGTGTATATTTTGGATATCTTGTACATATCTTGTTAAATTGTCTTTTTTTTACTCTACTTTTATATACTTTTTTTTCTTTTTAAACTTGACTACTGCACTGAAAGGAGAAGCTCTCCAATCTCGTTGTACATCTTGTATAATGACAATAAAGGCCATTCCATTCCATTTTTAACACTTTTTAAACACTTGAACAGGATTTCAAACAGCATGAAAATCAACAAATGAGCACACTTGTGAGGCTACATAAAGTCACTTGTCACTTCAAATCCTAGTTATTAGCTTGGGGCTAACATTTCGGGCAGGTTCTATTGTATGTTATAGAGGTCACATTGGCGTATACGGGTTCCATATACAGTACATTCCTATAAGAGGCCACTCTATGATATGTATGTGTAGTGTTCCTGTCCATTATGTGTGGGGGTTACTAGTCAAGGTAACACAAGCTCCATTCGTGCACAAAACAAAGCAATTCCATGTCGTTTAGGCCAAAAGGAGATTAAAACCCTAAAAACATCACATAAATGTTGGGTCGAGTCCATGACTGGCTAAGTGCTAGCAGAAACAGAGTTACAGAAATATGCAAATGAGTGCTACTCAAGGTAACACAAGCTCCATTTGTACGCAAAACAAAGCAATTCCATGTCGTTTGGGCCAAAAACAAGACCTCCCCTGCTATTACTCGTACTGAACTCATTTGTGCCGTATAAGTAAAAGCACATTTTGGGTTATTTTTAGCCATGCGCAGATCATATCGGGGTAGGAGGAATAGTTGAGTCGACATTTCTCTGGTTCAGGCGAGCAAATAGTTGCGGGAAAAACCTTGTCATTTAATCAGATAATTGAGAGTAGAAAAAAGGAAGCAGATTTGTTTTTAGATAACCATCTCCGGAGAAAAGCGTCTTTCTGTGGCAAACACTGACGACTTTCTTCATTCTCCTAATACGCCACAAGAATGGAGAAAACCAAAAGTGACCCAAGAGGGTATGAAAGAACCTCAAAAGCAGACCTCATGATGACAGAAGGAACAAAGTGATTTAAAAAGCCATGTCACTTTATCAAAAGACAAAACAAAAGACTGCCAATCCCCTTCCCCTTGTGGGCCTCTCCTTGCACAGGATAGCCAGTTGTTGGCCCACATCCATGGCCTGGAATTGGCTGATGCCCCGCCCGACTCAGATCTGTGCAGCGACTGATCAACAATAAACACGGTCAACAATAACAGTTAACGGGGGGTTTGTTTTGGCAGGGAGGCGAGTGGAAAGTGTCCCCACCAGCCTTTTTGCTTCAGCGTGGTCAACAGTGGCCATAAGACAAATAAAACATAGCCACAGTACCGAGCACAGGCGCCCAAAGTGGAAGAAAACACCACAGTTATGTGTAGCAACACGACCAAACAGGAGTTTGTCAGCTGAAGAGCAGACAATCTCTTAAAATGGCTTGTTTTCGCAATAATAAGCAAAGCACTCTCTTGATTTCTCAGCCCTTCAAAACCCAGGTTATACTTCACTTCCTCTGCTAGCAATTAGTCTCCACGATGCGATTTGTCAAAAGCTAAGCCTTTGGTTTCCATCGCTCTCTCTCTCTTTCCCTCTTGCCCTGCCAGCTCCAGTTACAATTGGCTGCTTCCTGCGTCGGGAAAACATAAGCCCTTTCCTTCGCAGCAAGAAGGTGGCCTGAGGAGCTGGCCAAGGCTGAGGCTGAAAAGATGGCCGGGCCTTCAGGTAAAAGCCAACAAATGCGCTGTAAACAAAATCAGAAATCTGCCACATTGAGCAATTTCATAAAGGGAACTCTTTCTCGGGGTATTTGGGAGTTGGGTCAGTGTACAAACTCGATCAAGAAACAGGACCTATTGATTACTGGCTCAAGAAGTACGTTGATGTTTTGTCAACAAACATAAATAAAGATAGTGAATACAGTGTTACACTGAAAAAAGTAATTTAAAAGTAATAAACACAAAGCCCTGTTCTAAACTCCTGTTTCCCATTTGAAGAGGGAACCTTGTTTTCACTCGATCTCAGCCATGGCATGTCTGCTTGGCTCTGTAGCCAGTCTGCATGCAGTGTGAAAGGTAATGTGATCGAACGTCATGTCTCCGAACATCACTGATGCCTTGTGACCCAAACACTAACTCTAACTTGTCTATCAATATTTTTTGACTAATAGACATAAGCAAATGTTGCGCAACTCTGACTGTACTATACGAGTGTGGTCTCGTCAATTTTCCGAAGCCGCTAGACCGTTAGAATCTAAAAGTGTAATAATCATCAGCTGCATTAATGCTGGCTGAGCAGTTTGCCACTCCCCACTATTCCAACATTGGTTCTACTGCTGCAATACACTTGTTCATAAGCCACATTCAGCTCCACAAAAACCTCTATCTGTCATCCCCCCCTTACTCCCCCCATCATAGTGCATTCAGGTACTTGAAGGGCTCACAGTGAGGAAGGAGACGTATAGTGTCTGGGTAACAAGGGACCTGGAGAGCCATCAAACAGCCAGACATTTTTCTTGGTAAATCACTGGTGGAGTGAGGAAACTTTGGAGAGCGCAATTAACAACCTCAAGGTCAAAATTCTCTGGAGAGCAAGTGCTGAAAAAGAAAAAAAAAAATCCCCAGGCATTTTTCCTCTCCCCTTTCTCTCCAGCCTCACAGCTAAATACTCATACACGCTCCTCTATCTCCTTTACCCCCCCCCACACACACACACACTTCATTCACCCTTTTTCCTTGTTAACAACCTCCCTTCATCCCCTTACCGCCGCCCCTCCAAGCTGCCTCCATTATAGATAAATGTTACTCTGTGGTCGGAGGCGACACAATTTCTGGAGCAGGGCCGAGAGTTGGTCGCAGGTGTGCAGAGGATGGCAGCCATGGATCTTAATCTTAAGGCAATAACGCCGCTGCTCAGCAGAGAGGTCATTTTGGGGTTCACGGGTTCTCCAAAAGGCAGAACAAAGTCTTACGGCACTCAAGCACACTTTATAATTTGGGCTGAAATTGATTTCATGACGACCGGCCTTGATTTAGCACTTGACGAGCCCGAATACATCTGTGGATTTACAACGACCAGATCCTAAAATAATTAAATGTCAAGTGGATGCTGCTGGCTGGAAATTGGGCACCTTATTAAAAAAATATCAAAAGTCTTTACGACATTAAGTCGGGATGAACATGGCTGAATCTTAACTAGATGGACACTTGTAAGTGGAAACAGGCCCTTATTTCTAATCCTGGTTCCTTAATCTGGATTACAGGGCAGTGTAAATAAAACCAGGTTGAAAAACTAAATGGGAATGTTCGCTGGTTACCCTGAGCATCTTACCTTTGCCAGCGCTTTCACTGAAGTTTCTGTTGGCAGGATTACTCACAACATCTCAGAGGATGAATTCATTCATTCATTTGTGTTGATGAGCTCGCCATACTAGTTATTAATATTCCCGCATGGGGATGCGGCCTTCGTCTTTACAAGCATATTTTTCCCACTACATCACCTTGCGTTGCTCCTCACAAAGCGCCACTCTCTTGCTGTGTGTGTATGGTCGCGGCTTCGCCTCCCCCCACAGACACAGAAAGACTGTATGACTGACAACAGGTCTCACTATGTTCGCCATTGTTCTATGAAGCAAAGTGGGAACCCTCTTCCCGCCTGTTTGTACACAAGAGACGAGGAAAACAGAGATGCATGCACCTGGTAAAATATGTACATAAATCCAGTTCTTCATTTATCATGTGAATAATTTATTTATTATTTGCCTTTTTGTTTCTGAATGAGAAACCTTGCCATGTTTTAATCCTGAGAAGATCTCGTGACACCTCCAGTATCATTCCTTCTAGACACCTGTTTGTTTGTTAGCAAACGCCCCTAAAGAAACATTTATAACCCAGATATAGGACATAACGTCTTTGGACACTTTCATACTTAAAGTGTACTTAACATACTTAACTCATACTTAACATATTTGTGCTTGGCAGGAGATTAAAGCTCACCCCTGAGGTCCAGAAAGTGTGTTTACGGAACATGATGATGTCATAACGAAGCAGACCTTGACAAGGTCACATTGCCCTGTGAGACAAACCTGTGATATTTTGTCTTTGTTTGGACGGAACCAAAAACATGTTTTGTGACGTCAGAGCCACCTTGACGACCGTCTGGCCTCGCTTTTGATGCCAAAAGTCACAAAGCGTCTTTATAACCTTGAAAGTGGAAGAATCGTACTGAGTTCAAAAAGGCTTTGAGTAAACCTCATTTCCTCATCGCCACAACATTTTTCTTGCAGCCAATACAAGACAGCCCTTTACCTTTGCTTGTTTGTGCACATGTGAGGACGACTACACTGACAAATCCCCACGATAACGATGTCTTCGACATACCGGCTAAATAACAACATGGCCGACTCCAGTGCATTCCTGTCTGAACTCTGCTTTGGGACACGGGTGTGGCTGGCCACTTCATTCATCAGCATTGCCTTGCCTGCACAGGCTTTTATTTAGACAGTATCCTTCATCCTCATTGATTTTATTAGGAAAATAAACAACATCTTGTCTTCCAAAGTGATTGTTGCTGAGTTGAGGCAAGGCCAGCCAGCCAATCAATAAACCATTCCCCAATAACCATATCAATATTACAGCAATCCTCGTGCAGGGCGGTAATTACAACGGGCCAGGTGCAAAACTTCAACGTGATCTGTGCCATATATTCAATTTAAAGAGAGCTCTTACCTCCTAATGGGAGGAGAAAAAAAATCAATGAGTCGTCGACAAATAAATTTAAAACCGGGCTCGGGGCGCGGCGATATATAGGTCCTCCCCCCCACCGGGTGACTTTAACTGTACGTTTCACTAAGTTGACATTGATTGGACAGCAGAGGAGTAATGGTGGAGTGATGTTCAATAACAGCACTCTGCGTTTTAGGAGGGAGGTTGGGGGGGGGGGGCAGTGTTTCATACAGTACGGAATGGCGAAAGAGCGTCGTTGCGCTATTAGACGCCACTTCACGTCTAGTGCGCCACAGACTATTAAATGTTTGATTGCGGTTCTGCTTGGATGGTTTCATTATGCTGACCAAATGAGAAGAATATTGGCTTGACTACATTTCCTTGACCCAACCATAGGGAAAATCCGTTAAATATTACCTTTAATGGGAGGTACTGGGAGGGAGCTCATTTTGTGCCCATTGAGGGCTTGGTGCTTACCTTTTTGTCCTCATGCATGGTGTTGAATGATGAAATTAAAAATTGAATGAAAGTGTTTTCCTTCGTATGAAATACTCCAATTAACAATCCTCTTCTCCCGCTTCCAAACAGACAGGAAGAGATTTCACTTTGTGCATTGGTTGACCTTGGCACGTTTGTACAAAGAATACCGGCATGAACAGAGTGAGCCTTTTTGTGAGTCCTGCAGTCTCTTTGTCTCGATGGGTGGAGGCGGGGCTTCTAGCGTACACACCGTGTGCTGAAGAGCGTAGCCTCAAGAGGACCAATGCAAGGTAACGTAGCATAAAAATGGCAATATATTGTCAGATATTTGTTCTATTTTTGCATTGTACTGGTCATGTTAAAATGTAGTGTTTTTTTCCAAATGCCACAAGATGGCAGTAGCTGCATTTGACGTATCATGGGTGGTCAGTATCAAGCAATGTTCAACCTTCAATGTTGCTACTCAGCTGTTGGTGTGAAACTTGCGCTTGTTACACTGAGTTTTCACGTTTCGTAACAAACAGCGGCGCTCCAATTATCGCCTGCTTCCAATTATCACCCTGTCCTCTTTCCAGTTTTTGGTAAATAAATGCCCCGGCTGTAATTAAAGCATTTAAGTTCTATGAATAAATTAAAGATGTAGTGTTTTCATTTATCGCTTGCTGGTGAGGTAAAGTGACTTCAATCTACTTGAGCACATTCCCCATTGAATCCTTGCCACAAACATACGCTATAATTGGAAGATATGAGTGCATATTTTAGTTTCAGTTTTATGGGTGTATTTAGGCACCTCTATGAGTATAGTGTGCTCCAACAAAGAACATTTGAAATTTTTGGGGGGGGGATAAATTCACTTGAATACATAGACAGGATAGCACATGATCAATTATGTATCTCTATAATGGAATAAAAGTTGACTCCTGTCAAAATGTAGCGGGCCGCCAAAACGACTGCGAGGTCCCCGGGATGAAATGGGACGTCATGTGATATGAATTCAGTCAAAGATGACATAACCATGTCATAAACCTTTGCTGAACTTTGCTCGTATGAACTCCCTCCAGGACGAATATCACACTGGCTGTCAACTAGCGCTGCATGCTTGTGTAAACACAGACACACGCATGCGTGGGCCTACCTGGAGTGGGGGACATCGATGCTGGAGGAGACCACCTTGCGCTTCTGCTCCAGCAGGGACACGGAGCGACACGCGTCCAGCTCCCTGCCGCCACGCTTGCCGCCGCCCTCGCGCGGTTCACACTCTCCCGCCTCTGGGCTGAGGGAGCAGCCGTCTGTCTTGTGGCCGTTTGGGGCGCCGTTGAGGGAGCTCTGCGTGGAGAAAGACAGGAGAGTCAGGACAAGAGAGGACTCCAGTGGAGAAAAGCGCCCATGAGGCTTGTAAACAAAGACGCCCCGGGTGATAAACAATCAGCTGTTAAAAAGTCACTTATAAATAATTCTTGAGCACACTTCCTATTTAAATGTCACTGAAATATTATATAGGAAAGCTATGCATTTTAAATGATGGGCTATATGGTCTAGGGATGCTCCCATGGATCGGCCACTGATTAGTATCGGCCGATTTCCGTGAAAAACTCTGCATACGCAGACAAATGGTTTCATTTCCCATGTTTTCATAAGACTCTAAATGCATCAAATTAAATTCAGGTTTATGTCAAATAAAAATCCCCTCAAATGTTTCTTTTTTTAATAATGGTCTAGGGATGCTCCCATGGATCGGACACTGATTAGTAATGGCCGATTTCCGTAAAAAAAATCTGCATTTGTCAGAAAAATAATAGCACACGCAACACTGTAGGTCAGGGGTCTCAAACACGCGGCTCGTGGGCCAAATGTGGCCCGCAGGACACTAGTTTGAGGCCCCCGCCTTGATATGAAAGTTTAATGTTAGTGCGGCCTGCACAAGTTTTATATTGATGCTGTATGGTATCATGTACCCAGAAAAAAATATTATGTTTGATTAATGTTCATGTTAAAGGTTAAATAACTGTTAATAGTTATCCTCCCTATCCGTGTGGAAGTGGTAAGTTTTTGGCTATTTAAGTTTAAAGGAAATAACTTGAAGGCTACCGTTTAGGTCGCTAGCTCTCTAGTTTGCGAGTTAGCATGTGTCTCAAGATCCTTCAGTTGCGCAATATGTTGTAAATAAAAAGAGTATAAATGTGACTATAGTCGTGTTTTGTCATGTCTACAGGGCTCTAATAATGCTTTGTTCATTTTAATCTGAAAAAAATAATTTGTCTACCCACCAACTATATGTGGTTTCTTAAGTTTTTATTATTTGCCGTTTTATTATTATTATTATATTTATTTATTACTTTATTCTTGATTTGTTTATTTATTTTTCATCTTATTTTGTGTAGAAAAATAAAAAGTAAGATATTTGCGAACAGTGGAATGTTTTATCAGAGCTTTTCTTGTAGAAAATTGGAACCAAAGCAAAGTTTTTTAAATTTTTTTGTTTTTAATAAATGCGTTTTTTTTTTTTTTTTTTGAAAACCTGATGTGGCCCAGTCTCACCCAGACCCGAGCTCCAGTGGTCCCCCAAGTAAATTGAGTTTGAGACCCCTGCTGTAGGTTTTGACACATTTTCACCCTTAACATGGTAGGATGAGTTGCGCTGCTTGGCTGCAACCAGCAGGGGCGCTGTTGATTCAGTCAAGTTGACTTAATCGATTCTTCGTTTTACACATTGCCACAAAAGAAAATGTAGCGTTTTGCGAGTGTGTCATCATTTTGCTGTGTATACGCCTCCCTGAAGATTAACATCAACTCTTCCACACACTCACACACACACACACACACACACACACATATACACGAGCAGGAAGGAGACAATTAAAGGCATCATTGCCCGGTTTGATCACACATCAGCGGGAAGGCTTGCTGGAAACGACCACCGTGTGGTTGGCCACCCGGTGGTGCGCAAAACGCACAACAACAACAGGAAGATGGATTATGCCCGGCTCTGCAGCGATGAGGTGTCGTTGCTGACTGCACGGCTCACACTCCTTTGTTCCGTCTGGCTCCTGAATGCTGGCATTCCAGAGGCAGGAAATTGTGTCTTCATGACAAAATGATGAGGAAATGTGCAGATCTTTCTGATGCATGCATGCCTGTTGTGTAACCATATCTCTTATAACTTAGAGTGGTAGCTTAGAGTGGTAGCTATAAGGAAGGGCAGCACTGACAAAGTAAAATGGCAAGGTAAAGCGGGATGATTGACATAGAATGGGAAATTGTACTCGTTGCGACTTAGGAACAGGGCACACGCTTCTCACGTCCTGGCTGCTCAGTACAACATGCCGGGGGAGATGACAACAAAGGATGCTCAAACACACACAGATACCAAGTAGTGCACTCCTCACCGGGACAAAGAGACTGAATGACTGACAGGAGGGTTCACTCACTGTTCATTTTGCCATAGAACCAACAGATGCACAGAGTGAACACTCTTGTCATCCAGCCTGTTTGGTAGATTGAGGAGGGGGAAAAAAAACACATCAAGGCAGGCAAAATGATGACGTTTGTTTTTAGTTATTGCGTGGTTAATTGATTTATTGATTATCGTGACATACCTGAAGATTATTATTATTACATTCAACACATCAATTCATCTTAGCAAGCTTAGCAATCAGTCTGGCTACACTTTATGCATACATCATTTGCCAAAGGCTGTGTTTACACTTCATTTTGACAGCGCTTCACTTATTTTTACACTTAATTTTTCAAAAAACGTGTTAGGGGTGAAGTCACTGCATCTTTAGCAAGCTTCCATATCCACTGGACGACATGTTTAGCATCCATCTTTTGTCAAAGGCTGACTTTACTATGATTAAATGTATTAGAGTATGCAGTCAATATAAAGGTCGCGTGACGGCGACGGCAGACATTGGAGCAGATCGATTCAAATTCCACTGCGCATGCATATGGCCAAGCGCCGAGGTGTGCACCTTCATGGGTCAAAGGTCACCATCACCCATAGATTGAGTGTTGCAATTCCAAGCAGAATTTCTTTTTTTATTGCACCTCATGTTCTTCTTTAAATAGTAAATGTGACATTCATCATACATAATTAGCATTCAGACCTGACCTTGCGTTTACAGCATGCGGCTCAACCAACCAATTAGAACAGCTGACACTGGTCCGCCCGCCTGGGATCATCGCGTCAGAACAAAGAAGCCTCCTTGCAAAATAAGTCATTTCCAAAGTAACGCCTCTTTGTTAGCAGTGGGAAAAACGCTTGCAAATTACTCTCCACAGCACAAACAAAAAGTCAACAAGTGGCTATGCCTGCTAAACCAACCCCCCCTGACTGGCTTTTCTGCAGGCGAGGGGGTGTTGTTGTGCCGGAGCGGGCGCAGAGCCAAGCATCCAGATTCTTTGGAGAATGCCACCCGCTGCCGACCTGGGGGTGCCCGCTTTGTTGGCTGTACAGCTGCTGCTGTTCAAACGGGGCTGCATGCCCTCACAAACAACTCCCACCACCACCACCACCACCACCACCCGACTTGGGACGTTTAAAATAGCACCACACACACATCCCTGCAAACAAAAAGCAACAAGAGATGCACACCCCTCCTACTCTTCATTTTACGGCTTGTTTTCGACCTCTGTGGGGGAATTGCTGAAAGACACTTGACCATTGTGCAGCAGTGACCATGTTGGCTTTTGTCCACACACACAGCAAAAACAAGCAATGCAATCAAATGCAAGTGTATATTAGATATTTATACGCTATATGCAATCAAACATGCCTGTATTTACATTGCACAACAACGCAAGCACATGCAGAATGTAAACAGAACCTAGTTACTAAAGTTCTGTGTTGGACATTGTTTCCATCCTCCTCAAAGACCCCATGGAGCTGCTGCCATGTGACACCACAGCAAACAAGGTCATCATCACAACTAATTAGTTCCAAACGTGTGCATCATCAAATCTCCATATTCTCCTTCCGAGCTCAGCACAGCAAAGCTCTAAAGCTCTGTTTGCAACTTGTGCTCAACAATGGCAGCCTTGTTGTGAAGAATGCGTTGATGTTTCATCTTGCTCCAATAGGCAAACTATGCATTGCAAATATCCCCGAAGCTTCTTGGGTGCACCGGCGTTTAAAAACGGGGAAACGAAGCCCGGTTCTGTGCACCGGTCCAAATGGCTGCAGCCGGGGCTGTTTGTTTGCTTCAGCTTACCCGCCCACTAGTGCACATAAACATTGCGCAGGCCCCATCCGAGCCCTTTGTCCTATATATTAAAATGTCGCCAAATGTCATGACATAATTGTTTCTTTTGTACGCAGTATATGTTTATATTTTATGAATTTCGAATTACGCTTGATATTTGTTGTGCACAATAGAGGAAGCGGTTAAAAAAGGCTGCAAAAGACCACCACCAAAGCCCGCCAGCGAAGCCGTGGAGCCGGTCGACCCACACTTACCTTCAAGCTGGACTTGAGCGGTCCTTTCGGTGTAATGTGGTTGAACCCAGCGGCTATCTCGTCTTCGGAGAACTCCTTAAGGCTGCCGTCTTGCAGCAGGACCGTGTAGACGCTGCCGTTGCTACGCCGGGCCCCCGCCGCCACCGCCACTGCCGCGCCGTCCTTGCTCTCCTGCTTGACAGCCTGGACCACTCCTGTCACCGGGGCGCCCTCTCCAGTCGGGCTCGGTGCGTAAACTCGGCTGCCGAGGATCGAACGCTTTACCAGGCGCCTGGTGTGCATGTCTAAAAAAAAAGGTCCGGAGCGAATGTGTGTACGACGGGTGAAATATTACAGCGTTGAGGCTGGTAAACAACGTCGAGGTGGAGAAAAACACGCCGCCGGCCGTGACAAAACGTCAGGAAGTGGCACCATACTCGGAAGGGGTCGACACTCGAAGGGCGCCGTCGTCGACTTTCACACACACTCCCGCTAACAAAACGTGAAAAACAATTCGCTCCACATCCAAACCGGCTGCCAATCTTCCTCCTATTTCGACCTGTTTGTTTTCTCCACTAGCTTGAAGAGAGGTCGGTCGGAAAACCCGGAATGAGCGAGCTTCTTTCCGGAGCCGCCATGTTGCTCGTTCACGATTGCTCAAAATGGCGGCTTGCTAGCTTATTAAGCAATTTAGCGTCGACGGATGTTAATAAGCGCGTCGAGTTGTACACACATAACATTGTAGCATTCGCTGCCATGCCCTCGGAGGTGGTGAATTTGGTTGAAAATACACCCTTCCGTCTACTCCAGGCCCGTTCCCAATGTACTCCAGTCCGGAATGAGCTCCAGCCCGGAGGAGTCTGAACCGGCGGAATGCTGCCTGTAAACATGTGCGGTCCCGCGGTCAAGACGGCCTGCGATTGGTCGATGGAGCACACGCCTCCACAAGCCCCCACCGCTCCCCTCCTTCTTGCTCCCCCGACAGAAGGCAACACAAGCTGGGGAGAGGGAGGAGAGAGGACGCTTCATTCAAAACAATGACGCAAGGAAGGAAAGGAAGCTGGGAGGGAGTTTTTAGGCAGAAGACAACCACACTTTATGCTTTAACCCAGTTGTAGATATCTACCCTACTTTTTTAAAGTGTCATGGGACTTCCACATTCACAGTAATAGGCTTGAGATTGAGAACAAAAATGGCCGACACTCTGCTTTTGTGAACTCAAACAAAGAAGACTATTCACCATAAACATGACAGTTTAATTCTATTAAATTACTCAAATCCTACATCACAGTATGCATTTCACGACCGGAGTAGTAATTAAATTTCAATTTTCAAAGTGTTCTCCCTCGCTTCCTGTTTGTCTTAACTTCCTGTTTGGCCTTCAGCCCAAAGTCTGCCATTAGGCTTGGGCCGTTACACTTGTGTGACAGTTAAGAATGCCAAACAACGAGATGCAAGTACCCTTTCTACAGCGTCAACATCTTCATTTTCACAGGGAATTACTTATATTTATACTTTAAATTATATTCATTGGCCGATCAGGCAGTTCAGCTTGAGCCCTATGAAATCTGACTATAGCAACAAGTGTCCCCATAAAAGCTAGCTGGCAAAAATCTTATTTTGCTTGTAAAATTTCATTATTTATGAAATAAATAAATAAACAAAACAAGCACATTAAGTAAGTAAGACAATGGAATAGTTAGCATTTATTTTGAACACTTCCTGTTGCCGTGGTGGGTGCTTGCATGTCTGTTCAGGGCATCAGTGGATGGAAAAAGTATTGTGCGGAACTTTGCTGAAAAGTGTTTGTCGCTAGGTAACGCATCTCGGGGTGAGACGAAGCAGTCTAAAGGCGTCAAAGTGTGAATGTAGCAGCAGCAGCAGCAGAAAGCCTGGAAATAGTAGAATGGCAAATGCTGCAACCAGGGGCGCCACTACAGGTTCTGAGGACAGGGGGGGGGGGGCTTAGCCCCCAGGAGATGCACAGGATATGAATGAATGTAGTAGACATTCAAAAAAATCCAAAAAACAAATAAGGAAAAAGAACCGGGATATAACTTTCCCGCTTTGGGACGGATTTAGTAGAGATACTCAATTGTTTTAGGCCACCATTAAATTTACACAAAGGTCACCATCACCCATAGATTGAGTGTACACACAAGTACACACAATGTACACTGCTAAACCGCTGCTCGAGCTCCGCAACCATTCTGTCCATAATAATCATTATTGTATTATTAATGAGCCTATTATTATTACTATCATCATTATTCTTCTTCTGATTACTACTACTACTACTACTACTGCTATAGTAGTAGGCTAGTATTAGCCTGCTTATTGGCTTGCTTATTAGCCTGATTTTGCCCTATATGAAATTTGTCAGATATTTTTTTGTAAAAAAATAAAAATCAATACATTTTTTTTAAAAATCAATAAAAAATATAGGCGGCACAGTGGTCCAGTGGTTAGCGTGCAGACCTCACAGCTAGGAGACCAGGGTTCAATTCCACCCTCGGCCATCCTAGTGTGGAGTTTGCACGTTCGCTAGGTTAATTGGCCACTCCAAATTGTCCATAGGTATGAATGTGAGTGTGAATGGTTGTTTGTCTATATGTGCCCTGTGATTGGCTGGACACCAGTCCAGGGTGTACCCCGCCTCTCGCCCAAAGACAGCTGGGATAGGCTCCAGCACCCCCGCGACATTCATGAGGAAAAAGCGGTAGAAAATGAATGAATGAATGAATAAAAAATATCAAACTATTTAGGGGGACTTAAGAATAATTTAGGGGGGGCTGAAGCCCCCCAAAACTAAAAGGGGCCTAATGACGCCACTGGCTGCAATTGTATAGCACCTTTTTCCAGACCCCCAAAAAAAGAGGAACCACACTTTCAGTTATTTTGTGCTACCAACATTTCACAACTTCTACTTCCCAAATTAAAAAAGTTGCCGACTCTTTGCTGGAATAGCATAAAACTGCAAAATTGTAGGAAAAATGTAGGAAAAAATCTCATACGTCACCTTCTTAATGACTTCATAGTGCGCTAATTCCTTTCTAATGAGCCTTAAAGACTGTTAAAATGCTAACTAATGGCCGCCGGGCATGCAAGTCAAAGTGACCACACGCTTCTCCTTTAATGTCATCGTTACAGATTTCGAATAGAAAGCCTCGCGTCATCAAATATTTACACGCAGAGAGCAGCACAGTGGACTGACAGATGTGGCCATAACTGCCAAAACAGGCTTTGCCCCCCGTGATGGACAACGTGGAGCTGTCCGCCGCTTGTAAAGGGAACAAATGGCCTCATTAGAAGGGCCGGTGGAGGGGGACCGTCCTCACCCCAAAGGGGCGGGTATGGAGGGTGGTGTGTATGGTGTTTCCTGCAAGTGATTTTGGGTGTGCATCCATCGCTGTGGGCCCCCGATCGGCACTAAAACATCTCAATGTGGCACATCATTTCCTCTGGGGTTCTTTATAGCTTCCTGTGTGTGTGAGATGTCAAATGCACAATCCCGTCACTCAATCATCCTTTTTGTGGTGTAAAGTTGTTCCCCAATTCATGGCTTTTCCTCGTCTTTTTCATCCCGGCAAAAATCCAGGCTTTTTTTTTTTATTAAGATGTGTAGTGAAGCCTACTTAAGCTGTATCTAAGGTGCATGCTCAGAGGCAGTATCATGTCTACGAGGAAGGAGAATTGTGCAACAATTCAGCATTAGAGACATTGACCCATGTTATTCATTGGGAAAGTGTCTCCAAACTTTTGACTAGTACAGAAGTTTTGTTTCCATCATATACGGCTTATTTACTTTCATTATGTCCACTATATGGTAATAGTTAATTTCATTTCAACATGCATCAGATTCCAATTGAGTGCATCCCATAATCAGTTCCCAGTTCCACATGTCCAAAAGGAGTAGGAAGAAGCAAAGCTTATTAAATCCTACCCTTCCATCTGGTACTTTTACAGTCAGTAACTGTTACATTTGTTCACTTCCTGCTTTCCATAATACAGTTTAAGGTTTTTGGAAAGCAGGAAGTGAACAAACGTAACAGTTACTGATTGTAAAAGTACCAACAACCTTAAAACTGTATTACGGAAAGCAGGAAGTGAACAAATGTAACAGTTACTGATTGTAAAAGTACCAGATGGAGGGGTAGGATTTAATAAGCTTTGCTTCTTCCTACTCCTTTTGGACATTAAACTGTATTATGGAAAGCAGGAAGTGAACAAATGTAACAGTTACTGATTGTAAAAGTACCAGATGGAGGGGTAGGATTTAATAAGCTTTGCTTCTTCCTACTCCTTTTGGACATTAAACTGTATTATGGAAAGCAGGAAGTGAACAAATGTAACAGTTACTGATTGTAAAAGTACCAGTATATTGGTAAAAGTAAAAGTATATTGGGTAATACAAGCCGTTTAAAGCCAACATTACAATCCATTGATTAGACAATAGCCCCTGCTATACAGCGTCCAGAATAAAACAATAACTGCTAATGTCAGAGTCTATTATGTTATTTATGTCTAATGTTCATTCATTCATTCATTCATTCATTTTCTATCGCTTATCCTCACGAGGGTCGCAGAGCCTATCCCAGCTGCGAGAGGCGGGGGTACACCCTGGACTGGTGGCCAGCCAATCACAGGGCACATATAGACAAACAACCATTCACACTCACATTCATACCGATGGACAATTTGGAGTCCTAGCATGTTTTTGAAATGAGGGAGGAAACGGGTAGAACGTGCAAACACAGAGGGTCAAGTGTGGGATTGAACTCGGGTCTCCTAGCTGTGAGGCCTGTGCACTAACCACTATACCGCCGTGCAGCATTCTAATGTTTCTAATGTCTTAATCTACTACAGAACATTGGTAATACAAATGTAAATGTCACTATGGGGGTGTTAACTCATGTTTTGAGGACTCTAAAATTCCCATTATTTCCTAAACCTCCACGTTACTGCACAAAAAACATTCTCTTTATGCTCATAGTTGGGAAAATTTGTGAAATTTCACAGCAGTCAATTCAGGATGAATGTCTTTTTATTTATTTGAAGACACACATACACACTAAAAAACATGTACAGGATTTATTTTCCGCTCAACATTTACACAAAACAGTTTTTGTTTTTTTGTTTTTTAAATAAAAGTACCACAAAAAAAGAATGTACCGACACAATGTACCAATATGTTTTTCTCCATTTGGAATAAGGCCATCAGTGCTCTTCTAGTAGTAAAAATGGGAGCAACGTTGTACAGGAAAGCTTTCACAGATTAAAGTAGTGCTCTGTGCGTGTGCTGCGTAGTGCTACCATACAAAAGCGCTAAGATATTGAAATTGTGCACGAGCTGGTTAAAGAAAACAAATGATACTGTACCACATTTTGAAAAACCTTGTGCTCCATAGCTTTCACGGAGTGACGACGACACAATGTACCGACAACAAAGTACACAACGTAGTCTGCCTTGATAATAATAATCATAAGAATAATAATCATAAGAATACAAGAGTATATGGATCCTGTTTGAATATAGCTGACATAGCTGAAAAAATCAAGGTACCATTACAATTGTTATCTTCTCTTTTTTTTCTTCTCTTCTATTAAAGCGCTACAAAATCTCTAAAAGTCCAAGAGGAATTTTCTCTCCTTCACATTGGCACACGGATATCGCCGATGGCCGATGAAAGAACACGTATCTCACAATCTCGCAAAAACCCTCACAAAACGAGGAGACGCGTGCGTGTCATCATAAAGCCTTAAATAAATAGGAATTTTCACATGGAAGGTCGACACGGACTGCATGGAAAAGCAGCCGACTGCACAATGCGGCAATCTGAGCAAGATGAAAACATCGGAACGTGAGGTCAAAAGTGCTTATTTTTGTCGACAAAGATACTTTTACTCTCACGCTACATCAATCCACAATCGTTATGTAAGACGTGAACGCACGTCTTTCTCTTTTCTGTGCATTCTAAAGGTATAAAAACAGATAAAAAGAGGCAGCTAATTAATGCACAGAATGGGACATACCTATTTCGCCATAAACTATAACACTTCCACAAACCGCCAACAAGGTTGTATATCCTTGCTGTAAGCATGTCATAACGGCTACATTCACGATAACATGTAATACTTACAGCATTGTTTTGGTTATTTTTAAGCATTAGCGCTAGCATTTTATATAAGACAAAATATGTGTGTTCAATTCTTACATAAGGATTGTGGATGATGGGCTAAATCCCCCCCACTTTGTACACTGAAATACTTCAAATAAGCAAAACAATCCGCCAAAAGTTGTGTGGGCTAAGTATTCTCTTCTAAATGAGAAACGTGGTGATCAAAGACGACCACTACGTATCCCACCAGACATCCTAAAGATACTGTACTGTCTGGTACAGGTGTAACCTTCACAAAACATACTTGCTGAGAATTGTGAAGCTGTGTGCCAGTTATACCGGGCTGCATTTTAAGATGTGTAGCGAAGCCTGATTTAAGCGGTCCTCCCCGGGGGCTGATCGAGTGGGAGCTGGAACACAAAGGTACTAAGACACTATCCCATTGAATAACATGACAAAGTGTCTCCAAACTTTTGCATTTGAACCGTACCTTCATTTTCAACAACATGAATGCAGATGATGGGACTCGGAACCTGGTCCTACGAGGTCATGAGAACTGAATCCTTCGAAATGCAGCACGTGAGTGGATACTTAGTTGGCATCGAGTCCGTAGAGATATGTCGGCGACAGGAGAGGTGTTTGCTACCGTTAGTACCAACGACATTCACCCTGCTTGATTAATGAGACCAACGTTGGGGCAGACCAACATAAACTGTAACGTGGACATGCATGTGGACTAGACCATCCTAAGCTGTAACATGGACTAGACCATCCTAAGCTGTAACATGGACTAGACCATCCTAAACTGTAACATGGACTAGACCATCCTAAGCTGCAACGTGGACATGCATGTGGACTAGACCATCCTAAGCTGTAACATGGACTAGACCATCCTAAGCTGTAACATGGACATGCATGTGGACTAGACCATCCTAAGCTGTAACGTGGACTAGACCATCCTAAGCTGTAACGTGGACTAGACCATCCTAAGCTGCAACATGGACATGCGTGTGGACTAGACCATCCTAAGCTGTAACATGGACTAGACCATCCTAAGCTGCAACTTGGACTAGACCATCCTAAGCTGCAACATGGACATGCATGTGGACTAGACCATCCTAAGCTGTAACGTGGATTAGACCATCCTAAGCTGTAACATGGACTAGACCATCCTAAGCTGCAACATGGACATGCATGTGGACTAGACCATCAAGCTGAAAGTGGACTAGAGTCTCTAAGGAGGTGCTGACGACAAAGAAGGACAAGACTCAAAGACGAGACGTTTCCCGGCTCAGACCCAACTCCCCCACGCTCTCGTAGTCGGGCTCGGCCTTGGCGCCCTCGCCTTCCCTGCGCTCCTCGTCCGAGCTGCCAGTCTTTGGGATGCGGATGCTCTCGTAGCCGGGGTCGGCGCCGTCCCCGGCCGCCGAGGGCTCCCCCGGCCGGGCGTAGACATCGTGTACGGTGGCGTAGAGGTCGCTGGAGGAGCCGGCCGGGATGAGGCCTTTGAGCTCGGCGATGCTGCTGTAGTCGTGCTCCTTGTCCTCCGGGTTGGCGCCAGCGTGGTTGGTTCCGTCCACCGACGAATACGCTGAAGGCTGAAAGAAACGCAAGCTTCATGAAGCTGCAGGTACAATTCCATCATATGGGCCCCATAATTACGGTACAGTACTCCTACTACAGGCGTGCTCCCAGTAGGGCGGAATAAAAGCACTTTTACTTTCTAAAGTTTATTTAGGTTACAACTTGTACCCCCCACTAGGTCCCCCCCGCCCCCCACAGCGTACTTTCTGATCTTCAACCAGGATTTTTAGGCGTCTCGCCTTGAGCCAAAGTGCTGCCGTCTGGGGAGCGCAGGTTTTGGGAATAAGGGACTAGCAGCTTACCTCGTTGTCTGATGATGGAACTTTGTTGTGGAGCCCTGGTGCTGGAGACGGGGGGGAGTGGAGCTGGATGGGAGACAACACAAAAGATCCACAATCCTTACATGAGACAGGAACATTCTATTTTCTGTGTGTTATAAAGATATACAAACAGATAAAAAGAGGTAGGTGATTAATGCATATTATGGGACACACCTATCCTGCCTAGAAAGACTGCGATTAAAACAGCTCCATCCTAAGCTGTAACATGGACTAGACCATCCTAAGCTGTAACATGGACATGCATGTGGACTAGACCATCCTAAGCTGTAACGTGGACTAGACCATTCTAAGCTGTAACATGGACATGCATGTGGACTAGACCATCCTAAGCTGTAACGTGGACTAGACCATTCTAAGCTGTAAAATGGAGTAGACCATCCAAGGCTGCAACGTGGACATGCATGTGGACTAGACCATCCTAAGCTGTAACGTGGACTAGCCCATTCTAAGCTGTAACATGGACTAGACCAGGGGTCAGCAACCCGCGGCTCCAGAGCCGCATGTGGCTCTCCAGCCTCTTTGTTGCGGCTCCCTTTGCAATGCTTGAATATTTTTTAGCACCCGTGTGGTGAAAATGCACGTCTTTGTTATGAGTTTACAAAAATCCAACTTTGTGTGAGACCATGAATGCATCCTGACTGAGTTCTGACTGGTGACTGAATGAGCAGACAGGATGCTATCCAGTTCTCTCTGACAGGTTAACATAAAGGGAAATGAGTAATACTTTGAGTTATTTGAGTTATTAATTATTATTAATGAGTTATTTGACGATTCTAAAAAATAAATTAGAGCTCATTTAAAAACAAAAGTTTATCTCCAGTACTAGCAAGAGTACTCCAACTCGTCTTTTTTTTTTCCCTCCAATGTTGTTTTAAACATACAACGTTTTGCGGCTCCAGGCTATTTTTCTTTAGTGGGCAAGTGGGTGAAATGGCTCTTTTCATAGTAAAGGTTGCCGACCCCTGGACTAGACCATCCAAAGCTGCAACGTGGACATGACTGTGGACTAGACCATCCTAAGCTGTAACGTGGACTAGACCATCCTAAGCTGTAACATGGACTAGACCATCCTAAGCTGTAACATGGACTAGACCATCCTAAGCTGTAACGTGGACTAGCCCATTCTAAGCTGTAACATGGACTAGACCATCCAAAGCTGCAACGTGGACATGACTGTGGACTAGACCATCCTAAGCTGTAACGTGGACTAGACCATCCTAAGCTGTAACGTGGACTAGACCATCCTAAGCTGTAACGTGGACTAGACCATCCTAAGCTGTAACGTGGACTAGACCATCCTAAGCTGTAACGTGGACTAAACCATTCAAAGCTGTAACATGGAGTAGACCATCCAAAGCTGCAACGTGGACATGCATGTGGACTAGACCATCCTAAGTTGTGGACATGCATGTGGACTAGACCATCCTAAGTTGTAACGTGGACTAGACCATCCTAAGCTGTAACATGGACTAGACCATCCTAAGCTGTAACGTGGACTAGACCATTCTAAGCTGTAACATGGACTAGACCATCCTAAGCTGTAACATGGACATGCATGTGGACTAGACCATCCTAAGCTGTAACGTGGACTAGACCATTCTAAGCTGTAACATGGAGTAGACCATCCAAAGCTGCAACGTGGACATGCATGTGGACTAGACCATCCTAAGTTGTGGACATGCATGTGGACTAGACCATCCTAAGTTGTAACGTGGACTAGACCATCCTAAGCTGTAACATGGACTAGACCATCCTAAGCTGTAACGTGGACTAGACCATTCTAAGCTGTAACATGGACTAGACCATCCTAAGCTGTAACATGGACATGCATGTGGACTAGACCATCCTAAGCTGTAACATGGACTAGACCATCCTAAGCTGTAACATGGACTAGACCATCCTAAACTGTAACATGGACTAGACCATCCTAAACTGTAACGTGGACTAGACCATTCCAAGCTGTAACATGGACCTCGTTGTCTGATGGAACTTTGTTGCGGAGCACTGGTGCTGGAGACGGGATGGATGGATGACGGGGGGGGGGGGGTATTAAAGGAAAACTGCACTTAAAAAAAAAAAAAATTGCCCATCATCCACAATCCTTACATGAGACATTACATTCTCTTTTCTGTGAGTTATAAAGATATACAAACAGATAAAAAGAGGTAGGTGATTAATGCATATTATGGGACACACCTATCCTGCCTAGAAATACTGCTATTAAAACAGCTCCAAAAAACAAAACAGCCGCCTCTTTTTAGCTGTTTCTTTACCTTTAGAACACCCGGAAAAGTTCAGGTCTATGACTGACGGGTATTCTTTAAGTCTTCCAGGGATGTGGTTTTATTTCCATAGCAGTTTTGACACATTTTCCAATGCACTACGCTAACTTTTGAAATGCCAATTAGGCCACATTTGCCTATGGATCTGCATCGCCGTCAACGGCGTATCGACAAGTTCTCACAAGGCGGCGGAGGACCTCGCTAACCAATCAATGGCGTCAACCTCCTCCCAGGCTGTGACTTGGGGTGGGGGGGTGGGGGTGGGGGGACACACGAAGCTAATGTTGCACATAAGTACTCGTTTATTGAGAGAGTTATTGAGCCAAAGCCGATAGGTGGTGACAGCCTCGGTGCACGTCGCCTCGGTGATCGATGGAATCCACAAAGCGCACGTGACGGCGGCGGAAAACACCTCGGGAGCCTAACGAGAGGCTCGATATTCCCGCCAGATCGCACTAATTGGCGCGCCTTCAATTGTGACGCCTCTGAGACAAGCGTTCCCCCGCCTTTGGGGAAGATTTATTTCTTTATTTCCTAAAATAAAAGCTGCCACCGCACGAGGTGCTTAACGCTGCGGCGGCGGCGGCGCCCTCATCCATCAGGCGGCGTGATGCACGGATCAATACGGTTACCTTATGGATAAAGCCCATTTGGACACATGATTACTTTTATAGATTTGACATACAACCGGCTCCAGGCTCTTTCCATTTAATTGGGCGTCCAATTAGGATGAGTGACCCCGCCCTCTGGGCCTGAGAGACACACCAGTGTTGCGTTCAAGGAACCGTATTTAGTAGCCAAACACTGACTAACTTAGATCACACTGTTTCCCATACATTCATAATAAGCGGTGGACCGCCACGGATACATTTGGACCGCCACAGAGAGATTTTTGCTACCTTTTTAGAGGACGTGATAAGGTATGCACGGGGAAGGATTATGGGATGTTGTTCACGCGTATGAAGGAGACATAAAGACAAGCGGGACGGTAAGCCGATTAAAGCGAGACGGACAACTCAGGTGTGCTGACGTGCACGCTGACACGTGCGCATACAGTACGCTCGTACAATGGCCGGATTATCTCGTGCTTTCCAACGGCCAAAACAGGCATTCCTGCATCCCGGAGACGGGAAGCCCGACCGTGCTGGCGGCGGTCCCAGCAGCCCGTCAGGTGGGTCAAACTCATTTCGTGCCGCTCGCATACAAAGCCCGCGGGCGACACGCACGTCTTGTACGGCTGCCAACAAGTCGCGGCGGTGTTAGCGTTCGGGGGGTGGGTGGGGGGGGCTGGGGGGTAGTATGTGTGTTTGCATTTAGTGAAGTTGCACCAGCGCTACCTGAGGGCATTTACATACGGCCATTTTACATACGGCCATGCTGGTGCGTGTGCGGCAAATGCAAGCATCGCTGGACGCAGCATCATCCATCATGAAGCCAGACTGACTGTCACGGCCACGGTGGGCAGCTGGCTCTCGCCACACACACACACACACACACACACACACGCACACACACACACACACACAAATTATCCGACAAGACAAATCACCTCCTGGTCACACGTGAGCATAAACGGGAGGAGGAAACATTGGGGGGGTTAACCTTAAATCAGCCCCCAGGGGGTCTACATGCAGCACAATATATGCAAAGATACACATATCTATACGTATCCATGATGGGGGGGGGGGGGTGTGGGGGGGGGGGGTAGACAGCAAACCTTCTGCTGACTGGACTGGAGGGTCCTCATATGCACTCACAACATTAGGTCCACCTGAGCCAGATAATGCTGCATCAGCAGTTCCGTCTTCGTCGGGAAGCGTAGGACTAAAGGACTGAAGGACTAAGGGACTAGAGGAGTAAGGGACTAAGGGACTAAGGGACGAAGGAACTGGAGGACTAGAAGACTAGAGGACTAGTGAACTAGTAGACGAGAGAACTAGAGGACTAGAGGACTAAGGGACGAAGGGACGAGAGGACGAGAGGACTAAGGGACTAAGGAACTGGAGGACTAGAAGACTAGAGGACTAGTGAACTAGTAGACGAGAGAACTAGAGGACTAGAGGACTAAGGGACGAAGGGACGAGAGGACGAGAGGACTAAGGGACTAAGGGACTAAGGGACTAAGGGACTAAGGGACTAAGGGACTGGAGGACTAGAAGACTAGAGGACTAGTGGACTAGTGGACGAGAGAACTAAAGGACTAGAGGACTAAGGGACGAGAGGACTAGAGTACGAGAGGACTAAGGGACTGGAGGACTAGAAGACTAGAAGACTAGAGGACTAGTGGACTGGAGGACTAAGGGACGAAGGGACGAAGGAACTAGAGGACGAGAGGACTAAGGGACGAAGGGACAGTAGGACTAGAAGACTAGAGGACTAGTGGACGAGAGAACTAAAGGACTAGAGGACTAAGGGATGAAGGGACTCGAGGACTAGAGGACGAGAGGATGAAGGGACTAGAGGACTAGAAGACTAGAAGACTAGAGGACTAGTGGACTAGAGAACTGGAGGACTAGAGGACTAAGGGACGAAGAGATGAAGGTACGAAGGGACTAGAGGACGAGAGGACTAAGGGACGAAGGGACTGGAGGATTAGAAAACAAGAGGACTAGTGGACGAGAGAACTAAAGGACTAGAGGACTGGAAGACTAGAGGACTAGAGGACAAAGGGACAAAGGGACAAAGGGACTGGAGGACTAGAGGACTAAGGGACTAAGAGACGAAGGGACGAAGGGACTGGAAGACTAGAGGACTAGAGGACTAAGGGACAAAGGGACAAAGGGACTGGAGGACTAGAGGACTAAGGGACTAAGGGACGAAGGGACGAAAGGACTGGAAGACTAGAGGACTAGGGGACTAAGGGACTGGAGGACTAAGGGACTGGAGGACTGGAGGACTGGAGGACTAGAGGACTAGAGGACTAGAGGACTAGAGGACTAGAGGACTAGAGGGGCAATGGTAAAGCAGATTTAGAAAGCAACTGCGTGCTTCCCTTAAGAGAGAACAACCAGCGGTCTTGAACCTTTAGAAAACACCAACAGAGAACTTTGTTCATCTCCACCAGTCTGGGCCATCCTTCAGTCGTGATGCTTGGTTATCAGCAGAACATCCACAAGTTAAGTTTGAGCAATAAATCCAACAAGTTCTCAACAACAGGAAGAGAGCGCACGGCCAAAAAAGGCGGGGCAGATACAAACATGGACGTCACGCTGAGGTGTGAAACCCTTCAGCAACGGGACTAATGGAGCGAGTCGGGACGAGCCCCTCCAGAAGACAACGGCAGCCCAGGAGGGGGGAGGCGAAGGGGGAGCACACGGTGAAAGGTTTAACTCCCGTCTGCGTTCCCACTTGAATTCCCGTGTCCAGCCGGGAAGAAGAAAGCCGTAAACGGCGCCCCGACACGTTGGCACCTTGTAAAGCGCTAATGGCAAACAGTCCACACGTGCGCCGCACACGCCGCCCGCAGGAAACAGCCCTCACCTTTCCGTTGTGCAGGACCGCGCCAACGCCGTTCGCCAGCACGGCCTGGTTGTCGTTCTCATCCAGAACCTTCTCCGGCACCGGCGGGGGCAAATCGTCGGGTTCCTTGCAAGCGGGGGTGGCGCCACAGCCGCGGCCGTTGTAGTTATTGTCGGCAGAGCGCCGCTTGGCCTCCAGGTCGGCGCTGTTGCGGCTCTTCTTGTTGCGGTCCACCGAGGCGTACTCCACCGTGCTGGGGCTGACGTGGCCGTTGAGGAGGAGGGGGCCACGGAGGGGCGACGGGGCGGCCGTACCGTTGGCGAGGGCCAGCTTCTTCGGGGGGTCTTTCAGCTCCTTGACCGTCTCGTAGAGGGAGTCCTCGATGCTGATGTCGCGGGACGTCGCCGCCATGTCTTTCACCACCTGGACGAAGGACAGAGAACGTTATTCTAGAACCCCCAAGGGGGCGTGGTCCTCCTTGAAGGAGCACTGACCTCGTAGGTGCTGTCCCCTGACGAAGGTGGGGGCGCGTCCCTGATCAGGGAACCGTTGGCCGGGATGCTGGGGAGCTCGCGGTCCTGAGGACACTTGGAGGACCTGTGCTCTGATTGGCTGGAGGGTATGTCCTCTGAGGGATGGGGGCTGCTGGCTTCTGTGAGGACTGGACACGCACACGCACACACACACACACACACACACACACACACACGCACACGCACACGCACACGCACACGCACACGCACACACACACACATACACACACACACACACGCACACACACAGACTTTAGAACATCTCATTCGGCAGAAGAGAGCTAACGAGGTCATGTGACGTACTGGTACCGCTGGTTCGAGGTCCGTTGTGGGAGCTGCTGACCCCCACGTCCGTCACGGGGCTTTCGGGCGATTGGCTGATGGCCTCCTTATCCGATGTCTTACGGGACAAACAAAACGTCAGCGTTATCATTTCGTGTGCATTTCCTTGAACTCACAGGTTCTACGCGTGGGGCCTTAAAGGGTCCATGACGTAATATTTCAACTTGATTAATCATGTCAGGGACCCTTTAAGTCAGGGGTCTCAAACTCGCGGCCCGCGGGCCAAATGTGGCCCGCAGAACACTAGTTTGAGGCCCCCGCCTTGATATGAAAGTTTAATGTTTGATATGGATGCTGTATGGTATCATGTACCCAGAAAAAGTTATTACGTTTGATTAATGTTCATGTTAAAGGTTAAATAACTGTTAATAGTTATCCTCCCTATCGGTGTGGAAGTGGTACGTTTTTGGCTGTTTAAGTTTCAAGGAAATAACTTGAAGGCTACCGTTTAGGTCGCTAGCTCTCTAGTTTGCGAGTTAGCATGTGTCTCAAGACCCTGCAGTTGCGCAATATGTTGTAAATAAAAAGAGTATAAATGTGACTATAGTCGTGTTTTGTCATGTCTACAGGGCTCTAATAATGCTTTGTTCATTTTCATACGTGGTTTCTTAAGTTTTTATTATTTGCCGTTTTATTATTATTATTATTATATTTATTTATTTATTACTGATTGATTTATTTTCTTTATTCTTGATTTGTTTATTTATTTTTCATCTTATTTTGTGTAGAAAAATAAAAAGTAAGATATTTGAGAACAGTGGAATGTTTTATCAGAGCTTTTCTTGTAGAAAATTGGAACCAAAGTGAAGTTTTTTTTTTATTTTTTTGTTTTTAATAAATGCGTTTTTTTGGGGGTTTTTTTGGGGGGGGGAAACCTGATGCGGCCCAGTCTCACCCAGACCCTAGCTCCAGTGGCCCCCAAGTAAATTGAGTTTGAGACCCCTGCCCTAAGTCATGGACTGTTTCATTACCATCAAAGGTAGGTTACATGTATGCTACCATAACAAGTGCACACCTTCCAGAAGATGCCCCCAGGGATACGTTGCGGTCGTCAAGGCACATGCATGATATGACTTCATCATTTGGCTTTGAAACACATTTTTTTCCCCCT
This sequence comes from Doryrhamphus excisus, assembly GCF_030265055.1. Classification (NCBI taxonomy): domain Eukaryota; kingdom Metazoa; phylum Chordata; class Actinopteri; order Syngnathiformes; family Syngnathidae; genus Doryrhamphus; species Doryrhamphus excisus. Next base: position 7,684,475 of record NC_080479.1, on the reverse strand, counting down.
CTTTCTAAATAAATGTGTGGACGTTTTAAAGAACGTTGATAAAAGAGGAAGGGGGGGGGGGTCTGCTAATCAGGGAGGAAGGCCGCCAGGAGTCGTGATAACGAGCACCCTGAGAAGCTCTCATACTGTCCGGTTCAAATGAGGACGGACGCGCTTGGTTCATCAACAGCGACACCCGGTGGCCACAACCCCTCATAGCAGCGCCACCGTCAATGAGGTCATCTTTTGACTATTTTAGGACCAAACTGCGGCGTTTTAACTCTTTCTTTTCATCGCTGGAGCTTCCTCATCATAAATCCATCATTACAAGTGTTGAAAAATTCATCTAATTAAATTCAATACAAGAAATTTGTTTTTTAAATGTAGAAAATATAGAATATTTTAAATTGGCAAAATACTGATTTATGTTATTGTATTTTCTTAGAAGGTGACTACATTACACAAAGCTTTGATTGTAATGCCGTAACAGTGAGCACCATTGTTATTATTATTTCATATTATTGTTTATTATTATTGTTTCATATTATTATTGTTTCATATGCAGCTGTGTTGCCTTCAAAGGGAGGCGTGAACTCACTCCATCCATGAGGTCCACACGGTCTCCTGCAGGAGGCCCACCGACTGCTTTCTTCTGCCTGCAAACCAAGACAGCGTCCATCAAAAGTCAGCGTTGCCGTGGTTACAAATGCATCATTTCTTCATCATCGGACGTCGTGGGCGTGTTGCGCCTCACCCCTGACAGCTCGTGCACAGCAGCAGCACCACGGACACCAGCAGCAGGGCGGCCAGGGCGCTGAGGGTGACCGCCAGGAGCAGCTGCCCGCCGCCCGGCAGGTTCGCCGCCTCCCCGCCTCCCGCAGCCGCCGCCCCTGACCAGACCACGCCCGCCTCCGGCCCCCACCACACTCCAGTCAGCACCGGCGCCATGACACATCACACCGTGGTGGGAGGACAGGACATCGGACTGGAGGCGCCGCCTGGAAAGAGAAGAAACTTTTATTTTATTTTTATATAGCTCATAAAAACATCATTTATTTGATTATTTGTCATTATTATTTATGTATGAATTATTTATGTACACACTGAAATCAAGTCCTACTATTTCCCTGACTATATATTTCAGATGTTTCAACAACTTCATTGCATTAAACTTGTTTAATTTAATACTTTACACATTACAAGCTTATACAGGCGCATTACAAAAAATATACCTGGTCTTTTTGGCCAATATGGGAAACAAAAGTGGAATTGAAATGCAATTTGCAAGCAAACATGGACGAAAATACTACTATTGCCTGCCACTCATGTTGTGGCCACAAGGGGGCAGCAGAGATCAGCTCTCTGCCTGCAGTGCAGTGCGGAGGCTGCGGCAGTGACCCTTCCACAGATGTCAACATCAGCAACCTCCTCACATCTTTTACCAAAGGGTATTTTAGCCTCGGATTCTTATCACAGGTGGAAAAACAACAAAAAATGGAGGCGTAGTGGGTTGCTCTCCACTGCGGCATCCACCGGGACGGAAGCTTATTGCGGGCAAAACTAGCCAATGATCTCCAACTCCTACTTTAATATTTACTCACACCATAAATGGAGCCTTACCTTGACACTGAGGTTACACTGAGTTGCTGCGCCTAGTTGCCTCGCTAACATCTACAGCCAGGGCGTCCCTTCTGGGACAGGACGTGATGGCGTGCGCATCTGGCCCGTAATGAGCTACGTAATCTATCCCACGTCTCCATCGATCCGAGCAAGAGGACACGTCCTCCCTTCATGAAGATGTTCCAGGGGTGTCCCAGTGGTGTAAACCAGAGTACTGACACGTCTGCATCGCCATGGCAACACTCTCCCTTTGTAGGATTAGAATCACTATGGCGACAATTAAGCTGCAGGTGGCGTCTTCTCCTGTGATGATGGATAAAGTTAAGAGTAATGGAATATACATCTATTGTCATGCACCCCTGCTGTGTATTATGCAATACATATAGTGTTGAGTGGGTGTTGCCATGGTAACCCTACCCCCTCCCGTGCACCGGGCTCATGATTGCAGGATGACAAATTGATCTGTCCTCCCAAAGTCAGGAAAAAGGAGCTGCACAACGTAAACAAGAATCGACTACTGACACCAAATACGGACTAAAGTAGCAGGACACGCCTCTTAATCCATCCATTTATCAATCCGAGGGTTGGATTAGATCCCAGATTCATTCATTATGCTGATGTTTTTGATGTTCATGCTACGTATAAGGATGAGCGGTATAGGAGATGGTGGATTCTCACCACTAGGGGGGGTCAAATGAAAAACAAGTTGAAGTCAGCACAGGAAGTGCTGCAAAGCGACACACCTTGGTCCTTTTGGTCTCTGTGACATTTTCATTTGAAGCAGGAAGTGCATCCGAGTTCACGGTCGACCTGGAAGGCCGGGCTGGACGCTCACGTCACACGACACACTTCCTGTCCCGCACCAAGACCTGGCCTGCTGATGTTTTTCCACCGACACAAGGATTTTTACTTTCACAGTACACAACATGAGATCAAGAAAAATAGAGTACTACTACTACTACTACTACTACTACTACTACTAATGATTATAATAATAACAGTAATCATGGCAATCATCGCCATCCATTTCCTCTTACTCTTATCTGACTGCGACTATAAATGTCTGCCAAGCCTAAACATCTGATCGCTTTCTCTACGCTTCATTTCGTATTTCACTTCTGTAAAAAATTACTTTTTTTAAAAAAGGGAAGCGTAGAACCTCACCCTGGGCAGATGACATCACTGAGACATCACTGAGAGATCACTGAGAGACCACTTAGACCTCACTGAGAGACCTCACTGAGAGACCACTGAGAGACATGACTGAGAGACCACTGAGACATCACTGAGAGACCACTGAGAGGCGTCTCTGAGGCATCACTGAGACATCACTGAGACATCACTGAGAGACCACACTGAGAGACCTCACTGAGAGACCTCACTGAGACATAACTGAAATACATGACTGAGAGACCACTGAGACATAACTGAGAGACCACTGAGACATAACTGAAATACATGACTGAGAGACCACTGAGACATAACTGAGAGACCACTGAGACATAACTGAGAGACCACTGAGACATAACTGAGAGACCACTGAGAGACCACTGAGACATAACTGAGAGACCACTGAGACATAACTGAGAGACCACTGAGAGACCACTGAGACATAACTGAGAGACCACTGACTTATCAAGCAAAAACAAAACAAAGAAAGAGTCAGATGATTAACGATGAAAAGGCCGGTTGTGCAAACGGCGGCGATGAGACAAAGCGGTTGGGCGTGTGATGATGATAATGATGACGATGATGCAGATATGCAAATCAGAACAGCCACTGCAATCGACCAAAACAACAACAAAAAAAACAGACGAAATGGACTGTCGTGACGTGACCTTTCTCTGCAGACTGATGGTGGTTCGGGATGGGATGGAGGGGGGTGGGTGCAAGCACGGCGATTGAACTGCTGACCCCCCGGGCGTCTTGGAGGAGGGGGGAGGAAGCGACAAAAGAGCTGGTGTGCGCTAGTCCTCCTCTGAAGCTAAACACACAATCCTCAATAGCGACCTACTGTACATGGATTAGCGTGGAGGAGGAGAGGATGCATGCTAGCTTGGTGAAGATGAAAAGATGACATGGCTCCATTAGGACCCTGATGGGACACTTCCTCCACCTGGGCTCATTACCGCTGATCTGAGCCGCAACAGGATGATGGTACACAGCTATGTGACCAATAGGTGTGTGTGTGTGTGTGTTGAAATGGAAATGTGATCCACCTTCAAAAGAAACAATGGGGGTGGGGGTTGGGGTTCTGTTAAACGACCCAGATGGGGCACGTGGCAGGGGGTCCGGCCCTCTTCTCTAATGTTGGACCGCTTTACTGGAGGATGTGATGGAGAGGTCCACATGCTAGTGTGTGTGTGTGTGTGTGTGTGTGTACAGATCATCTAGAATTCAATCCAAAATGTGCCTTAAAAGCCCTTTTTTGGTTATTTTGGGAAAGTGATGACCAAAAAAGTGATGATAACCATAGAGCCAGAAATGGAGAAGAAGTGGTAACACATATGACTATTTCCTGGCTGCTCAGAACCAAATGGCCACATCTCAATGTCAATCACCGTCAATTAAGAAGCACATTGGCATGGAAAAGTCAGCCGGTGCCAAGAGACACGCCCCCCCCCCCCCCCAAGACACATTCTCCCCTGCTCTCAGATGCCGTTTTCTGGTTCCAACGTGATTCAACACGTCCTTCCTAAGGATATGGTAAAATATGGAAGCCTGCAGGCGCTCCAATGGACACAATCAGGATACAGCAGATGGGGGTTGGACGGGGTGGGGTGGGACCATGTGTGTTGGGGAGGGGGGGGGGGGGGGGGTGAAGACAACCCTCCGACGGCAATCTTCAGATTTTGTGTAAAATCCATCCCATTGCACGCTCCAGCCGGGAAATGGGGGTTGGGGGGGGGGGGGGGGGGGGGCTGGCGGATGATTGCAGTCTTTCATTTTTTTTTCCAACACCCTTGAAGTTCCTTGTTGGAAAATAACTTTAGTGGATTTGTCCTTGTCCTTATATGACATGACGTCCAACAACACGGATCCCTACCGTCTTATGGACTGATCTTTGACCTTTGGCTTCAGTTAGCTCCTAAATCTGGGCTGGGGAAGCCTTTAAAAGCAAACGGATGCTTGCCTTCACACGGAACCTCCATTAGTCTTGAACATTTAGAGGTTAAACGTAAAGAACGTTGATTCCGGGAGGTTCGGACAAAACTCACCACGCTCATGTCCATGATCTTATGGACTGATCCTTGGTTTCAAGTACCTCAAAGATTGCGTATTCAAAGAGTGAAGCTGAAAGAACATCGATTGAAGAATGGCCGACATGCGACCTTGCTGATATTACCAAAAATCAATAGGTGTGTCTGCCCAGAACTCTTCACGTAACATTAGAGTTTGAACTGGAACACACAGACACACCCTTTCCCAGGGTGAAATTAGAAATGAAATCACCCGCCCAGTCTCGATCTAGTTACGACCCCTCCAGTGCAGACGGCGGTGTCTCCTGGTGGAATAACGAAACACGTCGCAGGACATTACTAACGGCTCGTCTTTACGACTTGACGACACGAGGAAGGTGCTGGGGGTCCATCAGCGACATAAAAATCATGTCAGGTCTGGATAATGGGAGTTAGTGGGAGGCTGGGGGGGGGGGGGGGGGTATTTGCACAGACTTGGCCTTAAGCTGCTTGGACAGCAACAAAAAAAAAAAAAGAAAAAGTCCCTGGGTAATCCCGCAACCAAGATTTCCAGGAAACCTGGATTGGGCGGCCGTGGGGTCAAATCCTTCAATTTCCCCAAAACATACAAGCACCCCCGGTGGCCATAATCCTACGCAACATCATATTTCCGGCGGGTGTGGGGTGTGTACTTTAGTGTGTGGGTGTGTGAGCGATGGCGACCAACTGGCGAGTGTCATCAGGAGAAAAAAAACGGCCCCCCAGGGACTGGCGCAGCTTGTTGGTCCTGCTGCCGCCCACCAAAAGGAACTACTGGATGCAAAGACCATGAAGCCAAAAGCTGCCTTTTCATATTCCTGCTGCTAATTCTTCTAGAAAATATGTAATCATATCTTTACAAATATATAACCGGGTTGTAATATGCATGCCAGACCAGTAGTGGACGCTGTCCAATGTCAACAACCGCTTTTCTTGGAACTGATTTCAAGCGCTATTTCCCCCGCCTGCTGTGGTTATTAACACTTTCCGGGCCAACGGGACGCCATTGTTGGGCGGCTACAGTCCGGCGGCCCACATTGCCACCTGCTCTGGGAGGGACTTTCTGGGTCGCTGGCGGATTACCCAAGTCCGGCAGGAGGATGATGGGAAGTGGGGGTCCACAAATGGGTCAGGACAGTTGCTACATTTCAAAGCTTGGCACAAAGAAAGCGAGCGCTCACTTCCTGTGGTTTGCCTCAGGTTTATATTGACGTCTTGCTCTCGTTGATCACATGGCTGTTTCTGACCGAGTACGATATTGTACAACACAGCAGCAACAGAAGCAATGTTGTAAAAAAGGGGGAAAAAGCTCAGCCGGCAATAATGTTGCTGATGTAAACAACAGCACCGCAAGTGTAACACGCAGGACCAACAGTTCAGCAGCAACACGTTAAAGCGCACATAGAGGTAGACAAGGCTGCCATGATACACAGCCTAATGCCATTCATTTAACAGCTGGGTCTTAAACGGCAATAAAAAAAAAAAAGCTCACGCACACTCGGACACATTCACACATGCGAAGTTATGCCTGTACACGCCCGCCGAGTGGGCAAGCGTTAGCGGCTTTGCAGGCCCAAATCTCCAATATCCTGGAGAACAGATAAGCCTATCAAAACGTCTACACTGCAGTAATCAGGCGCTAATCCTACAGTTATTATAGGCGACAAACCTGTACTTAGTATTCTTAATTCCATTACGTTTTGGGCTTGGATTACGGCAAGGAAATAAGCGCTTATTGTGGAATTGATATTTCAAAACAAGACCCAAACAAAGTGGACAAAGAGAACGCTGCATGTGTGTTGGAACTCTAAATGGGATATTCCTAATAGGAAATGGAATATTTGGACAACTGTTTATGACATGAAATAACACTCCTATAGTCACCTCTACACTCCTGTCATTCTTTGATTACGCCACATTGCTCAACGGTCATGGGCAGGCGACTGAATCACAGCAGGGAACGCAAGAGACGGCTATGGCTTAAACATGAGCAAGCTTGCGGGCTAACTAGTTAGGCTCCAATTTCTTTTCTCTGTTCTCTAACTTTACAAAGGGTTTAAAGAAGGACAAAGAAGGCACCAAATTACCACTTCCACATGGAATGGGAGGAGAACTTGTTTTCACTCTATCATGTCGGGCATGGGGCGGCACGGCGGTCGAGTGGTTAGCGCGCAGACCTCACAGCTAGGAGACCAGGGTTCAATTCCACCCTCGGCCATCTCTGTGTGGAGTTAGCATGTTCTCCCCGTGCATGCGTGGGTTTTCTCCGAGTACTCCGGTTTCCTCCCACATTCCAAAAACATGCTAGGTTAATTGGCCACTCCAAATTGTCCATAGGTATGAATGTGAGTGTGAATGGTTGTTTGTCTATATGTGCCCTGTGATTGGCTGGCCACCAGTCCAGGGTGGACCCCGCCTCTCGCCCAAAGACAGCTGGGATAGGCTCCAGCACCCCCGCGACCCTCATGAGGAAAAAGCGGTAGAAAATGAATGAATGAATGAATGAATGTCGGGCATGCCATGGTGGCTGACTCCGTGTGGCAATCTAATGTCTCAATAATGGAGCATTGTTGACGTCTACTGGCCAGAATTGCTGGAGCCTATCCCAGCTGTCTTCGGGCAAGAGGCGGGGTACACCCTGGACTGGTGGCCAGCCAATCACAGGGCACATATAGACAAACAACCATTCACACTCACATTCATACCTATGGACAATTTGGAGTGGCCAATTAACCTAGCATGTTTTTGGAATATGGGAAGAAACAAGATGGCCGAGGGTGGGATTGAACTCAGGTCTCCTAGCTGTGAGGCCTGCGAGCTAACCACTCGACCGCCGTGCAGCCCCATTTACTACATGCACGTCAATATTTTTACTCATGTACAATGTCCATTGTCCTCCATTGTTGCTATGCGTCTTTTCCTAAAAATGGCTTCTTTTTGGCGAAAGTTGAGTGTGTTGTAATTTTACTGTAATCCTTGACACAGCTGCCAGACATATCCTCTGTCGCTGGCGCCTCCAGCAACGAAGCGGGCACCCCCGCCGAATTTATGACACACTCACGGCAAGACAATACATCACCAGGCTACCCTAACACAATCTTAACAATAACATCGCCATGGCGACATCACAACAATTGTCATGGTGATAATCATAGCCGTAACAGTGCAGCAGCGGCATTCGTTCGGCGAGCGCTGCGACCGTAGCTGAGCCTTAGACGGTGACACAGCAGTTCTTCCCCGCCGGGGCGGAACTAAAGGCGGCTAACCTTTTCACACACGCGCTTGCTTTCATCGGCTACAAAGGAGGAATGAAGAAATTAGGATGCGAGGCAGCACATGACGATGACGATGATGCCAGTGGCCTCATCCATCCCCTAGCAACCCACGTAACCCGGGGCGACAGCTCCTTGCCGACGCACAGACTCTGCTTTGTGGGCTTACATTATTTCTGCTTTCTTTGATGTGTTGGCGAGAAATGTTGACGTGGTGAAGGCGAACAGCGCCACCTGTTGTGTACACGGACATTCAATTTTTTTAATATTTTTTTTATTTCTACAACTTTATTCAAGGGCGGCACGGTGATCTAGGGGTTAGCGCGCAGACCTCACAGCTAGAAGACCAGGGTTCCAGGGTTCAATCCCACCCTCGGGCATCTCTGTGTGGAGTTTGCATGTTCTCCCCGTGCATGCGTGGGTTTTCTCCGGGTACTCCGGTTTCCTCCCACATTCCAAAAACATGCTAGGTTAATTGGCAACCCCAAATTGTCCATAGGTATGAATGTGAGTGTGAATGGTTGTTTGTCTATATGTGCCCTGTGATTGGCTGGCGACCAGTCCAGGGTGTACCCTGCCTTACGCCCGAAGACAGCTGGGATAGGCTCCAGCACCCCCCGCGACCCTCGTGAGGAAAAGCGGTAGAAAATGAATGAATGAATTAACTTTATTAAATGTTAAATGTTATTGTCCCTTTTCCGGAAATGGCTTTCTTGGGTCTTAGAGACAAGGGCGCCACCTGTAGTGTTGGCATGGACACAGCAGCCTATGAATGGCTTTCTGGACCCAAGCGGGGATAATGTGTTTATCCGTGCAGACGTAGCTTGAAAAAGACTCATTAGCTTGGAACATTCTTCCGGGACTGCCGTTGATGGAAAACCTGCACGCTCGGCTGCCTCGGTGAAGCGCATGCGGGCTCTCCGCTTGTTTCTGGCCGTTACTGAACGCGAGACGACAGCGGCCCCGACTTCAGGCGACAAATGTGTTGTGAGGTTTCTGGAACAGCGCTGGTATTGTTTGGGGATGAGACGGGGTGGGGGGCGGCGGCGGTGGGTGTTTAGGGATTGTCGACGGGGGTTACAATCGCTGCATTGCTTTCTGGGTAGTGGACAAACGTATTGCGTAGGTCCGGCAGCAGCACAACAGCTGGAAACAGCTGGCCTGCTTGAGCTGGTGTCTTAGAAGCTTTGCTTTCAGTGGAGCAAAACAGCAAGGCCACCCTAAGTGGGGAATACTATTGATACACACAATATGAGGGATGGGGGGGGGGGGGTCGTCTTAAAAACTTTTCTCAATGTTTAAAGCAGGGGTCTCAAACTCAATTTACCTGGGGGCCACTGGAGCTAGGGTCTGGGCAAGGCTGGGCCCCATCAGGTTTTCCACAAAAAAAAACGCATTTATTAAAAACAGAAAAATATACAAACTTTTTCAGTGCTTTGGTTCCGATTTTCTACAATAAAAGCTCTGATAAAACATTCCACTGTTCTCAAATATCTTCATTTTTATTTTTCTACACAAAATAAGATGAAAAATAAATAAACAAATCAAGAATAAAGAAAATCAATCAATCAGTAATAAATAAATAAATATAATAATAATAATAAAACGGCAAATAATAAAAACTTAAGAAACCGCATATAGTTGGTGGGTAGACAAATTATTTTTTTCAGATTAAAATGAACAAAGCATTATTAGAGCCCTGCAGACATGACAAAACACGACTATAGTCACATTTATACTCTTTTTATTTACAACATATTGCGCAACTGCAGGGTCTTGAGACACATGCTAACTCGCAAACTAGAGAGCTAGCGACCTAAACGGTAGCCTTCAGGTTATTTCCTTGAAACTTAAATAGCCAAAAACTTACCACTTCCACACGGATAGGGAGGATAACTATTAACAGTTATTTAACCTTTAACATGAACATTAATCAAACGTAATCATTTTTTCTGGGTACATGATACCATACAGCATCCATATCAAACTTGCGCGGGCCGCACTGACATTAAACTTTCATATCAAGGCGGGGGCCTCAAACTAGTGTCCTGCGGGTTTGAGACCCCTGTCCCAATACTTACGGTACTTATGGTGTAGAACAAGTGCTAGTAAAATACTAGAAATACTTTGTTGCTGTGTTGTGTGTCAGCAGAGTAGCTAAGAATAGACCTAGCAAGGCGGGATAGAGACCGGTCCCCAAGCCTCATTTAGTTGCCCTGACTCAGGCACTGAACTCACCACTTTACAGCCGGGGTGTGTTTGTTGCCACAAGGCCGCAAGATGCTGCGAGTACGCGTATGTATGGAAGAGAATGGGAGGAATTCCCCTCTCCATTCAAAAGCCGAATTTAGCCTAAGTTTATTGTGAGCCGGCCCGCCGACAAGGGAGACGTTTTCTCATTTAGTGCAATCAAAAGGAACAATGAAACAGAAGGGCTGCCGACGAGTGAAAAGCAGGGCCAAGATGGCGGTGCGGGTCAAAACCAGGCCTAATTATTGTTGAATACGCCACCAAGCGGGGCTGGAAGGGTCCATTCATCGTCACAATAGTATCCATTTTTTTTATATTGCATGTGGAGTGACTGTAAAAAAGTAAATCGTTTATGAAATATATTTATTTTATAATTATATCAGACTCCAAATTGTCCATAGGTATGAACGTGAGTGTGAATGGTTGTTTGTCTTTATGTGCCCTGTGATTGGCTGGCCACCAGTCCAGGGTGTACCCCGCCTCTCGCCAGAAGACAGCTGGGATAGGCTCCAACCCCCCACCCCCACGACCATCATGAGGATAAGCGGTAGAAAATGAATGAATGAATAATTACATTAGAATTGTTATATTATTATAATTATATTAGAATTTATATACGTTTTAGATGTAAAAAATTCATTCATTCATTCATTCATTCTCTACCGCTTTTTCCTCACGAGGGTCGCGGGGGTGCTGGAGCCTATCCCAGCTGTCTTTGGGCGAGAGGCAGGGACGCAAGAGACGGCTATGGCTTAAACATTAGCAAGCTTGCAGGCTAACTAGTTAGGCTCCAATTTCTTTACTGTGTTCTGAACTTTATGAACGGTTTAAAGAAGGACAAAGAAGGCACCAAATTACCACTTCCACACGGAATGGGAGGAGAACTTGTTTTGCACTCTATCATGTCGGGCATGCCATGGCGGCTGACTCCGTGTGGCAATCTAATGTCTCCTGGCCAGAATTGCTGGAGCCTATCCCAGCTGTCTTCGGGCGAGAGGCGGGGTACACCCTGGACTGGTGGCCAGCCAATCACAGGGCACATATAGACAAACAACCATTCACACTCACATTCATACCTATGGACAATTTGGAGTGGCCAATTAACCTAGCATGTTTTTGGAATGTGGGAGGAAACCGGAGTACCCGGAGAAAACCCACGCATGCATGGGGAGAACATGCAAATGGTCGAGGGTGGAATTGAACCCTGGTCTCCTAGCTCCTAGCGCGCTAACCACTCGACCGCCCAATTTTTCCGCCCATGTAAACAATTAAATAATAATAATAAAAAATAGCTTGGATGGCCCATCATTTCAATAACACTCCAACAGTGACATGGAGTTTGTACCGCCAGTGGCATGCGTACCACAGTTTGAGAACCAACGTTCTAAAATAACCAAATTTTTCTGATCTTATTTTTATCCATTTGTCTGGTTTCTATTCCTCATCCCCAACCTTGAACCCCCCACCCTCCCACCTTCTTTTTCTTCTTTTGTTTGCGTCCCTGCCGCCGATATCGTAAATAGAAAGTGTATGGGCTCCTTCCTCCTCCTCCGCCTTCCCTTTCCCCTCGCCGCCTCATAATAGGAAATGCCGGCGTTATCTGGACGAGTATGAATATAAGCGGCATGTGTATGCCTTCTCTGCAGGCTTGAATGCAGCCGGAAAAAAGAAAGAAGAAAAATGTGGCCGACGCAGGAACACGCTCAGCAGACGCTCCATTAGGCACACGCACGTCTTGTAAAAAAAAAAAAAAAAAAAAAACAGATCTATGGATGTGACCTCAAAGAAAAATAATACGTTTGGAAGGAATCTCAGCAGACAGGAAGTAAGACGATTGGCCCCGTTTTGGGAGACATCCTGCTGAGTCGGCATTTCCCCTCCTAAGACTCCACGACAGAGGATGCTTCAGACTTAATCGGACACAAAAATCACCATTTCCTTCCATTTCTAAAGAGCTGTTGCTGTACCCCCCCCCCCCCCCAACAAAGCCATGATGTCATTCGTGGGATGAACCACCTCATTTCTAGAAAAGAAATCAATACCAAAAAAAGTCAAAATCTGCGGCACGCTGGGCTCCTTTGGATAAAGGGACGTCCTTTCCACCCCCCTTCAACAGGACTCCCCCCTGACTAACCAGCGTAACGAGTGTCCTCCGAGTCGTCTGAGGAGAACAGCACCTCACTAAAGTTAGCGTTGGAAGCTCGCCACAAACATTCCTGCGACGCCTGCCCCTCATAAACATTCCATCATAGGCGCTAACAGACCAGGCCGGAAAGACCTTGTTTGCTTTATGCGTCGCATACGAAGGAACTTCTTGCGATTCGGGCTAAAGGGTAAACAACCAGCGGTGATTGACAGCAGTGCTGAGTGCGTGCGGGGGGGGGCTGACGAGGTGACAGTGTGTAGACGTGTCTGAGTGTACAGAAAGTGTACAGCATCCCCCTTCTTGCTGTGGAGTGGTGCTGATGCAGCACTGACAATGCAGGGGGAGGGGTGGGGGTGGGGGGTTGCATGCCGGGGCCCCCAGAGGGATGCTCGATTCACACACCGCTTTATGAAAACACCACAGGTTGTTTACGCATCCACTGCAGTCCATCAACTCGGAATTGTGTTTAAATGGAGGAAAAGGGTTGAAAGGACAAATGGGGTACGGTACGGTACAGTACGGTACAGTACAGTTCGGTATGGTATGGTATGGTACGGTACGGTACGTGTCTCTGTCAGGGGTGTCACAAGGTCTAAACTTGAGTTCTAACTTCAACAAGGAATAACAAAACAGTGGAATCCCTCACTCGGAACGCCTCCGGCATGCCCCGCAGTTTGAGGAACGCTGGTCGGAAGACATAAATCACGAGCTTCTAATTGGAGACGGTCGCATGCAGGAAGCTCTCTCGCTCTCTCTCTCTCTCTCTCTCTCTCTCTCTGTCTTTCAGCGACACATTTCCAGCCGATGAGGGACTTGACTTGATTTCCCACGAGAGCGCCCCTGAAGCAATCTCGGCTAATCGCATCTGCCGTGTTTACTCGCTGGGAACGCACTCGCGCGTTCAGAAATGTGTGTAATGGAAATTTGGGTGAATTCCATTCTAAGTGAACCATGGGATACAGTAAGTGGCCCACCCAGGACACAAAGGTCACCCCTTGTCCAGAACACGCAGGTTTACAGTGTATCAGCTAACACGGAACACGGAACACGGAACACTGAACACTGAACACGGAACACGGAACACGGAACACGGAACACGGAACACGGAACACTGAACACTGAACACTGAACACTGAACACGGAACACGGAACACGGAACACGGAACACGGAACACGGAACACGGAACACGGAACACGGAACACGGAACACTGAACACTGAACACGGAACACGGAACACGGAACACGGAACACGGAACACGGAACACGGAACACGGAACACGGAACACGGAACACTGAACACGGAACACGGAACACTGAGAACAGCTAGTATTTTGTAAACACTGGTCCTGGGTCCATAAACGCCAATACTGGGACCATAATCAGTCACGGAGTCAAGCGTCACAAGAGACGCCACTATCACACTCGATGTTTGAAAACGAACATCCTTGCACATGCGTGTACGGGTCGTCACGCCACACGCCGACTACAGCGGTTTCCGATATTACTCCGCGGCTATATGGAGGTTTTTCCAAAAAGAACGTCCCTTGTGAGCTGTGTTGTTTTGGCTTGAAAGTGTGTCTGTGTGTGTGTGTGTATGCGTTTGTGTGTGTGTGTTCGGCAGCAGGAATGTAGCAACTGTACATCAGGACTAACGAGTCCGGCTTTGGCAGTCACCACGCCCACGTGATGCGTTCTTCCGGGTGTTTCCCAGGACTCAGGCCAACATTGGTTTATTGCTAATGTTGCTAAATGTAACATTTGAGGTCATCTCAGTTTTCACTTCCTGGTTTCTTCCTTATTTTGGGTGCTCTAGTTTCGCCGAACGCAAGTTGCTCTTTCCACCGCGTGCTACAAATCAATTCTCAGAAGGTCACCGACACGGGCCGGCTCCAGCGGTGACCCCGGCAGACGGACTGAAGATCAATATCCTCTTTTTATTATTAGAGCTGCCCTCCCCGTCTTTTTATCTCCCTCATCAGTCATCCTCTCCGTCTAACAGAAGATCGGTTTGGAACCATAACGCTGATCAGTCTGGTGTTTCCTGGACGGACGTAGATCAGCTACGGGAACCGGGGGCGGGAATGGCAGACGACTTGGAGTATTAACACGGGGACTGTGCCATAACGTAAAACATTTGTGTCAGTTCAAGAGTACATCCAGTAACTACCAGCGACACACAACGCCATCCCTCTACGTGGGTTTCCATTGGTCAACATCGCTATGAAGTGTATACGGATACATCATATCATATCATACATCACCTTATGGCCGACATTTGAACAAAGAAGACACATGCTAGCATCATCCGCAAAAACAAGTTGTCTTGTTATCCAATTTCCATTTTCCTGCAAAAAAAGTAGCCATTTTCTGCGTAGCGAAGGATGAGGGATTCGCATCGTACTTCTTAGCGACGGGAACGCTGAAGCGCCATCAAAAGTTGTCAGCTGAGCGGTTTGTTGTTGTGTGGCCCTGACACTACACCGCGTACGTCAAGTCATTATCGTGATGCGGCCATGTTGTTAGCTACGAGGAACCCAAAACAAAAAGACCTATGTTGTCACCAGTTGACAAAATGCATAAACACACACACACACACACACACATACGCAATAAACACATATTTTCACGTTCAGCTTCCTGTGGCAAACTGGTTCCAGTGAGGGAATCCCATCCAGGCGTGAGGTGCCAAGCCCGGTTCCCTGGGGAGAGCTTACCTATTGGAGCCATAGCCGCTAAAGGCTCACTCCTGTGTTAGCATGCCCATAACACAAGGATGAGGCGCTTTGCTTGTCTAAAGCTTAGCCGGCTGCTAAGCGTGTGTGTGTGTGTGTGTGTGTGTGTGTGTGTATCTTTGGCTCAAAGACAGATCCTGACAAGGCAAGATGATTCGTCAAGGGATTATCCTCGTCCGTGGCACCTTTGAGTGTGTTTCTTTGTTCGTCTTTGCAAGATTAAGTTCAAAACCTCAGCACCGATGACCAACCCATTATGTTTACTGTCGACGTCCATTTTCTTTTACCCATTTTATCGAAAACTAATTCTTAGAAATGTCATTAATCAACGTTCGCTGTTAGAAAGCCCATCATTTACATTGCATTGTATCATCGATAGACCTCACAGCTAGGAGACCAGGGTTCAATTCCACCCTCGGCCATCTCTGTGTGGAGTTTGCATGTTCTCCCCGTGCATGCGTGGGTTTTCTCCGGGTACTCCGGTTTCCTCCCACATTCCAAAAACATGCTAGGTTAATTGGCCACTCCAAATTGTCCATAGGTATGAATGTGAGTGTGAATGGTTGTTTGTCTATATGTGCCCTGTGATTGGCTGGCTACCAGTCCAGGGTGTACCCCGCCTCTCGCCCAAAGACAGCTGGGATAGGCTTCGGCACCCCCTGCGACCCTCGTGAGGATAAGCAGTAGAAAATGAATGAATGAATGAATGTATCATCGATAATGTTCAGCTATGAGTGTCGTTTGTCCTACTGTGTTCGGCAGTCAGTAAACGCAGCACAGTGCTGGACTTTTTTTTGTCTGAGCCTTCTTGAGCCTCATACATCATTTCAGCAGGTTGATGCTGTGCGTGAATGCATAGAGGTGAGTTTTTGGCTTTATTGTGGAAGCTGTGGAGTAGTTTGGGCCCCCATTTCACAAAGTTAGGCTGCCTTGTTCATCGGTGCTAATATAAGTATATCAGTATTTAAGCTAACTATGACTATGACTATTATTCTAGTGAGCGTCATGTTTGCTTGATTTCCTTGTTCAATTTCTGTGTGTAGCGTGCCTTTAGCTCATCATATCTGTGTAATATGACTTACATTACGTTACTTATTATTTATTGTGTATTTGTGAACATAAATAAAATTGGACACTAGTTTGAGGCCCCCGCCTTGATATGAAAGTTTAATGTTAGTGCGGCCCGCGCAAGTTTGATATGGATGCTGTATGGTATCATGTACCCAGAAAAAATTATTACGTTTGATTAATGTTCATGTTAAAGGTTAAATAACTGTTAATAGCTATCCTCCCAATCCGTGTGGAAGTGGTACGTTTTTGGCTATTTAAGTTTAAAGGAAATAACTTGAAGGCTACCATTTAGGTCGCTAGCTCTCTAGTTTGCGAGTTAGCATGTGTCTCAAGACCCTGCAGTTGCGCAATATGTTGTAAATAAAAAGAGTATATATGTGACTATAGTCGTGTTTTGTCATGTCTACAGGGCTCTAATAATGCTTTGTTCATTTTAATCTGAAAAAAATAATTTGTCTACCCACCAACTATATGTGGTTTCTTAAGTTTTATTATTATTATTATATTTATTTATTACTGATTGATTCATTTTCTTTATTCTTGATTTGTTTATTTATTTTTCATCTTATTTTGTGCAGAAAAATAAAAATTAAGATATTTGAGAACAGTGGAATGTTTTATCAGAGCTTTTATTGTAGAAAATCGGAACCAAAGCACTGAAAAAGTTTGTATATTTTTCTGTTTTTAATAAATGCGTTTTTTTTTTGGGAGGAAAACCTGATGCGGCCCAGTCTCACCCAGACCCTAGCTCCAGTAGCCCCCAAGTAAATTGAGTTTGAGACCCCTGCGCTATACCTTTGACTGCTCCAAACCAGTGCATCCTGGGAGACAATCTCACAACCCGAGAAGCCTCTCCGCTACAGTCGCTGCTTTGTGGTTGACTACAACGCATTATTAATCCAACAATATGCACAGTTAATGCATATTTGGCTGAAATTAAGCATTTTCAAATCAAGCATTTGATTGTCTTTCATTGCCACTCTATGGAAAATAAGGATAATAGTCTGGGAAGACGTCCGGCCCGACTCCAGGCCTTCTTTAGGGATTCAGACGCAGACGCTGCAGAGCTTCAAGACCATACTCAAGCACATTCTTGGCCCCGTTTGGCGCGCCACCGGCTCCCTTTTAACATGCAACAGCTGCAATCTATCTATCCCCGGATTCCTTCGGGCTGCTGTTCCGCAACATTCCCTGCCGCAACGCAATGCAACGCAACATTCCTCAAGTGTGTTTTATCTTTGCATGACGACGCCGTCCGCGTGTGCTGTCTTAGCCTGTTAGCACAAGGAAGCTCAGTGGAAACTAAAGCTAAACAAAGTGCAAATTGTGTCCACTTTTGTGTGGCGGCCGGGCTGCTGCAGGGAAGATGTGTGCTGCCAAGACCACACACACACACACACACCGAGGGAGGGGGTGTATGTGCTTAAAATGAAAAAGAGGTCATTATCGTTCCATTTGCACATCTATATGTTCTTATACAGTCTGCGTGCTTGTTGTCGCTGTCTAACACGTCACTGTGTTTTGCACTGAGCACTTGAACGCAGCACACGACACAATCCGCTGCACAACTGAGCACCTGAACGCAGCAAATCTGGCGCACAACCAAGCACCTGAACAGAGCACGCAGCACGCATCACAATCCGCTGCACAACAGAGCACCTGAACGCAGCATATACATCACAATCTGCTGCATAATCTAGTGTTCAACTGAGCACCTGAACGCAGCACACGGCACAATCTGGAACCACGACACATCTGGACGGAATGGCCAATGAAATAGTTTAGTGTAAACACCTTGCTCTCTAAACTCCACTTCCGGTGTGGTTCCAACTCCTAGCTATGTCATTTTGGTCATTTGTGAGATGATCGATGGCTCTTTGCATTCATAATGAGGAAACGGGCAACAAGTCACCACCGGGGCTTCCACGCTTCGCTTTCCTAATAACATTTATTTCCACCCGGGATCGCACTTGGAGCTAAAACCACACCGGAACACAACTTTTACACCCCAAAATACACAGAATAGAGCAGCGGTTCCTACCTTGCGAGGGTGGTCCGAGAGGCTTTCCGCCGTGATGGCCGCTTGTCGTGTGTTCAATTTGCACTTTGCCCTCCGTGTCGTGGGGCTGCGTGGCAGCCGGAACCTTGAAACTGCAAACGGGGATGCCGTTCTTGTCTTCAACCTGCGCACATTTCTCCACTGGAAGAGAGAGTCGCCCGCCGCCGCTGCAGACGACCAAGCTCCAGCCCCGAGCAGCGACTCTGGCCAGAGAGGGCGGGGCTTAGCCGCTAGGCATTTTGGGCCATGTAGTTCTCTGTGTGAATTCACGTTCAGAGAAGAGGATATGAAGAAACGAAACAGAGAATGTGTAATAATAGTCAGTGGCGTCATTAGGCCCCCCCTAAAATGTTCTTAAGATCCCCTAAATAATTTTATATTTTTTATTGATTTTTTAAATTTTTTATTGATTTTTTTTTTTACAAATCTCTGACAAATTTCATATAATAGGGCAAAAGCAGGCTAATACTAGCCTAGTAGTAGTTAGTAGTAATAATCAGAAGAAGAAAAATGATGATAGTAATAACAATAGGCTAATTAATAATATAATAATGATTATTATATAATTGATGGTTGCAGAGCTTGAGCAGCAGTTTTGCAGTGTAGATTGTGTGTACTTGTGTAAATTTAATAGTGGCCTAAAACAATTTCTAGTATTTCTACTAAATCTGTCCAAAAGAGGGAAAGTTATATCCCGGTTCTTGTTCCTTATTTGTTTTTTGGATTATTTTGAATGTCTACTACAATTATTTGTATCCATATCCATCTACTTTCTATGCCGCTTATCCTCACTAAGTTTAAAACATATGTTCCTATGATGAAGTGACAAGTGTTGAAAAAAATAATAGAGGTAATGCCTTGTATGTTATTAGTTGTTATTTTCGAGATTAGCACTGTTTTTGGAGCAAATTGCACACAAACCATAACAAGTGTGTTTCCTCATTTACAGCAAATGTTATCTTTCTAACTTGCAACCACAAGAGGAAGTTTATTTATACTCTTATACCGTAAATGTAGTACTGAAGCTTCACTTTAGTATTGACATATTTGTCCAATGCAGATTACAGTCAGCCTCAATCACAAGTTACTAAATCCTGTAAACAACTCCAAAAAGTCAACTTTGTGCTCAGTTAGAGTCCTTTCTTGGTGAAATGCTGCATGGAAACAATGGCTGTTCATTCTTTGAGGGTCATGCACCCCCTTGAGCATTCATTGTTTACCTCTTAATACAGTACAAACCACTCAAATAATCATTCACTGTGTGTGTGTGTGTGTGTGTGTGTGTGTGTGTGCAGGAAATGCTTCAGTCTCTCTGTAGGCCAAATGTGTCTAAATTTAGCCGCTAGTGGCTGTCCACTGTCCAACTGTCACAGGAAAGAGACTGGAGGCATGATGGAACGCACCGAGAAGACTGGCGACAACACATTTGCTCATCACACACCCTAAAACAAAACAACAACAAAAAAAAAACAAATTACCTTGTGGCTTGAAAGACCCAAGTGGAGGAAGTGAAGTGACTGATATCAAACATGGACGTTCCTCAAATTGTACTCAACGGCAGAGACGCTATGTATGTTTGAGGCACTTATAAGAGGTGTAAATCACATTGACTGAGGCAGATGTTAAAAAACAAATCTTCATTCTAACTAACCCTTTCTTCCAAGCGTGCAAAAAAGGTTGACAAAAATAGAGTACATAATACACATTAAATAAAAATACATTTAAAATGTAATTCAATAACACATATTTACACAAATAAATACACAAATAACAACAACAATAATAATATATACTACATATTTTACCAGTGTCATAGTCAAGATTAAACAAGAGTGAAATAGTAAAAGACTAACCTTACACATTATTTACAGTCTGGCGCCCTCTAGAGGCCAATCACTAAAAGCGCGCCACTAGTGTCTTTTCCTGGAGGTCAAAGGTAAAAACAAACATGGCGTCTTCTAGGACAGCCACTGTGGTTTTAAAGACGGTGAAGAAGATAGTAGTCCAGTTTTGTCCTTTTGAGTCCGACGTTCGGTCGACGCGGTAAGATGTTGTTGTAGTTATTTAACGGCTTATGTGTTGATCCTCAAACGTTCACTTTTAGTGGGAACGGTGCTTGCGTCTTGCTAGTTGGCTAGCTAGTTGCTAGTTAGCTAAAAGCATGTCATCGTAAAGATTGACTGTTTCGTTTTTCTTCACGTAAATTAACTCTGGACAATCTGTACTTTGGTATAATGGTATCGGCGAATTTTTGTAAAAATGTGTAAACAAGCAATCTCCTTCTGCAAATGTGCAATATTTCCATCACTGCCTCTGTTATTACCTCAATCATATTTATTTATTTAACAACCATTACAATACACTCATATGTAACTTTTACTCATCTGTATGCACCAGTCATTATTTGCACTATGACCCATTTATCATTGCACTAAAATTAATATATCTGCTCCTGCATATGCTCCTGTGCAATACTGTGTGTATATTATGGATATCTTGTATATATCTTGTTAAATTGTCTTTTTTACTCTACCTTTATGTACTTTTTTAAAAAACTTGACTACTACACTGAAAGGAGAAGCTCTCCAATCCGGTTGTACATTTTGTATAATGACAATAAAGGCCATTCCATTCCTATGTACAACAAACAGCTAAAGCAAAATGGCAGTCATTTCCGGTTTACACTCCCGTCCTATCCGGCTAAATAAACGCAAAATATTGCATGTGGGGCCTTTCACTAAAATCTACTGACACCTTTATAAGAGACTTGAAGCATTTCATGATGTCCTACTGAAAAGAGTCTGTGTCTGCATGACAATATCTTCTTGTACCCGCAGGGAGTTCCTGTTCGCCGTGGCCTCAGACAAGGCCAGATCCACAAACTTAAACTGCGAGGTGATATCCACAGTCAAACATGACAGGTCGGAACCTGTCGTGGATGTTACATACGGTAAGATTCATGAACGGTGAGAGACCTTTTGTCATACAGTCTCCTTGTTTCGTTGGGTGGAGGCGGGGCTGGTAGCATTCACAAAGTGCAGTGTAACATTCTTGAAACATTTTCATAGATTGCAATATACTGACATACAGTATTTAGATGTTTTTCATTGTACCTTTCTTACAAGTCAAGCTCATTCATTCACTTTTTAACAAACTAATTCAAACAACCCCTCTGTGATTTCACGTCTTAATGGTTTGACTAAACATGAGCACACACACAAATGTCCGCCATAGGTTAGCCGTGTCCGACGGTCTATTGTGCACCACTTGACTTCTACTCCCACTTAACTTTGGCCCTCTTGATGATGTCAGCCATTGTTTTCTAACGAGTCCTCCTCTTGTCTTCCGCAGTGGATGGAGAGAGGCTGGTGATGAAGGGCGCCAAGCTGAGCAGCAATGAGATGCTGAACGCTTTTAAGGCCCGCTGCATGGCCAAGGACCTTCAGGCCAAAGCTGCAGCCAAATAATGGTCATGATGTGGATTTGACTTGTGTATATATATATCTAGATATTTATAATAAAATACTACAGATGCAACACGTCTTTTTTTCCCCCCCTCAAACCAATAGCGCTATGTTTCTGCTTCTCAAGATTGATATGATCAGTGGCGTCATTAGGCCTATTTTAGGGGAGCCTTTAGACCCCCTAAAATGTTCTTAAGCCCCCGCCCCTAAATAATTTGATATTTTCATTCATTCATTTTCTACCACTTTTTCCTCACGAGGGTCGCGGGGGTGCTGGAGCCTATCCCAGCTGTCTTCGAGCGAGAGGCGGGGTACACCCTGGACTGGTGGCCAGCCAATCACAGGGCACATATAGACAAACAACCATTCACACTCACATTCATACCTATGGACAATTTGGAGTGGCCAATTAACCTAGCATGTTTTTGGAATGTGGGAGGAAACCGGAGTACCCGGAGAAAACCCACGCATGCATGGGGAGAACATGCAAACTCCACACAGAGATGGCCAAGGATGGAACCGAACCCTGGTCCTCCTAGCTGTGAGGTCTGCGCGCTAACCACTCAACAGCCGTGCCGTCTTTGATATTTTTTATTGTTTTTTTTTTTACAAAATTTTTTCATTAATTCACATCCTGTGCATCTCCAGGGGGTTAAGCCCCCCCCCCCATCAGAACCTCATGACTCCCCTGGATCTGATACCCATAGCTGATAACGTTTTAACAGGTAATCTCACCTCATTGGAGCTATTTTTAATGTTGGATTTACCGGTGTGCTACTTATCACACCCCCCATGAATTGTAATGGTTGCCTGCTAATTGATTTATGAGGGTCTTATTACATAATACATTTCTTTCCTGATCAAATATAAAGCCAATTCCAGCAGTTGGGGGAGGATATTTTGCAAGCGCTGACATTTAACACAGAAAGAGGTTTTTGGCAGCGCAGGGAAAAAATAGTGCAAACCACACAAATGGAACACCTTTCACCCAGATTTTTTTTTTTGACTTAATATTTGTTTCTGTAACCACACATTGCATCATCAAAGATAAGATTGACTGTACTTAACATTAATTTTATTTGATTGGCCCAGATTGATATGTAAATATACAAACAAGTCCTAATTCTTAACAATTTTAGAGGAAATTAGTCGGCAAAAAAATGCTAACATGAAGCTAAGAGACGAAGGGGGCGGGGTTTCCCTGCTATGACGCAGCGCGTCCTGATTGGCCAATACGACTTTATAAATGTAGAGAGGGACACTATTGCGGTCAAAAGACTTTCTTTGCACATTTAGTGGAGAATAACTAAGTAAAAGACTGCAAACATGGTGGAGAAATTTGTCGGGACGTGGAAGATGGTCTCCAGCGAGAACTTTGACGACTACATGAAAGCAATCGGTGGGTTCATTTTTTTGACTAGAAGCTAAAAAAAAAAAAACTTTTCTCCACAGTGTACGGAATTCCCTTTGAAAATGCGACAATTCACACACTCGCACCCAGTTTTCTCTAAATGACCGTCGTGTCCTTGAACGAATCTGTGGTGGTGTTGCTGCCCAGGTGTTGGCTTCGCCATCCGGCAGGTGGGGAATCGAACCAAGCCCAGTTTGATCGTGACAGTGGACGATCAAGGCACCGTCTGCCTGAAGACGCAGAGCACCTTCAAAACGTCCGAGATCAAGTTCAAGCTGAACGAGCCCTTTGACGAGACCACCGCAGACGACAGGAAGACGAGGGTTCGAACCCCCCGCATCCACTGCCGCACTGCTCCAGCCTAACCAGTCTAATTATGTCTTCTCTCTGCTGCAGACCGTGTTCAGCTTGGAAAATGGCAAACTTGTGCAGAAACAGAACTGGGACGGCAAGGAGACGAGCATCGAGAGGGAAGTGACCGATGGAAAACTAATAGCGGTAAATTTACACAAGTACACACAATCTACACTGCTAAACCGCTGCTCAAGCTCTGCAACCATTCTGTCCAGTGGACAGTCATCAATTATATCATAATCATTATTATATTATTCATTAGCCTATTATTATTACTATCATCATTATTCTTCTTCTGATTATTACTACTACTAGTAATAGTAGTAGTAGTAGGCTAGTATTAGCCTGCTTATTGGCTTGCTTATTAGCCTGGTTTTGCCCTATTATATGAAATTTGTCAGAGATTTTTTTTGTAAAAATCAAAAAATCTTTTTTTAAAAAATCAATAGAAAATATCCAACTATTTGGGTGGACTTAAGAACATTTTAGGGGGACCATATTATATTAAATTTGTCAGAGATAAAAAAAAATCTATTAAATATATATAATTATTTAGGGGCTATTTAAGAACATTTTAGGGGGAACCTATTGTATGAAATTTGTCAGAGATTTTTTTTGTAAATTTTTTTGTAAAAAAAAATCTATTAAAAAAATCTATTAAAAATATCAAATTATTTAGGGGCTATTTAAGAACATTTTAGGGGGACCCTATTATATGAAATTTGTCAGAGATTTTTTTTTGTAAAAAATTTTTATGTAAAAAAAATCAATTTAATAAATCTATTAAAAATATAAAATTATTTAGGGGCTATTTAAGAACATTTTAGGGGGAACCTGTTGTATGAAATTTGTCAGAGATTTTTTTTGCAAAAAAAAAATTTGTAAAAAAAATCTATTAAAATATCAAATTATTTAGGGGCTATTTAAGAACATTTTAGGGGGACCCTATTGTATGAAATTTGTCAGAGTTTTTTTTTGTAAATCTTTTTTTGTAAAAAAAATATCAAATTATTTAGGGGCTATTTAAGAACATTTTTTGGGGACCCTATTGTATGAAATTTGTCAGAGATTTTTTTGTAATTTTTTTTGTAAAAAAAAAATCTATTAAAAAATCTATTAAAAATATCAAATTATTTAGGGGCTATTTAAGAACATTTTAGGGGGACCCTATTGCATGAAATTTGTCAGAGATTTTTTTTGTAAACAAAAAATCTATAAAAAAAATCTATTAAAAATATCAAATTATTTAGGGGCTGAAGCCCCCCTAAAATAGGCCTAATGACCCCACCGGCGGTCCGAAATATTAGCACATGCAGCTCACATTTGGATGGGAGTACATGAGCGACATTGTCATTTTTCCATGGGGAGAAACTAAATGATGCAAACTGATTTTTTGTTGTTATCGTGCCAATAATTATCGGTACTGCCAAGTATCTGACATCCCAACATAGGATTTTCTAAAACAGTTATATCCAATTCTGTTAGTATCATTGAGATCATTTTAAACAGCTAATGTAATGATTGACTTTGAAAAATATCAAATCAAATAAATCCTATCAAATGAAATCTGGTTATCTATAGCAATAACCTAACCAATAGATGAAAATGTGCTACTATTGTGGTCATGTGCGATGCCTGCCACTTTAAGAGCCGTTTCCGTGACTTTCCATCGTTATGTTGTGTGTGTGTGTGTGTCCCGCAGAGGTGCATCATGGGAGACGTGGTGGCGGTGAGGACGTACGTCAGGGAGGCGTAACCTCTTCACGTGCCGCCGCCAGTGGACGACCGGCTCAGTTTCATGAGACCAATGAAATTTGAAATGTTGTTTTTTGGGAATCCCTGAATAAAGTTGATTTGTCCGAGTGGCGCGTGTTTGTTGGCGGGATGGGCAGATGGACTAAGATGACTTCCTGGCTTTGATGTTTCAATGATGGGCGCCAGTTATTGCGCACCACGTCCTAACGGGGATGGTTGGCGTGGGGAAAGAAAGAACGTTCTCCTCTTTAAATGGCGGCCCTGCTGATGTGTTATACGTGCTGGCGGGGACCCGGCCAGGAATGTCCACTTAGGAGCATCACGCTGAGAGAGGGGTCAGCGAGGAAACATCTCCCCCGCCTCTTCGTCCTCTTCTCAGGAGGTCAAACATTTCCCATTGAGCCTGGAACTGGAAACGAGAAGAAAATTCCCCCGCGCCCTTTTGGCCGCCGATCAAGTGGATTGTTCCAGAGGCCACTTTCCCAAGATGGTGGTGCCAGTTGGGCCTAACAAGCCAAGCAGATGAAGCAGGTGGACGTTAGGACGACGGGACAGGAGTGGCATGATCACCCACCAACTGTATTTAGTCTTTCATATGGGACCTACATCAACACAACATTTACAATAAAAATATACAATACAATATACAATAAAACATAACAGGCTTATTTTGATAGCATTTAGATAAAGTTGGAAAGCCAGGGTGTCCAATTAGTTTTGCCCTCATTATCTGTTATTATTCTGAAAAAAAACAAAAAAAATATTTCTGATTCTGTCTAAATTAAATTATTTTATTCAAACATTTTCATATTTTTAATTTTTATTATTATTAGAATATTAACATAATTATTTAAAGTAATTTTAATATATTGTAATTTAATTTTAAATTAAATGTTTAAAATATTTATAATTTCTCTATTTAAATTAAATGAAATCATTTTTACATTATTTTTTAATCGATAATTGCATTACATTATAGGGTTATTTTGAAATTACATTTTCATAACTAACATTTTAATTTTGTTACATTTTTCAAAATTTCCTAATTAAATTTTATTGTGTTAAAATTACCCCCAAAATTTATTAGAAATAATATTTTTTATGTTTTTCATTTTTTCGACATTTCTAAATTAAATTAGACTAAATCAAAATTTTGTACAACTTTTATTCAATTTAATGTAGGAACAATGTGTCAAGCTAATCCATATACTGTCCATATACTTTGGCATGTATGTATCTGTCTTCATCGCTCCACTTCCCATCATACTTCCCATCATACTTCCCATCATACTTCCCATCATACTTCCCATCATACTTCCCATCCTACTTCCCATCATACTTCCCATCCTACTTCCCATCCTACTTCCCATCATACTTCCCATCCTACTTCCCATCATACTTCCCATCCTACTTCCCATCATACTTCCCATCCTACTTCCCATCATACTTCCCATGCTACTTCCCATCCTACTTCCCATCATACTTCCCATCCTACTTTCCATCATACTTCCCATCATACTTCCCATCCTACTTCCCATCCTACTTCCCATCCTACTTCCCATGCTACTTCCCATCATACTTCCCATCATACTTCCCATCATACTTCCCATCATACTTCCCATCATACTTCCTATCATACTTCCCATCCTACTTCCCATCATACTTCCCATCCTACTTCCCATCCTACTTCCCATCATACTTCCCATCCTACTTCCCATCATACTTCCCATCCTACTTCCCATCATACTTCCCATCCTACTTCCCATCATACTTCCCATGCTACTTCCCATCCTACTTCCCATCATACTTCCCATCCTACTTTCCATCATACTTCCCATCATACTTCCCATCCTACTTCCCATCCTACTTCCCATCCTACTTCCCATCCTACTTCCCATCATACTTCCCATCATACTTCCCATCATACTTCCCATCATACTTCCCATCATACTTCCTATCATACTTCCCATCCTACTTCCCATCATACTTCCCATCCTACTTCCCATCCTACTTCCCATCATACTTCCCATCCTACTTCCCATCCTACTTCCCATCATACTTCCCATCATACTTCCCATCCTACTTCCCATCATACTTCCCATCCTACTTCCCATCATACTTCCATGCTACTTCCCATCCTACTTCCCATCATACTTCCCATCCTACTTCCCATCATACTTCCCATCATACTTCCCATCATACTTCCCATCCTACTTCCCATCATACTTCCATCATACTTCCCATCCTACTTCCCATCATACTTCCCATCCTACTTCCCATCATACTTCCCATCCTACTTCCCATCATACTTCCCATCATACTTTGCATCCTAATTCCCATGCTACTTCCCATTGTACTTCCCATCATACCTCCCATCATACTTCCCATCCTAATTCCCATCATACTTCCCATCCTACTTCCCATCATACTTTGCATCCTACTTCCCATCCTACTTCCCATCCTACTTCCCATCCTACTTCCCATCATACTTCCCATCCTACTTCCCATCATACTTCCCATTCTACTTCCCATCCTACTTCCCATCACACTTCCCATCCTACTTCCCATCATACTTCCATCATACTTCCCATCCTACTTCCCATCATACTTCCCATCCTACTTCCCATCCTACTTCCCATCCTACTTCCCATCATACTTCCCATTATACTTCCCATCCTACTTCCCATCATACTTCCCATCCTACTTCCCATCCTACTTCCCATATGAGTGTTTCCCATGATCCAGAAGTTCCCATCCACATCATGTAGCAGTGCAGGCGTTGTTAGGTTAGATCCTGTTTTGTGTTTGAACTATGTAGCCCCGCTCCCATAAATTAGCAATAAAATGATGCAATAATGCAAGATGTCCCCCCGTCCTCCCCCCCAAAAGCCTACACCACGTAGGAATTCCAAGTGGGTGTATCCCGGTGCGTCCAAATACTTTTCTTTCTTTTCTTCACATGACCCCAAAGTTCACATCTGCTTGATGTTGATGGGCAGGTGCCGTGGCGTCACCTCGTTTGGATAGCAGCGGGGGGAGACGAATCCGACCCCCTCCTCCCCCGTTGTTTGGGAACCATTTGGAAGGAAGACATAACGGGAAAACAGCCACGTTTTCTTCAAGCCAGTACACGCCCACCACTTCATCCGATCCCCGGCGTGGCGTCCCTCGTGTTTGGTCTGGTGTTGAACTTTTATCAGGACTGGAGAAGGAAGGTGGCCATCTTCCAGGGAACTTTCAACAGGCAAAAACAGGGAAGCGGCACAGGAAGGACGGCGATAGTGAGAAGGCCACCGGGGGGCCGACCCGGGTGCAGCTGTTTAATGATCCGATTTGGATCCGCATGCGTATTGACGACACGGCCATCTTGGCACACGGCGTGAAGCCGCGCGGTACGATTCCTGCCTGGCGTGTATGGCGTACAGTACATATAGTACATGTAGCCAGTATGCGCTACATCGTGTTGACTTTGTTTGTCTTGCACAACTCCCATCCTACACACAACATCTGGAAAGATCCACTTGACTCGGGAGCGTCCACGCCCTTCCTCCGCTTGTCCTCAACTCCACGTCTCATGTCTGACATGCGGAGACTTGGCAACAACAAGACACAGGGGGTCCGGAGTGGGGGCCCCCAGGGGAGGCACATTCTACTAATACATTCATTCATTCATTTTCTCACGCTTTTCCTCGCCAGGGTCGAGGGGGGTGCTGGAGCCTATCCCAGCTGTCTTTGGACGAGAGGCGGGGTACACCCTGGACTGGTGGCCAGCCAATCACAGGGCACATATAGACAAACAACCATTCACACTCACATTCATACCTATGGACAATTTGGAGTACCCGGAGAAAACCCACGCATGTACAGGGAGAACATGCAAACTCCACTCAGAGATGGCCGAGGGTGGAATTGAATCCTGGTCTCCTAGCTGTGAGGTCTGCGTGCTAACCACTCGACCACCGTGCCGCCTTCTACAAATACAAATACGAATACAATTACTACAAAAACTGCAGAAATTCATAATATAAGGAAAAAAAATTGGAGAGTTGATTCAAGTGGATAAGTGGTTAGCACGCAGGCCTCACAGCTAGGAAACCGGAGTTCAATTCCACCCTCGGTCATCTCTGCGTGGAGTTTGCATGTTCTTTTCTCTGAGTACTCCAGTTTCCTCCCCCATTCCCAAAACATGCTAGGTTAATTGGCCCTGTGATTGGCTGGCCCCCAGTCCAGGGTGTACCCCGCCTCTCTACCCCGAAGACAGCTGGGATAGGCTCCAGCACCCCCGCGACCCTCGTGAGGATAAGCGGTAGAAAATGAATGAATGAATGATTCAGTATGTGGCCCCCAGTGGACAATGTTTGGACACCCCCCTGTCCTAAGACAAGCTCAGTTAATGGTAATGGTAAAGGTAATGGTAATGGTAATGGTAATGGTAATGGTAATGGTAATGGTAATGGTAATGGTAATGGTTTGATTTCATTTGAACATGCATCAGATTACAATTGAGTGCATCCCATAATCAGTTCCCAGTTCCACATGTCCAAAAGGAGTAGGAAGAAGCAAAGCTTATTAAATCCTACCCCTCCATCTGGTACTTTTACAATCAGTAACTGTTACATTTGTTCACTTCCTGCTTTCCATAATACAGTTAAAGTTTATTTATTTATTTATTTTGTTATGTGAGGAAGCTGTCTGCGACACACTTTGGGGCCCCGACCCACCAGTAGAGAATCTGCTTTAGCGCAATCCTCTTTTGTGTTGTTGCTAGGCAGAATACTGGAAAATTGGCGTAATGCTATAGCCGTTAAAGCTACATTTTAACCATGTAGCCGGCCGACGTGCCGCTAACGGCAGCCGCTAATGAAGTCCCGGCGCTGCCTGGCAGTGGAAGGCTTGTTTACCAGAGAGACATAACAATCCTAACAATCCGCCATCCTGTGTCTTAATGGCTTCACAGGCTGACGGTTATCGCTCCAATGCTGGGAAGTGGCAAAAAGTCTACATGAGGTCAACTATTGTTTGCGTGATAACGGTGTCGGAGGTCAAGGCTGCGCTGTCTCAGTCTCCGGCGTGCTTTTTAGCTCGCTTTGTTTGCAGGGAACGGAGGAGAGGTTTCCAGAAAGAAACCGGAGAAGTTCCGTTCTCTTCAAGCTTGCGAGCCATACAATAATAAAAAATAAACATCTCAGCGTGCTCCAAAGTCACCCGCTTCTCTGTGAAGAACACAAAAGAAGGAACACGTGAATAAACACAGCGCCGCTCAGCATCTGGCAGATATGCTGTACATCCATTCTTGCACATGGCCGAGATCTGCTTTTTTTCTTAGCTGGCGTTTGAACCCCTCCAGATGACCAGATGACACGTCCTCGCCGAGGAGTTGTGATGACACGATGCAAAATAAGCCCAGACTTCCTGCTGACCGACTTCTGTTTTCTCAGCATTGGCACGTTGGCTCGCACATACTGTAGCATCCAGGCCTACTTGGAGGGGGGGGGGGGGGCACATTGTGTAGGATTTGTTTGTCTAGCCTCACTTTAAAGATGGTCCTTCCCTCCCGGGGAGCTGTACAGTCGGACAGGAACTCCTGCTGGGATGATGGGAAAAACACAGTTTCCTCACTTGCTAATTCAGCTGTAGAACAGGAGCACCATCTATAGCAGGGGTCTCAAACACGCGGCCCGCGGGCCAAATGTGGCCCGCAGGACACTAGTTTGAGGCCCCCGCCTTGATATGAAAGTTTAATGTTAGTTAGTTAGGTTTGATTAATGTTCATGTTAAAGGTTAAATAACTGTTAATAGTTATCCTCCCTATCCGTGTGGAAGTGGTAAGTTTTTGGCTATTTAAGTTTAAAGGAAATAACTTGAAGGCTACCGTTTAGGTCGCTAGCTCTCTAGTTTGCGAGTTAGCATGTGTCTCAAGACCCCGCAGTTGCGCAATATGTTGTAAATAAAAAGAGTATAAATGTGACTATAGTCGTGTTTTGTCATGTCTACAGGGCTCTAATAATGCTTTGTTCATTTTAATCTGAAAAAAATCATTTGTCTACCCACCAACTATATGTGGTTTCTTAACTTTTTATTATTATTATTATATTTATTTATTACTGATTGATTGATTTTCTTTATTCTTGATTTGTTTATTTATTTTTCATCTTATTTTGTGCAGAAAAATAAAAATTAAGATATTTGAGAACAGTGGAATTTTTTTTCCCAGAGCTTTTATTGTAGAAAATCGGAACCAAAGAACTGAAAAAGTTTATATTTTTCTGTTTTTAATAAATGCGTTTTTTTTTTTTTTTTTTTGGAAAACCTGATGCGGCCCAGCCTTGCCCAGACCCTTGCTCCAGTGGCCCCCAGGTAAATTGATTGAACTTATCTATAGCAACATCTATATCTACAGTATTGGCGGGGGGGGGGGGCAACACCACCTGTATCTGGATCCACGTTATGGTGCTTTTATGTTACTTTTTTAATATCAAAGTTAATAATACGCCCTAAAAAAGATGATATTTGTCATTTGGACAATAAATGTTTCCTAGCAACAAGTAGCGACGTGACCTGGAAAACCTAACGTCCGTTTCCTATGTCCTTTGGGATGAATGTTTGCACTCTCTGGACTACAGGACTTCATTCTTGGCCCATTTGGAGAAGCCCTGAAGAGTAGAAAAAAACTTGTCAGACGCTTTCATCTCAGCATGAAATGTGAGTGGGATTAATCCGACTTGAGATGGTAAAGAATGTGGACACAAAGTAAGACCCACACGTCCAGACCGTGACCTTTCGCCTCCCTTCCACGGCCCGTCTGTGGATTTCCACACAAAACGCCTTCAGTAATGAACCCGGCCATCACATGACGAGACGCGGGTGACCCGCTGTCGTCCCACTCTAATCTCTGCATGGAGTTTTTAAAGCGGTGCATGCTCGTACGAGGGAAGCGCCCAGCGGGGAAAGCAGCCTGGAACCCAGCCAAAGCCGGTTCCCAGTTCCCAGTTCCCACATGAGGAAAAATCCCTGGCAAATGACGCTTAACGACACATTGGTTGAGTGATGTCAAATGGGCGGCACGGCGGTCGAGTGGTTAGCGCGCAGACCTCACAGCTAAGAGACCAAGGTTCAATTCCACTCTCGGCCATCTCTGTGTGGGTTTTCTCCGGGTACTCCGGTTTCCTCCCACATTCCAAAAACATGCTAGGTTAATTGGCCACTCCAAATTGTCCATAGGTATGAATGTGAGTGTGAATGGTTGTTTGTCTATATGTGCCCTGTGATTGGCTGGCCACCAGTCCAGGGTGTACCCCGCCTCTCGCCCGAAGACAGCTGGGATAGGCTCTAGCACCCCCCGCGACCCTCGTGAGGATAAGCGGTAGAAAATGAATGAATGATGTCAAGTGTGTGTTATCTGTGTGAGACATGTATGTAAAGCAGGGGTGGGCAAACTACGGCCCAGGGGCCACATGCGGCCCACCAAGTGTTGGAATCTGGCCGGCCAGTTCCTTTTTAAGTATTTCAACTTTTAACATACAAACTGGCAACATGACTTGCAAGTAGGATGACTTATTTAGTAAAAAAAACCCAACAAACTATAAAATTAAATGACTTAGTTTGATGTGGTCCTGAAAAAACTGACATAAGAACATACAACTGATAGTATAACACTTTTACAGATAAAATTAGACAAATAATTCAAGGAAAATTATAAGCATAAAATAGTGTGTGTGTGTTAAATATATGTTCTGGCCCCCCGAACAATTTTGTTAACTCAATGCGGCCCACGAGTCAAAATATTTGCCCACCCCTGATGTAAAGTGTCCCCAAACGCCACAGGATGGGAGAAGGCGGACGTTTGAAACACTTGCGTAACGCGTAGAGTCAACAATCCATAGTCTGACGCCGATGAAACACGGCTTTTAAAATAGACTAAATAGACGTGATGGGGTGATCCGGTGTCCTTGTCCCCTTTAGCGTACGTCTGCAACCTCTGTAGACACAGCAACCTGCCTCCACGTGACCTCCTTCGTTACACCGTGCCAACCCGGCTTGTCAGACCATAAACACTGAAGTCCATTTCATCTTTTTTACATCTACTTTTAAAATGTAGATTTAAATGGGGGTAACAAGAACTGGAACAAATTGAACCTGTTGGTCCTAATCCAATATCATGACGTTGTTACTACCAGCAAGGTGCACTGTATTCGGGCACACGCTCCGATCTGCATTGGATATGCCTGACTTGCATCTTCCCGGGTGGAATATTCCAAATGTCCCCAGAGAAACATGCATATGGTTTAATTGTAAACATCGAATGACGTGAGAAGTGAGCATGTGTATGCGTACAAGTAGGGTTTTGCATTAAGGCCATTTCCATTTCCTCTCCAAAACAACATGGTTCTTCCTTTGCACAGGAAAAACACAGCTTACAGCGTATGCAAGGGAACCGTTCCAAACCGTTCCACTGTGTTGCCCTCCACCTGTGGCCGAACTTTGTCCACCTTGCGCCACCGGCAGAGCACACACTGGCCTCCCAAAAGGCAGCCGTGCTCCCCTCCACGTTGGCCGGGTTCTACGAAGGTCAGCTTTTATTACTTTTGCTCATCGATGGCGGCTGTCCACAGGGAGGGGGGATAACGTTCATTGGCATCCGCCTCACTGGCTCCATTCACAATCGTTTAGAGCTGGCATACCTAACATTTAAGCTACACAACACCACGCCGGCCCAGTCAGCAAATACACGTCCCGCAGAGAGAAAAGGGCAGAGAGGCCAACTGGCATCATGTTGACGACTACCTATTGACAAAATACATACAAATACAGCAAAAACAAATGCATATATGTAATACTTTGGGGGTATGCCCGCTGAACAATAATGGAAAAAGCTATTTGTCAAGCAGAATGAATGCATTGGAATTAGCAGACGCCTGCTACCCCCTGGTGGTCAAAATTGGAATCTGTTATGTACAGCTACAGCAACAGACAAAAAAGGAAGTTAGCAGTGCTATCTTAATGAATACAAAATATAAAAATATAAAAAATCTATAAATCTAATACCCAATTTGTCAAATGTTCAGTCACAATTAAAAATCGTGTCCGGTTTTAAATTTGAATTAACTTAGAAAAGTACACACTTTGGAATGGAACATACCAAGTTAACAAAAGCGGGGGGGCAGAATTTTATGTTGCGTGCTTATGATTATTGTATGTGGATTATAAAAACATCGTGTATTATAAAATTCCACATGCTATCGTGGTAAGACAGCGTTAGAAGAGTAAACTAATGTAAAAAACGAATGTATTTATGGACACAACTAATGTACGCTAGCTTAGCTAGCATGCTAGGCTATATTAAGGTGCTAATGGGGGCTTTAACGAGCCATACTCTCAATAATGAAGTAAGCAACTAATGGCGAGATGTAAAGCACAAACACGCCGCCACAACAATGAACCACTGCGTAAAGCGTAGTCTTGATTTGGGGGAAAGGTGTGCTCTCTCGGCTCCAGGTGACCGGGCGTGGACTCTCCCCCAACGCCGCAAGAGAGCATTCAGACATCGGCTTCACCTGAGGCGCTTCACGGTAGTGGATGGAGGCCTCACCTCAAGCAGGTAAGCTGTAACGTTTGTATTCACGTTGAAGTAAAAAAGTAACATCCTTTGTTCGCTTTTTATCCACGTTTTCTTGCTGCACAATTACCTAAACACATGTTTAAAACAAGAATTCATCTTTATATTAAACATACATCTCAGATGCCATAATAGTTGTGACCACTTGGGGGAGACATAGGTGACATAGCTTCCATTTCTTACAAAGATACCCTAATCCAGAAACAAATGATATTGATAAATTAATTTCTGTTCTTAAGAACCATTTTTGATATATATTTTTATTTCCAAATGTTTCAAACGAGACCAGACATATGAACACCGTTGTAGACGAGAATAAATCAGGTAGTGATAACCGAAAATCCACAAAAGAAAAACTAACCCATCGAGGGAAGGATTAGACCCAGTCCCCTGCTGTAGAGGATAGTAACTTGATTTTTCTTATAGTATTTTCTTTTTTTTTTTTTTTAAAGAAGAAGCAGAACCCTCCTGTCAGTAGGGGATCTTTAACTCGTGTTTTCTTTGACACGTGAACATTGGCATATTTTGTCTAACAGTCCCTATGGAGACTTCTGTTCTGTTTCTGAAAAACCATTTATCCTCATAAATGACTAATAAATCTGCAGCCTCGTTGCTGACTTCCAAAGGCTCATTCATGCCATCACGGCACTTTTCCAGCAATACTTCTACAGATAGGAGTAGAAAGTCCTTAAATGGCTTTGTGACCTGGAGAAAATCTCCATAGTGCGAGTTCATCACAGCGTTTTGTCCTTCAGTGGCCTTTTTTTTGTGAGTGCCAACAAGCAAGTGAGAACAGCTTAGCCATAATTACGCCCCAAGTGTCTTTAATACACATTTCATAAGCCAGAGAGTTGTGAGAGAGACAGAAGGGAGGATTATAAGCGCGAGACAAAAGCCCCCCGGAGGAAGAGAGCGCGAGAAGAGGGGGAAGGATGGAGGAGGGAGGCTGAGGGGAAGCCGTGTTGGAAAATTCTCTCTGATCTTTTTGAGCCCAGGGACCCGAGGAGATGGAACACCCCGCAGAAGTCCATTAAAATTCAGCCGAAGCGCTCTGTTCTTATATAAAGACAGAACACACACACAGGACGATATAGAGAGTGTGTGAGACTATTAGAATATTAGAGGTCACTGATGTTGGACCTGAGAGACGTCATTCAAGGTCTTGGATGGGCTTGTTCCTCCACACCAAACTCATCCAAATATGCCCTCATGTGCCTTGTTTTATGCACTTGGAGCAGAAATAGTTGTCCAAAATGTCCTGTTTTAAAGACAAAGGGTGTCACACGATCTTGCAAATTAAAACGTGACAGGATTTTTCCTTCAGAAGAAAAATGTCTTGTTATTTTGTTTTTTAATCCCCTTTCACAATGTATTAATTTATTGTTTTTTAAATTCATCAATTATTATTATTTTTTTTAGTCCTATTTATTTCTTGTTTTTTGTCCGATTCATTCCTTTATTTTGACTCCCTATATTTTTTTAATTATTTTTTCCCAACTTTTTGCATTGACCGATTTTTTTTTATTAATTTATAAAATATTTTCCCTTTTTTTGTTGTAATTTTTTATGCTTCTTGGACGATTACCTAATTGAGTTGCCCCACAGTAGACAACCGATGCACTGCTCGTGCGGACCGGCAGAGGTCGCCTCTCTCTCTTTTCCGCCCTCCGCCACCGGTGCTGCTTCCTCATTGGCTCCCGCTGGGTCCCACATGTGAGGGCGGCTCAGCCAATGGGAGAGCTTGCGGGGGCCACACAACCCTCTGAAGTAGTAATAATGCGGAATGTGCTGGCTCGGCATGAGCTGTCAACTGGAGCATGTAGTACTAGAACTATATACGGAGGAGGGAGGGACCAAGGGAGGGAGGGGGGGGAGTGGTGAGATGACAGAGCACTATTGTGTGCACTAAGCAGCACTGTCATATGTATTTACTTAATAAGATGTGACTTTTAAACCTTCTCTCTATGTATCAAATATCCCGAGGTGGAGTTGGGTTGAACTCTAAATAAGGTAAAATAACAGCGTGTCCTTTTTTAACCTGCATAGACAGCACTCTGATGATGCATTCAGGGTCTGTAATTTCCAGCGCTATCTGGAGTCATAATGATAAAGTATGAATGCATGTTTCTCCTTCCCAGTGGAGTCTCACCGCAGGATTACGCTCCCAAAAATCTGCCCGAACAGGACATCTTGATTCAATTGGCTGCCGCTAATACGGCAGATTAAGGAGCTCTCTTTTGCATCCTAATCCTCGCCGCTTCCGCTGCTTCCGCCGCTTCCGTGTTGCTGTGTCAGAACATGTTCAGCGTCCATTGTTTGATTACCTCTGCAAGGGAAACTTTACATGAGGTTGTGTTGTGTCTCATTAAACTCTACTGCAGACGCCAGCTTTACAGATGCCCTTGTTGTGTTGCCATGGAGACTGTTAAAGTGTCTGAATAAGGGGAGAAAAAGGTGTTTGATTGAGGTGTGGCGTTTATTCATTGAAGTGCTGCTTTACAGATGCAGGAAGTGTGTGTGCTGCGAAACATGGTGGTTAAAATCCGTCAACAAATGGGCAAAAGCGGGCGTTTAATTGAGGTGTGGCATTTTATTTATTGAAGCCGACTCGCCGCGCCTGCTGTTACACATTAAAATCAGTAAATAAGGGGACACAAGAAGGCGTCTGATTGAGGCCTGGTGTTTATTTATTGAAGGGCGTGGTGTCCATTACAGGGGAGGCCACTATTTGAGGAAATTTGACGCCATCTGACCCTAAAAATAGAAGCGCTTGTGAGTAAAAGGAGAAGCTAAAAAACTACTAAAGCCTAAAAAAACTAAAAAAGCCTTTAAAGAGAGTGCAATGATGACAATACAGTAAAATGTTAAGTGCTTCAGGGCGCGGCGTTCACTCCAATAAAGAGCTTTACACGACTTTTTAAAATCCCTGCGAGGGATTTTTTTTCAAAGGCTATGGATGATTAAATATTTATCTGCGTGGTGCAAGTTGACTTGGGTGTTACTTATTCATCTGTGTCGTGACAAATCTCTGGTTTGTGTGTCAATACTTGTTTGTTTTTCAGACCAGCGTGGAAATACGCCCACTGGTGGCTGTAGGCAGCATGGGTTTCATTCGCGGAAAAAAAGTCCAAAATGTTGCAAGTGGGACAGAGAAAACTAATAGCAGAGCTCTCCGGAACAAAATGCACGTTACGGCCTCTGATTGGCCTGGGATGCATTCATCGCCGGTACGGCTATTTATCGTAACTAACAAATGCAATTCCCGTGAGAATTGCGTGTGAATGTGAATGCGTGCTTGATGCTGGACTCTAAGCTCGGCTAGCACACCACAGCTTGTTGCAAGGAAATGCCATCTTGCCGGGCCACACCCGTCAGCACATTTACACCCTGCAGGTGTCGTCACCTTACACCACCCACAGAGAAAACAGGTCGGGTCTTCAGGGAGAGGCTCCACCCTCCCGAAAGCTACTCCCCCCTGGGAGTACCCCACACACATACACACAAGCATTGGTGGCTTTATTCCTCTTCTGGGATTGGTGCAAATTAACACCATTTATTAACGCTCATTTATGTTTCCATGTAATACAGAAGCAGTGGCTGCAAGTGGACGTCAACCTGCATTCTTGTCGACGGCCAGCAGGGGGCAACCCAAGCTGTTATGGTCAGGCTCTACTTGATGATTGAGCAACATGTGTGTTGTTATGCTTTACAAGGCCATGTTGGGGTCCAAGTGAAAGGTGTTTTAAATCCATGCTGAGTCGCCTTCAGGTGCGTTCACATTACACAGTCGACAAGCACGTTAGTAACGAGCCGTGTCAACATCAGCTGACAATGGGGCACCACGGCACAACGCCTGACACCACCTTCTGCTCGCTCTCTGACGCATTTCTCAACAGAAGAGTCTATTTTTAATGTTACGTAGGAGATCATTTATTATGCAATAGAGCAGGGAGATTCATCTGAATTGTTCTGGGGGACACATTCTGAAATCTAGGTACAAGGGGGGGGGGCAGCTCTCCTTTACTATACTATTCTTATTTTATTTGCTTTATTTTGTCTATTTACCCATTCCAATGGCTCATTTAGTCATAAATACAGTCAGAAATTCAAACCCAAACAATATGTTTACACCCGTCAAAGATCCTCTACGTGACAGGAGCCTTCTGCTGTTTTTAAGAATCTACTGCAAAAGAACAATAGTCAAAGATCCTCGAATTGACAGGGAGTTCTGCTATTGTTAAGAATCTACTGTCAAAAAAAACATTTGTCAAAGATCATCTATGTAACAGGAGCAGTGTGCTGTTTTTGAGTCAAAGGTAATGGTTTTATTTCGTTTGAACATGCATCAGATTACAATTGAGTGCATCCCATAATCAGTTCCCAGTTCCACATGTCCAAAAGGAGTAGGAAGAACCAAAGCTTATTAAATCTTACCCCTCCATCTGGTACTTTTACAATCAGTAACTGTTACGTTTGTTCACTTCCTGCTTTCCTAATATAGTTGAAGTTTTTTTTTTTTTACATTTTTTATTTTATTTTATTTTTGTCACGTACCGAAGTATGAGGTGATATGAGCATCCAATGCCATAATGGGTACCATAGTGCGTGTCAATATAGTGATATATATAGCACATCATGACTGGTTCAAGACTCTTCATCCTTGTATTTAGCAAACATCAACTGCTTGTATTGTTTCTTGAATTGGCTCATCGTTGTGCATTGTTTGAGGTCCTTACTCAATCCATTCCATAGTTTGATTCCACATACTGAAATGCTATGGCTAGCATAACGTAGTCCTAGCATAGAAGTGTTTCAAATTGAGTTCTTCCCTGAGATCACATTTCTCCTCTCTTGCAGATATAAAGATCCTTTATATAACAGGATATTTATGCTGTTTTAAAGAATCGACTGCGAAAAACCACTAGTCAAAGATCCTCTACATGACAGTAACGCTCTGCTGTTGCTAGACGTACTGCCAAAAACATCCAAACAAAAAACACTAGTCAAAGATCCTCTAAATGACAGAAGTGCTTTTCTGTTTTCAAGGACCTACTAAAAAAAAAAAAACGTTCTTCTGCGCTCTGCTGACCCTAGTGCCAAAACACTGGATAAAGATCCTCAAAGATGTGAGGCAAAGATCCTCTCTATGACAGGAGAGCGCTACTGTTTTAAGAGTGTAGTGCAAAAACGCTACTACGATCAACTCTACTTGATCATCTTGGAACATCTTGCCTTTGCCACATTGTTGCAAATGAAAGGTCACATGCTGTATATTATTGACAGTTTGGTGCACGTTTTAATAACTTTGAAGGTTGCCAAAGTGGTGCTAAAATATGAAATATTGACCATGAGGTAATGTAAAAAAAATGAAGGGTAAATATGGTCATTAAAAGATGAGAAACAGATGCAAACTACAAGTGTAAGGATTCATTGCTCATTTATTTAGTCTGACAACAGGATCATTAGATGCAGCTAATATTGTGGTTAAAATGTAATAATGCAAACATAATCAGTTAATGTTTCTTTGGAGTCTTCTGGAAGTCGCTGCATCCAAACACACACAGCTAATTATATGATGGTGTGTGTGTGTGTGTGCGTGTGCGCGCGCGCGCTCGTCTGCTTTTTGCATGAGTAGTTCACTCAGCTGCTCCCTGTGTGAACTTGTGCGCCTCTCTCAGAAGGTGGGGGCCGGCCGCCGCAGACATCAGCAGGCGGGGAGGGAGCGACGCTTTCCGCCGCCAGCCCCGGAGCAGAGCAAGGGGGACGCCGAGCTGAGCCGAGCCGAGCCGAGGCGAGGAGAACCAGGAGAGGAGGCACACGGACCCCAAGCAGCCCCCCGCCGCACCTCACACAGTAAGCCGCATACAAAACTGCTCTCCCCTCCCTCTTCCCCAAACCGGGGGCTTGCTTTTCTTGTGTCGCTCCTTATCGTGGAGTAGTGAGGGGGGGAAAGGCAAAGGGCGATTCGCGTAACTACGGTGGTTTTTGAACATGTCAGCAAGCGAGCGATCAGCGAGAGTTCCGCCCGCTCTCGTGTGGTGCTCGGCGGGTAAAGTTGAGCACGAGCCCCGCTGCTCGGCAGCGTCGTTAGCCGGGCGAGGAGCGCGTCAGCCCGGCGTGCGAGCTTCTCGAACTGCGCCACTCCTTTTGCACACTTTCGCTTCTTTTTTTCTCCCCCCCTTAGCGCTCACATTCACTAGCAAAGTGCGTCGCTTCCACTTAGCGTTTTGCAACTCTTTGTTTGCGCAAAAGGGAGCTTTTTTGTTTTTTTTTCGTGCGTTTTTATCAGCGTCTCACCATCGCGGAAGTGCTGTTGGTTTAACACTAACGCGCAACTACCAAACCCGACTGTAACATGTGTTTACTGTGCATGTTTCATCATCTTTCCTGTGAAATATCGTGCGTGGAAGTCTACCAATATACGGCG
The DNA here is from genome assembly GCF_030265055.1 of Doryrhamphus excisus. Taxonomy (NCBI): domain Eukaryota; kingdom Metazoa; phylum Chordata; class Actinopteri; order Syngnathiformes; family Syngnathidae; genus Doryrhamphus; species Doryrhamphus excisus. The sequence goes on along the minus strand of NC_080479.1, from coordinate 7,643,100 downwards.
TTCGTGTTCTTACATGGGCGTATGGTTGTAAAGGACACACTGGCTTTGTGATTGCGAGACTACCCGTGATGTCATTCATCCCAGCTTGGGCCATTATATAACGGGACTGTGGGGAAGCCTGTGATAGCAGGCTATTTTTACTCTGTTTACACCCCCCTTATGCTGCACTACGCTCCACGTCCCAAGTGGTGGCCATATCACCCACATTGTCATTCTGCTTTTTGGGGGCTGCATGCACTTTCATGGTGTGTTTGTGCAACCTTGCATACGCATCCAATGGGATGTAATAAAAGTAAAAGGCATGCATTTGGGTCCACCACCACCTTGTAACTCACTATTACCATATTGCTGAAGTGGCAAAAAATAGCATGAGAGTCATTAGTCCACTTTTCTATAAACATATAAACTACAAACACTATTAACAGTATGCAGAAAAGTCATTTTGATTAAATATATTGTCATTTAGTTTCCTTGGCTGATATTGAGATGTGATGCAGGAGTTTTTAAAATATTTTGAGAGGTGCAAAATATGAGGCACGGCTCTCAGCATAAGGCTCCATATTAAGTCAATACCTGAGCATTATTATTTCCAGAGCATAGAAAACCTGTTTACAACCTTCTAAATACAAGTTTTAACATTCATTAGAGCCCTCTAAGCATGAAATAACATCCCTATAGTCGCCTTTATGCTCTTAATACCCAATGTAGTCGGGTATGTAAGACGTAAGTCAGACTTGTTTGCATCCACGCTTTTTGGACACGCTCATAATGTGTCAACGTGAATCAGGTGGTTTCATTACGGTTGGTGTATGCATTTGAATGTAAAACCATTTAGCTGGGAGCTTCAGGCGCTGCTGCATTTTGCTTTTTTTCACCCCTTTTGTTCAGGTAAAAATGGAATTATTCAGACATCTGAGTATCATTTCTTTTTCACTGCACATTGACAATTAAAAGCACATCCTTACTTAAGAATGAAGCAGTACGAGGTTGGGTTGGGTTGAAAAAGGCTCCAAAAGTGCAGTTGTCCTTCTAAATGAAGGTGTTATATTTAGCTGACAAATTAAGAAACACTGAGTTTTTGGGTATTGGGACCTTGGACTCCTAGGTGAGCACACACACACACACACACACACACAAACACACACACACACACAAAGGCTGTGTGCAGGAAAACACCAGAAAGAACTGCGGGTGGCGGGGCCTTTGATTCACTGTCCGCCACTGGCTTTCAAATGGTAATGAGAGGCAATTAGATGGCAATGTGTCATAATCACACGCCATTTAACTACACTTGGCTCTGTGGTCAGGACCGTTTGTACACAGGCACACTCAAACATACGTGTGCTAACATCATGCCTGTATGGGTGTGTGTTTGTGAATTTCACAGTAGGATTAATAAGTGACCTGCTGCAGGAGAGGAACCTTTTGTTTGTCTGTAGTATATATTTACACAGGCATTTGCACAAAGACCACAATACCCTACCCTCGCTCTTACTTTGACAGGTCTCAGGTGGTCAAATGCACATACAGCACTTTCACCTGTCAATCAAAGAGCACTCTCATCAAAGTTGATATTTTTAGCATATACCTGTAGTTTGTACAGCACTAGCTGAATATGAACCAAAAACTGCATGATCAGTCCTGGGGGAGCATTTACCTTGGTATCTGAACAAAAAATAGCAATTAGTAGAAATGTTTGCATTTTGTTTTTTACTTGTGCAACCGGCTCTTCGAGAAGCTTATGTTTCACTCCATCACAGTTGAAATAAAACAAAATAAATTAGGGGTGCATGATATCACACCGATAAAATCAAAAATAATTTATAAATAAGGTGGTCGAGTGGTTAGCACGCAGACCTCACAGCTAGGAGACCAGGGTTCAATTCCACCCTTGGCCATCCCTGTGTGGAGTTTGCACGTTCTCCCCGTGCATGCGTGGGTTTCCTCCCACATTCCAAAAACATGCTAGGTTATTTGGCCAATTGTCCATAGGTATGAATGTGAGTGTGAATGGTTGTTTGTCTATATGTGCCCTGTGATTGGCTGGCCACCAGTCCAGGGTGGACCCCGCCTCTCGCCCAAAGACAGCTGGGATAGGCTCCAGCACCCCCGCCGCGACCCTCGTGAGGAAAAAACAGTCGAGAAATGAATGAATTTATAAATAAGGGTCTGAATGCAATTAACCAATTACATAAAAAAACTGTAAAAAAAATAATGATTTGGACTGCATGAAAAAGTTGACCACATGGTCATTAATGAACTATATATTGCACAAAACAGCCAATGTTATTGTAGCGTTCAGCCATTTTAAAGAACAGTACGGCAGGTGTAGCGCGCTTGAGTTTACTACGCGGTTACTCTCGTCTTGTGGCGTTCATCCGGGGAAAAAAATCCATCCCGGGCGGTTGACTGCAGCCACAGCTGTTCATGTCATTTTAAAAAAAAAACTCAGTGCCTTACTTAGATATCTGCTTTACGTGATTTCACTTCAATGTTTTTCGGAGCATTTCCCATTGAAACATCTTAAACCCTCGAAGAGCTTAAGAGGGCTGTTATGCCCGTTTCCTGTCTCTTCAGCTAGCATAAACAACAAGGGTACAGTCTTGTCATTAGCAATGGAGTGACATGTAAACAGAAATGTGACATTGATGGCTGTTCAAGTGAGCCGTTAGTTTGAACCCAATGGTAACCTTGCCTATTATGCTGTGTTTTCTTTCGCTGTTATGCTTTGAGGAAGGCGTCTGGTTGACGTGACAAGCCGGCAAGGACGAGTCCACACACGGAGCGTATTCACCGCAACGACACGCATTACATACGCAAACACTTGTTATGATAATGAACAGCCTCGTGTAACATGAGAGGCCGTGTGAAAAAGCAGCAAATGGCGCATGCTGAGCTTTACCAATCATACTTGCATCCACCAAAGAGAAAATGACGCTACATGCGGAGGTATGTCACTTTGGTTCCGTAGTGGCAGACCCATCGATAGCCGCTCATTTGCTTGCGTGAATGAATGAAAGGCCAATGACTGGCCAATGTGTTTGGGAATATTTGTAATTTGTAATATGTCCACCCTTAATACAGGCACTGATCAGTGCTTACAAGACGCTAACAACACCTGCGCTATCTATGATGGACGTATGGCAACACAGCACACATCCAAGCCCCGTTCAGACTGGGAGGAATAACACAGGATGTGACAAAGTATGTCCACGCTGGACATCCACTTTGTCTCATACGATAGAAAAGGTATGATATGAACTTTCATACCATTTGGCATTGAAACCGTGGCTTTGGTGCACCTTGAAACCAGGAACCGTCCCGGGCCGTGCCTGCTCAGGGCTGCCAAAAAAACCCGCCCCAAAATGAGCTTGCAGTGCCAGAGTGGAGTGAGCTGCTTCTGTGCCAGTTATAGTGGATTTGAGTTCAAAGTGTGACCCCCTTGTGCACCCCGCTCACTCGACACACCGCATAGGACGGCAGCGTAGGCGCCAACAATGGCCTCGGCATTTGACAGAGAGGAATTCAATAACAGGAAAAAAGCCAGTGATAGAAACAATCAGTGGAATACCAAAACCCACCCTGCTGCGCACCCGTGTTGTTCTTGGCACGCTCGCGAGGATGCCGATGTCTGCCGATGCCTTATCCCACTCGGTGATTCAAGTCAAGTGCATTAGTCACAGAAGAATAGATTGATAGCAGCAGATCTCATCCAACATGCTAAAAGTCATCCTCCTCCGCCAGGACTGTGGTTCGACCGTGGCTGGATGCTGGACTGTTTTGGTCTGACTTGCTGGTTGGCTGGGTGATGGCGGCTTGGACAGTGCGGAGCCTCATCTGGCGGGACACCTTTGGCCGAAGGAGAGCTAGCTAGCGACGGGACTGATTGACTGATTGACTGACTTCCCGTTTCTGACACTGGATACTTTGGCCACGGTCAGAACTGTGCAGCTGGCTGTTTCCGCTCTAATAGTATTTGGGCCGGACTGTGGGCTCTATTTTTGTGAAAGAGACATGTGCATTGTTAGCGGAGGACAGGCAACTTAATGGAACTTAATCGTGGCATTCTTCAAGACTGCAGATAAACAAATATGGCAGCTCGTAGCTTGGATCGGAGTTTTTTGCTGCTTTTTGTTGGGTTGTTTCTTTGGATTCCGTTCGAAATCTGAACAAACCCAAGGTCCAACATCCTCCTGAAATGCAATGTTTAGAAGTTTAGATCGTCCACTTTTGCCGTTTTTTTAGTTGCCACTATATTTATTGAGTACAAATGTCCAACGTCCACCCATCCATCCATTTTCCTCCGCTTATCCGGGTCCGGGTCGCGGGGGCAGCAGTCTTAGTAGACTTCCCAGTCCCCGGCCACCTCCTCCAGCTCCACCGGGAGGACACCAAGGCGTTCCCAGGGCAGCTGTGAGACATTGTCGCTCCAGCGTGTACTAGGTCTGCCCCGGGGCCTTTTCCCGGCTGGGCATGCCCGGAACACCTCACCAGGGAGGCGTCCAGGAGGCATCCGGACTAGATACCCAAGCCACCTCAACTGACTCCTCTTGATGTGAAGGAGAGGCGGCTCTACTCTGAGCCCCTCCCGGATGGCTGAGCTCCTCACCCTATCTCTATCCATCCATCCATCCATCATCAACTTAATGATTGACTTAGTTCACCTGATCGATACTTGGCTTGTTAGCAAAAGTTATGAAGCTGTGCCCTGGGTCGAGCAATAGTTTTTCAGTATTTTCACGCCGGTGCTGATTCCGATAAAGGTGCGAACCCATGATTCCAGCCAATGTTCTCCCTCCTCCTGCATTTTCCGTGAATCTCACCGACCCAATTCATAAGAAGGTGTTGCATGGATCCAAAATACAATTGTCCAACCTCCCCCGCGTTGCTTAGTGCGGATGACTGTGCACATATTTCAACCGGACAGCTTTTAACGACTTTATATTGGCTCCCATTTTTGCATGGAAATACACACACACTTGTTGCACACCACCCATCCTCGTGGGCTGGCCCAGGGAAAATACCTGCGGTAGGAGAGAAGAAAGTTGACATAACGGGAAATTACTATTTCATTCCCTTTTCAATGGCTTTTATGGGAAACATGTGGAGGTTAAAGGCACACTCACTCACTTTTATTGTGGAACCTCCGATGAGGTGTTCCTCTCTGGAGGCTACATTTTAAACTTACTGTAAAGGATAAAACTCTTCTCTGATGCCCACTCCATGATTCATTTCATTTGCTACTTAAGTGTGTGTGTGTGTGTGTGTGTGGAGGTTTGAAAAGGAATTTACTGCAGCCTTGAAATATTCAGTGAGTGGTGTTGCAAAAAAGTCCCCCCAAAATAATACAATTAATTCATCAAGAAAGGAAGCAAAAAAATAAAATGCATATGAAACATATAAAATAAATGACAATTAAAGAATACTACAGCAATAAGATATAAGATAAGATATAAGAAATAAAAGTGAATGAAAGAAAATGCTGAAGTTTGGACACTGTGCCACTTATCTAACGTGGCGCCATCCATTACCTTCAACAACCCACCCAAACTTGATTGAAAAGATGCCCCCCGCCCCCCCTCGTGGCAGAGTGCTTCTGGTTTTCTGAGGCGTGCGCCCAGTCATCTCGCTTTAACGCTACATGACAGGCCATTAGCTCTTCGAGCAAAATACCCCCCCCCCCCCCCCCGCCACTTCCAGCGCAACTCCCCGAGATGGATAGCTGAGTGCATTTGAAACCTGACAGCACACGCCACCAAAATATAGACTACTGCTGAAAGGATAAGGGTGGGGGGGCTCGCCATTACGAGACACTTCACTTCATGAAGATCATTTGCACTTACTTGTGGCGGCCAGGAGGAGGAGGAAGAGGAAGAGGAGGAGGAGGAGGGTGTGCATGTGGTCAAGGGAGTCACCATTACTTCAGACCACAGAGAGCGTATAGTACGTCAATGCCAGCGCTCGGCAACACGCATCCTTCCCTCCTAGGATTGTATAGAAAAAGTGGTGCATGCTCCTTGTGTGTTCCTCTGGCCTGAAGCCTGAGTGAGGTAGGCGTTTGGCTTGTCACGTGTAAGAGTGTAAATTGATTCAGCGCATACAAACGTCTCCTCAAGCAATTTCAAGTACAGTACTTTCTGTGCGCTCAAGCTTTCCCAACGGAGGGCAAACGAGGTGGCTGTCCTACTAGGTGGAGGTGACAAGTACTAAATTGCAGCTTTTCCCACAAATAAAAAATAATGCTTTCCCAGAATTTGCAGGGGTTGCAAATGCTGTATTGTGAATAACATAACAGTGTTAACGATGTTAAGTTGCTGTGTGATGAGTTCAAAGTTGCAAACATGCCAAATAGAAACAAAATGGTGTGTGATATTGTAACTTTGACTCACTTTGTGGAAAAATATGGGGATACAGTAAACCTCGGATATATCGGACTCGGATATATCGGAAATTCGCTCACAACGGACAGATAAAAAAGAACCCATTTTTCTGTAATGCATTTCCAATAAAAATTCATTGCATATATCAGATTTTTTATAACGGATTTCGCCTATTTCGGACAAAATCTCCAGTCCCGTTCCAATGCATTTCCATGAAATTTCCCTCGCATATATCGGATGGCCGCATCGTGGTGCTCCGATTCGCCGAATCGTGACAGGCCGCTATACGACGTCATTTGCAGCGTTTGCAGCGTTGCCTGCGCGTCCAGGTACATTGGAAACATAGTCAAGGAAGTGCCTTTTTATAACGGATAAAATCCGATTTACGCATATACCGGATATAAATCCAATATATGCGTAAAACTGACATTTTCCGGTATACGCATATAACGGATTTCGCTTATATCGGACAAAACCAGTGGGAACAATTGAATCCAATATATCCGAGGTTTACTGTATATATCATCAGGGCTCGACAATAACGATGTACCGATGGCCCGGGGCAAGTTAAAACAAAATTCAGGGCAAGTAAATCCAATCATTGATATTCCCGTCAGGCAAGTGCCCTTTGGCATGCCATACTGCCAAGAGTTTTTTAAAAAGCGGTTCTTGTTGGGTGCTGGTAAAACACCGACTGCGTAATTCCGATGGTAATTTGCAAACCAATCCTTGCAAATCTTGAAATGGACCAATCAGAATCATTTATTTAGACCGTTTATTTAGAAGGTTGAAATATTGTGTCTCTGTGAGTGACAATGCAATGCGGATGGTTGGAAATGCAAACTTCTTACAGTGTAAGCATGAGAATGCTACATTTTGTACACATTTCACACAAACGCGGCTTGTTTTAAAGCCCAAATATTGAATTTCCTGGGGTGCAAGTGCAGGAAAGTACTTTCATCACGTATGTACTGCACTGGCATGACCGCTCTATCCATATGTTGGCAACAAATGCGACATAATGCACGCTAGTACTACTAATAAAAATGATAATAATACCAATAATGTGTAAGTTGTAGGTGTGTATGCACTGTCAATCTAATTATTACTGCAGGAATGCTTTTCCATTTGCACTTGAAGGTGTCTTCGCCTCGTGAAAGGAAAAAGTCACTCAAGTTGACTTAAAATAGCTTTTTCCTCGCCATGGCATGCCATGTTAACATACGATTCAGATATTCCTCCAAATACAATACATCAGTACTATTATCTGATGAATTATCAGCATATTCGGGCAAGTTTGGGCAAGTAGTTCTCACCTTAAGGATTCCCCATGGGCAAGTCATTTTTGTTTTTAATGTAGAGCCCTGATCATACATAAATGAAGAACTTGCAACCAAAAGGCGCTAAATCCATTTTGACTGATTTCGAGAAAATCAATGATTTTTAATCACGCACATATCAATCTATTTGGTCATCGAGTCTATATTGCAAATGAAAGAGCTATCAATATAGGTCATAAAAATGCATGCTATAAAAATCCTGCACACACCATGTATTTTATATATTTTTTTAAATTTTTAAATTTTTTTTTCGGATTTAGCGCCTTTTGGCTGAAATAAATTTGAAGTCACCTTTAACTTCTTCAATGGCATTGTTGTAAAAGAATGTAAGGTGCTTTAATGTGCTATGCTAATAAAATAATTACAACACAGAAGCCATTCTCAACATACAATACACCCCCCCCACCCACACACATGCACTCATTCACCTTCACACATTACAGAAACAAAATGTTATAACCTACCACTAGTACACTGTTACTGATAAATTTAAATTAATTTCAACAATAGAAAATTAAACATCCAAGAATAGCTCTTATTTTAATGTTCACATCAACATACAGCCACACGCACATCAATTCCCTAACACCAAATGGCACATATGGGACTGAATCAAACACAAAATTTCAACTCACCTTCACCGCTATTTGATCTCCTTTTAGCCTTGTTTTTCTTCCATTCTCCTTCATTCTTCTGTCTTTTCCTTGGGTTATTTGTTATATCAGCTAGCTCATTCATGGTAAAACTGCACTAGGATTGTATAAATTGTAGTATTTTTGCGACTTCGTATTCGATCAAAATGTACACAAACAAAACAGAATGCGCACTGATACTGGCTTTCTGTATGTGCAGTGCCAATTGTATTCTTCTCTGTGATTGGTCAGATTATCAATAGATGGGGAAACTTGGGCCAATCAGAATAAAGAATAAAGAAAGGGATTTAGCTCCTTTTGGTTGAAATCTGAAATGGAAATAGCGCCTTTTGGTTGAAAGCATACATTTCATATCACTTTTTTTCATATTTTTTAAAATGATTTCAAGACCAAAATATGTGATTTGGATACACATGACAGAGGTCTATTAAACTCATGAAAAACATGCAACTTAGTGAAAATTGGATTTAGCGCCTTTTGGTTGCAAGCTCTTCAAATATATGATGATATGAGTTTTGGTCCATATTGAGAAACAGGAGAGAAATAAATACGCATACACGACATTATATTGAGGTCGACAAATTTATTGAATAGTTTTTGATTTATTGTGGGGTTTAAGTGATTTATTGATGATTGTGACAGGCCGCCCTGTGCAACATTTGTGATTGCTATATGACATAAACTGTGTTCCTTATGGGGGATTTAGTTCACCGTAGGAACAAGGTGAAAGGTAAAAAAAAAAAGGTCAACAGCTTCCTGGAATGGAATATTGTAAGGCTCAGAGCATCCAGGTTATACATATCGTGTTTATCTTTTAATTCCTCCTTAATTCTGCTAAGAACACGTCACACTCGTCAGGTCTCACTGAGAACTTTGTGTACGACCGAGCGACTCTGACTCACGTGAGGTGTCGTGTGCAGTGTGCGTTTTAGACGTTTAGCTGTGAAATGCACGGGATGACGCACTGGACCGTCTGATCGCCATTCTGGAAGCGACGGTTTGCGGATTTGCACCGACAATATCTCGGCTAATCTGCTGCAGATGTTGCAGCCGGTCTGACTCTCAGTGATCACTCAGAAACTTGATGACATCTGCAAGTTCAAAGCTGCACATTCTCGCTTGTCTTCTTCTTCCCCTGAGTGCAAAACGTAAAAAAACTCCCATCCACACCACCACCACCACCACCACCACCACAAACCTCTGATGATGTAATCCTCCCAAAGCTTGCACAAGGCTTCTAAGAAGCTGCTGGATTTGCAGGTTTTTTTATATTGAACTTTGCAAAAGGTTTCTCCTTGTCCCGTTTGCTGCTTGAGTGCTAATACCACCAACTCTGGGGAGGTGAGGGGGGGGGGTATGTTGTTGTTTACTTCTAATCCTCTGAAACAGTAGACACAGTTCCGCAAAGCCTCGTAGAAGTAGTAAGCTTGTGTCCTTGTTTGTGTGGTTAAGCCTCATTAGATGGAAAAAACGGAGGATGACCTCAGGCTTAGGAGACAGTGAAACATTTGTTAGTTGCTTCAGACTGGGGTGGGGGGGTGGGGGGTGAGAACACTATTTACTTTATCTTATCAAACATGGAGTGTTAGCAGTACTGGAGATTTCGCAAGGAATGGCTCTCTGGAGCGTTGCACCATCCCTTGTAGACATCTGAGCAAATAGGTGATGTTTGCTGTGCACAGCCACGCTGACAGCGACACTTTTTATGACCCGACGCTGAACTCCTATCAGTCAAAACCACTCATGAATACCTTTCACCTCACGTATTTGTTCGTATTACGGCCGTGTGCGTGGGGTGGGGGGGCGTTTATTTGCTCAACCGGAGTTGAGGTGTGAGGTATCTATTTGTACAATACACTTTTCATAATAAATGGTAGTACAGCAAGAACAATAGCATAATTATCTGAGTTAATTCATTCATTTTCTACCGCTTTTTCCTCACGAGGGTCGCCGGGGGTGCTGGAGCCTATCCCAGCTGTCTTTGGGCGAGAGGCGGGGTACACCCTGGACTGGTCACCAGTCACCATATAGACAAACAACCATTCCCACTCACATTCATACCTATGGACAATTTGGAGTGGCCAATTAACCTAGCATGTTTTTGGAATGTGGGAGGAAACCGGAGTACCCGGAGAAAACCCACGCATGCACGGGGAGAACATGCAAACTCCACACAGAGATGGCCGTGGGTGGAATTGAACCCTGGTCTCCTAGCTGTGAGGTCTGCACGCTAACCACTAGTCTGCCGTGCCGCCCCTCGCTGAGTTTATACATTATAAAATAAAAATACCTAAATAGTCATTCATTCATTCATTTTCTACCGCTTTTCCTCACAAGGGTCGCCAGGGGTGCTGGAGCCTATCCCAGCTGTCTTGGGGCGAGAGGCGGGGTACACCCTGGACTGGTGGCCAGCCAATCACAGGGCACATATAGACAAACAACCATTCACACTCACATTCATACCTATGGACAATTTGGAGTGGCCAATTAACCTAGCATGTTTTTGGAATGTGGGAGGAAACCGGAGTACCCGGAGAAAACATGCAAACTCCATACAGAGATGGCCGAAGGTGCAATCGATCTCGGGTCTCCTAACTGTAAGGCCTGCGTGCTAACCATTCATCCACCATGCAGCCTCCGTTCAATATTATGATTAAAAAATATTTTTATATAAATCATTTATACTATTATTTTACACCACATGGTGGCACTGTTATGAAATCCCATCAATTGGACTGACTTTTTCCTCAAAGCCCCCAAAAAACACCACAGCTTTAGCGCATTTCGCCAAATCACCACCAAATTTGGTACACGCCTTTAGAGAAGTGCCAAGCACATTTATAAAATTTGAGCAAAATTGGTAAAAAAAAAAAATATGGCAGCATCAACCAAAACATCCTACTTACCGTATTTTCTGGACTATAAGCTGGAGCCTATCCTAGCTCCCAGCTGTCTTCGGGTGAGAGGCGGGGTACACCCTGGACTGGTGGCCAGCCAATCACAGGGCACATATAGACAAACAACCATTCACACTCACATTCATACCTATGGACAATTTGGAGTGGCCAATTAACCTAGCATGTTTTTGGAATGTGGGAGGAAACCGGAGTACCCGGAGAAAACCCACGCATGCACGGGGAGAACATGCAAACTCCACACAGAGATGGCTGAGGGTGGAATCGAACCCTGGTCCTCTTAGCTGTGAGGTCTGCGTGCTGACCACTCGACCACGGCGCTGCCCCTTGCTGAGTTAATACGTTATAAAATAAAAATACCTAAATAATCATTCATTTTCTACCGCTTTTCCTCACGAGGGTCACTGGAGCCTATCCCAGCTGTCTTTGGGCGAGAGGCGGGGTACACCCTGGACTGGTGGCCAGCCAATCACAGGGCACATATAGACAAACAACCATTCACACTCACATTCATACCTATGGACAATTTGGAGTGGCCAATTAACCTAGCATGTTTTTGGAATGTGGGAGGAAACCGCAGTACCCGGAGAAAACTCCACACAGAGAGTGTGGAATTGAACCCTGGTCTCCTAGCTGTCAGGTCTGCGCGCTAACCACTAGTCCGCCGTGCCGCCCCTAGCTGAGTTAATACATTATAAAATAAAAATACCTAAATAATCAATAATAATAACAACCAGAGTGCATTTAAGTTAAACGTGCAGATTCTGATCCTTCATGATGCATCAGATCTGATGTCACCAGAATATGAACATGAACATGAATCTCTTACGAACCTCCTCATCTCGCCTTGGTGACGCTGCCTCAGTGACGCTGCAAGAACTCCAGTAGAAAATACACACAGAAACAGGGTGGTCTCAGGTCAGGCAGCTCCAAGTGCGATCCCTTCACACATCCACAAAAACACACCCACACCCACACCAATGTCTGCATGATTAAAAGACTGAAAGTGGGGCAGACACACACTCGGAGCTGTGTGAAATTGCCGCACTTCCTCGCAGCCAAACTGCGCGGCGTGTTACAATACACACCCCTGGCGATGTAGCAGGACCGCCGTGTGTCCCGCCTTCACCTCACCTGAACCTTCGGAGCATTTACATCATAATCTCATGTTCCCTAATCCGGGTGGGAATGTCCCCACGACGTGAGGAATACCTGACGCAGGAAACACAGCAACGCAAGAGGACAGGGTGCAATGCTTCGCCTCAATTATTCATGATGAAGCCCATGAAGCATCACCAGAGATGAGCGCCAAACAAGAGATGACCGCGTTTTTAAAATAACAGCCCCCCCCTCCTTCTATCCCTCTATCCTTACCTCACTTTCATTTTTGCTTACCCAGATTCCGATCCAAGCACGCTATTGCGAATTTCCTCAAATAGCGGCTCTGGGAAGCTTATCATGCCAACGCAGGGCTGCTGAAAGATGTTTTTTGGCAGTCGTATTTACTCCCAAATGGAGCAAATGTGGATTTAAAAACAAATAAGTCCTAAAGTCGTCGCCTACTACTTTGAGCTACGATGTGTGTGTGTGTGACCTTGGTGCAATTTGTAGCCCGGCGGTGCCTTGCCGCCCGCCCATGTGCCTCGCAGGCATCCTTATAACAAGCTGCCACAAGCAAAGGAGAGCAGCAACACATTGTACCGTAAACACGCGTCATACTTTCTGATTTATTGCCTGCTAGGCTGTCAGAGGACGGACGCACTATTAGAGACGGTTTATGTTTGCTGCGAAAAACATATCCTATACGGTGGTAGCGTTCTGCTGTTTTTAAGGATCAACTGCCAAAAAAAAAAAAAAAACGCGAGTGAAAGGATTTAAGGATTTCATGCAAGAACACGAGCGAAGGATTCTCCACATGGCACAAGTTCTGCTATTTTTAAGCAACTTCTGTCAAAGATCCCCTAGGTGACATCAACATGCTGCTTTTTTAAGGCTCTACTGCAAAAACGCAGATCAAAGATTGTTAATTAGACACAAGTTCTACTGTTTTTAAGAACCTACTACAAAAACGCAGATCACAGATTGTTAATTATACACAAGTTGTGCTGTTTTTAAGAAACTACTACAAAAATGCTAGTCGAAGATCCTGTATATGACAAAAGCGCTACTGTTTTTAAGAAGCTGCTACAAAAACGCAAATCAAAGATTGTTAATTAGACACAAGTTCTACTGTTTTTAAGAACCTACTACACAAACGCAGTTCAAAGATTGTTAATTAGACACAAGTTATGCTGTTTTTAAGAAACTACTACAAAAATGCTAAACGAAGATCCTATATCTGACAAAAGCACTACTGTTTTTAAGAAGCTGCTACAAAAACGCAAATCAAAGATTGTTAATTAGACACAAGTTCTACTGTTTTTAAGAACCCACTACATAAACGCAGATCAAAGATTGTTAATTAGACACAAGTTGTGCTGTTTTTAACAAACTACTACAAAAAGGCTAGTCGAAGATCCTGTATATGACTAAAGCGCTATTGTTGTTAAGAAGCTGCTACAAAAACGCAGATCAAAGATTGTTAATTAGACACAAGTTCTACTGTTTTTAAGAACCTACTACACAAACGCAGTTCAAAGATTGTTAATTAGACACAAGTTATGCTGTTTTTAAGAAACTACTACAAAAATGCTAAACGAAGATCCTATATCTGACAAAAGCACTACTGTTTTTAAGAAGCTGCTACAAAAACGCAAATCAAAGATTGTTAATTAGACACAAGTTCTACTGTTTTTAAGAACCTACTACAAAAACGCAGATCAAAGATTGTTACTTATACACAAGTTGTGCTGTTTTTAAGAAACTACTACAAAAATGCTCGTCGAAGGTCCTGTATATGACTAAAGCGCTACTGTTTTTAAGAAGCTGCTACAAAAACGCAGATCAAAGATTGTTAATTAGACACAAGTTGTGATGTTTTTAAGAAACTACTACACAAACGCAGATCAAAGATTGTTAATTAGACACAGGTTCTGCTGTTTTTAAGAACCCACTACAAAAACGCAGATCAAAGATTGTTACTTATACACAAGTTGTGCTGTTTTTAAAAGACTGCTACAAAAATGCTAGTCGAAGATCCTGTATATGACAAAAGCACTTCTGTTTTTAAGAAGCTGCTACAAAAACGCAAATCAAAGATTGTTAATTAGACACAAGTTCTACTGTTTTTAAGAACCCACTACATAAACGCAGATCAAAGATTGTTAATTAGACACAAGTTGTGCTGTTTTTAACAAACTACTACAAAAAGGCTAGTCGAAGATCCTGTATATGACTAAAGCGCTATTGTTGTTAAGAAGCTGCTACAAAAACGCAGATCAAAGATTGTTAATTAGACACAAGTTCTACTGTTTTTAAGAACCTACTACACAAACGCAGTTCAAAGATTGTTAATTAGACACAAGTTATGCTGTTTTTAAGAAACTACTACAAAAATGCTAAACGAAGATCCTATATCTGACAAAAGCACTACTGTTTTTAAGAAGCTGCTACAAAAACGCAAATCAAAGATTGTTAATTAGACACAAGTTCTACTGTTTTTAAGAACCTACTACAAAAACGCAGATCAAAGATTGTTACTTATACACAAGTTGTGCTGTTTTTAAGAAACTACTACAAAAATGCTCGTCGAAGGTCCTGTATATGACTAAAGCGCTACTGTTTTTAAGAAGCTGCTACAAAAACGCAGATCAAAGATTGTTAATTAGACACAAGTTGTGATGTTTTTAAGAAACTACTACACAAACGCAGATCAAAGATTGTTAATTAGACACAGGTTCTGCTGTTTTTAAGAACCCACTACAAAAACGCAGATCAAAGATTGTTACTTATACACAAGTTGTGCTGTTTTTAAAAGACTGCTACAAAAATGCTAGTCGAAGATCCTGTATATGACAAAAGCACTTCTGTTTTTAAGAAGCTGCTACAAAAACGCAAATCAAAGATTGTTAATTAGACACAAGTTCTACTGTTTTTAAGAACCCACTACATAAACGCAGATCAAAGATTGTTAATTAGACACAAGTTGTGCTGTTTTTAACAAACTACTACAAAAAGGCTAGTCGAAGATCCTGTATATGACTAAAGCGCTATTGTTGTTAAGAAGCTGCTACAAAAACGCAGATCAAAGATTGTTAATTAGACACAAGTTCTACTGTTTTTAAGAACCTACTACACAAACGCAGTTCAAAGATTGTTAATTAGACACAAGTTATGCTGTTTTTAAGAAACTACTACAAAAATGCTAAACGAAGATCCTATATCTGACAAAAGCACTACTGTTTTTAAGAAGCTGCTACAAAAACGCAAATCAAAGATTGTTAATTAGACACAAGTTCTACTGTTTTTAAGAACCTACTACAAAAACGCAGATCAAAGATTGTTACTTATACACAAGTTGTGCTGTTTTTAAGAAACTACTACAAAAATGCTCGTCGAAGGTCCTGTATATGACTAAAGCGCTACTGTTTTTAAGAAGCTGCTACAAAAACGCAGATCAAAGATTGTTAATTAGACACAAGTTGTGATGTTTTTAAGAAACTACTACACAAACGCAGATCAAAGATTGTTAATTAGACACAGGTTCTGCTGTTTTTAAGAACCCACTACAAAAACGCAGATCAAAGATTGTTACTTATACACAAGTTGTGCTGTTTTTAAAAGACTGCTACAAAAATGCTAGTCGAAGATCCTGTATATGACAAAAGCACTTCTGTTTTTAAGAAGCTGCTACAAAAACGCAAATCAAAGATTGTTAATTAGACACAAGTTCTACTGTTTTTAAGAACCCACTACATAAACGCAGATCAAAGATTGTTAATTAGACACAAGTTGTGCTGTTTTTAACAAACTACTACAAAAAGGCTAGTCGAAGATCCTGTATATGACTAAAGCGCTATTGTTGTTAAGAAGCTGCTACAAAAACGCAGATCAAAGATTGTTAATTAGACACAAGTTCTACTGTTTTTAAGAACCTACTACACAAACGCAGTTCAAAGATTGTTAATTAGACACAAGTTATGCTGTTTTTAAGAAACTACTACAAAAATGCTAAACGAAGATCCTATATCTGACAAAAGCACTACTGTTTTTAAGAAGCTGCTACAAAAACGCAAATCAAAGATTGTTAATTAGACACAAGTTCTACTGTTTTTAAGAACCTACTACAAAAACGCAGATCAAAGATTGTTACTTATACACAAGTTGTGCTGTTTTTAAGAAACTACTACAAAAATGCTCGTCGAAGGTCCTGTATATGACTAAAGCGCTACTGTTTTTAAGAAGCTGCTACAAAAACGCAGATCAAAGATTGTTAATTAGACACAAGTTGTGATGTTTTTAAGAAACTACTACACAAACGCAGATCAAAGATTGTTAATTAGACACAGGTTCTGCTGTTTTTAAGAACCCACTACAAAAACGCAGATCAAAGATTGTTACTTATACACAAGTTGTGCTGTTTTTAAAAGACTGCTACAAAAATGCTAGTCGAAGATCCTGTATATGACAAAAGCACTTCTGTTTTTAAGAAGCTGCTACAAAAACGCAAATCAAAGATTGTTAATTAGACACAAGTTCTACTGTTTTTAAGAACCCACTACATAAACGCAGATCAAAGATTGTTAATTAGACACAAGTTGTGCTGTTTTTAACAAACTACTACAAAAAGGCTAGTCGAAGATCCTGTATATGACTAAAGCGCTATTGTTGTTAAGAAGCTGCTACAAAAACGCAGATCAAAGATTGTTAATTAGACACAAGTTCTACTGTTTTTAAGAACCTACTACACAAACGCAGTTCAAAGATTGTTAATTAGACACAAGTTATGCTGTTTTTAAGAAACTACTACAAAAATGCTAAACGAAGATCCTATATCTGACAAAAGCACTACTGTTTTTAAGAAGCTGCTACAAAAACGCAAATCAAAGATTGTTAATTAGACACAAGTTCTACTGTTTTTAAGAACCTACTACACAAACGCAGATCAAAGATTGTTAATTAGACACAGGTTGTGCTGTTTTTAAGAACCTACTACACAAACGCAGATCATAGATTAATTAGACACAAGTTGTGCTGTTTTTAAGAAACTACTACACAAACGCAGATCAAAGATTGTTAATTAGACACAAGTTCTACTGTTTTTAAGAACCCACTACATAAATGCAGATCAAAGATTGTTAATTAGACACAAGTTATGCTGTTTTTAAGAAACTACTACAAAAATGCTAGTCGAAGATCCTGTATTTGACAAAAGCACTACTGTTTTTAAGAAGCTGCTACAAAAACGCAGATCAAAGATTGTTAATTAGACACAAGTTGTGATGTTTTTAAGAAGCCGCTACAAAAACGCAGATCAAAGATTGTTAATTAGTTCTACTGTTTTTAAGAAACTACTACAAACATGCTAGTCGAAGATCCTGTATATGACAAGAGTGGCTTGGTCTTTTTTTTAGGAATCTGCAGCATTTTGTTCAGTGATGTCCAGGACACAAAGAGCCGTGACATCATGGATACCCCATGATGTCTGCCTAGCAACAAGTGTCGGATGCGTGTTTGCCCGGTGTGGTAGATAAAATCATGTGAAGGTTTGACTCGGGCGTGATCCGGCCTCCCTCTCTCACATGAGCTGCAGAGATCCCTGCCACCAAAACAAAACGGGCAGCCTGATCTCTTGCGTCAGGAGGTCAGAGGTCACGGCTGACATGTCCGTACTCGACCAGCTTGGCCCGGAGCTACGCCTGAAGAGCTCGACAGCTCCTGCCCGTCAAGGTTTTGACGGGGTGGGCCGCCACGGAATGCTAACAGCCACGCTGCGACGTCTGCTTTGACCTTGTGACCTTGTTTATGTAACCGATTGCGAGGCTTTCACCGAGGGGAGGGGTGGAGGCTTTTACGACGTGACTCGGGAGACCTGAAATGCTGCATCGCTCCCCCCCGGAGAACATGCTAATCCATGCTTATTTAGCGTTCTGGTGGGAGAGACAGCTTGTGTCACTGCATGAGTGCACACCATGCTGGGAGCCATTTCCATGGCGTCCCATGTGCTAAGAGTGTGCAAAAGTCAGCAAAGCAACAATACTCTGGAGATAGTATACTTTAGAGCACCAGCTTGTATCGCATGTAGCACAGCTTGTATGCAAACTAGGAGGGCACGACAATTATTGGCCGATATGAGGGAATTATGACGTCATATAGATAAATTCAAGAATATTAAAAGTACTTCTGATAACCAATAATTTAAAAAAACACTCCATTGGTGCAAAATGTGCTGTGATGAGGGGACAAAAAAAATGTATCACACAAAAAACCTGCCAAAAGTGTAAAGCAGGGGTCTCAAACTCAATCTTGGGGTCTGGGTGAGACTGGGCCACATCAGGTTTTACAAAAAAAAACGCATTTATTAAAAAAATTTTTTTTTAAACTTTGCTTTGGTTCCGATTTTCTACAAGAAAAGCTCTGATAAAACATTCCACTGTTCTCAAATATCTTACTTTTTATTTTTCTACACAAAATAAGATGAAAAATAAATAAACAAATGAAGAATAAAGAAAATCAATCAGTAATAAATAAATAAATAAATATAATAATAATAATAAAATAAAATTAAAATGAACAAAGCATTATTAGAGCCCTGTAGACATGACAAAACACGACTATAGTCACATTTATACTCTTTTTATTTACAACATATTGCGCAACTGCAGGGTCTTGAGACACAGGCTAACTCGCAAACTAGAGAGCTAGCGACCTAAATGGTAGCCTTCAAGTTGTTTCCTTTAAACTTAAATAGCCAAAAACTTACCACTTCCACACGGATAGGGAGGATAACTATTAACAGTTATTTAACCTTTAACATGAACATTAATCAAACGTAATATTTTTTTCTGGGTACATGATACCATACAGCATCCATATCCATTAAACTTTCATATCAAGGCGGGGGCCTAGTGTCCTGCGGGCCACATTTGGCTTGCGGGCCGTGTGTTTGAGACACCCAGATACAGTGCACCTTGCTGGGGCCACGCCAGGTGGCTCGTCGCGCTCTATACTCTGGTTCTACGGATAGTAGCGAAGTAGTAGTACTAATGTCATGATATTGGATTAGGACAAATCAACAGGTACACTTGGTCAAGCATGGTAGTGCTAGTAGCATGCATGAGTGCTACCAGCACAGGGGGGAGCTGCGGTTCATTAAGGTAGGGTAGTTTCCGCCAACATGATAAGGAGCCCAAACACCACCTCCAAGATGATCAGGCGCCTTGCTGAGGAAGGCGGAGGACTGGCCAAGTATGTCTCCACCAGACCTGAATCCAGTTTAGCACCCGTGCGACAACCTCAAGCGGTAGCAAGGAATTGTACCTCCGGTGAATTCCATGCCCAAGAGGATTAAGGCACAGCTAGATGACAATGATACTCCCTCTATTTATACAATAATGTCTCTGTGTGGACAGTAAATCTGTCCTGCTACTCAAGCCGTACACTGACTACTCTAAATGCTGCATATCAAAGATGGCTTTCTACAACGTTGTCTCTGGGGAAGATATCATAAAATGCTTGACGGAAGCTTTGAATGCTTGATGCTCACAATTGAGGGCATGGGAATGTGGATGGTAAAGTGACTAGATGATGATGGTGTGTGTGTGGGGGGGGGGACCATTGAGACTTGGTAGATCAAACACAATGTATTATTACTATGCATGCGTGGGTTGCCTGTATGTCTTTTGTTTGTGGAAGTGTGTGTGTGTTTGGGGCTTTGAAGATTCTGTATATATCTCTGTAACCCCCCCCCCCCAACTCCCACCCCAGATGTCCACCCAGATGCCCTCGCATCAAAGTTGCTGAGTAAGTTTGCCTCATGGACGTGAACCACTTGCTGCAGAGTACCGCTCATTGCATGCATCCCCGTCACGGATCACGATGCTGTGTTGTGACGTGTTGCCATGGAGACCACCACAATTAGAGCGGGGAGGCGAGAGCATTAAATAAACCAGTAGAGAGGCAAAGACAGCCTGCAGTAAACAAGGCTAGCATAGAGAACCAATCAAGGAAATAATGCAATGCTAATGTTTGCCCCCCATCCCTCTTACCAACCTGTACACAAGTGTGTGTGTGTGTGTTTTATTTGTAATCTTATCTAATATGGGCTACGCTGCACTCTTGCCTCACGCTGGTGCACGTACACACGTATGCATGAGTGGCAGCTTTGACCTTTGAACTTGCAGTACAGTTGCAGCAACCCAGACGGACTTCATCCTGTCATTCTCTGCAGTCCTCCTCTCTTTATTTCGACATTTACCAATCCCATATTCTCATATTTGCAACCGTTTCAAATAAGTCAGCTCTCATAACAGCCAAGTTTCTAACATTGATGCTGGAATTTAGACTGCTTGAAAGTAGGGCTGTTAAATCATAGGAGTTGTAGTCCCAAAAATGTTCAATTCATTTTCTACCGCTTATCCAAACAAGGCTCACGGGGGTGCTGGAGCCTATCCCAGCTGTCTTCGGGCGGAAGGCAGGGTACACCCTGGACTGGTGGCCAGCCAATCACAGGGCACATATAGACAAACAACCATTCACACTCACATTCATACCTATGGACAATTTGGAGAGGCGGTAGAAAATGAATTGAATTGAAAATGAATTAACCTAGCATGTTTTTGGAATGTGGGAGGAAACCGGAATACCCGGAGAAAACCCACGCATGCATGGGGAGAACATGCAAACTCCACACAGAGATGGCCGAGGTTGGAATCGAACTCTGGTCCTCCTAGCTGTGAGGTCTGCGTGCTAACCACTAGACCGCCGTGCTGCCCGTTGTAGTCACAAAAATGTTCAATTCATTTTCTACCGCTTATCCTCACAAGGCTCACGGGGGTGCTGGAGCCTATCCCAGCTGTGTTCGGGCGAGAGGCGGGGTACACCCTGGACTGGTGGCCAGCCAATCACAGGGCACATATAGACAAACAACCATTCACACTCACATTCATACCTATGGACAATTTGGAGTGGCCAATTAACCTAGCATGTTTTTGGAATGTGGGAGGAAACCGGAGTACCCGGAGAAAACCCACGCATGCACGTGGAGAACATGCAAACTCCACACAGAGATGGCCGAGGGTGGAATCAAACTCTGGTCCTCCTAGCTGTGAGGTCTGCGTGCTAACCACTAGACCGCCGTGCCGCCCGTTGTAGTCACAAAAATGTTCAATTCATTTTCTACCGCTTATCCTCACAAGGCTCACGGGGGTGCTGGAGCCTATGCCAGCTGTGTTCAGACGGGAGGCGGGGTACACCCTGGACTGGTGGCCAGCCAATCACAGGGCACATATAGACAAACAACCATTCACACTCACATTCATACCTATGGACAATTTGGAGTGGCCAATTAACCTAGCATGTTTTTGGAATGTGGGAGGAAACCGGAGTACCCGGAGAAAACCCACGCATGCACGGGGGAGAACAGGCAAACTCCACACCGAAGGTGGGATTGAACTCTGGTCTCTTGGCTGTGTAGTCTGCGCGCTAACCACTTGTCCACCGTGCAGTCTAGTCCGAAAAATATGAAAATATTTCAATAAAATATTCCATTCATTAATATAATGAATCCTAATTATGGCGGTCGGGTCTAGAAGCAGTTAATAGTGATAAACGAGGGAGGGCTGTACACTGTAACTCTGCAACAACGTCACATAAAGGAGTGGAACCTTACAGCTCCCATGTCTCTGACTTGGTTCCTTATTTTAAGGTGTGTAGCAAAGCCTGGGAATGGTGGGAATTTTCCTCTTCTCTCCAGAACGGAGCAAACGAGGGAGATGATAGACTTTTCTCACGTTTGGTGCTGATAAACAGGTTTTCGGGACACATATTACTGTTAAAACATCATTAAAAAGTGACTTTTGCATAATATCAAATGCTGAATATTCATACAGGGTTATTTTACACACAGGATGACATATTGTTTGCCTACAGGCCAGTTGTTTTGGCTCACTCTCGACCAGAAAATGATTACACTGTGTTCTTTTGTGGCGTATTTATGCCGGTTTGTGTGGAACATGCTGACTTTTAACACCAAACTTCATTAACTTAAGACAAACACACAAATAATTGCAGTGTCATGTCACCTTCCGTGCGGCGCCTCCAAGCACCGTTTCTGGCCTGTGGCGTGAAATCTTTTAAATACTCGATGAAGTCACATGTTTTGGTGCGCCCGCGAAGGCAAACAAGTGTGCAGACACAGCGGCAAGAATATCGCCACTGAAATGGTGTCACGCGGGTGGCGTCCTTGCTAACGGGAGCATTCGGGAGACGAGACACATACACACATATATAGGGCTGCTGAGTCAGAGGAAAAACCATAGTGTGTGTGTGTGTGTGTGTGTGTGCTTGCCATAGACCCAGCAGCCTCTTCCATTAATCAGATTGACAAAGTGAAACCAGGTGAGGAGTCCGTATTGATTGGCACTCCTTCCGGTCAATAGGTTGGTTTTAATTCAAGGAAAGAAGCGGGTTAGAAAGCCATTCAAGCCCGCAGTTTGCAAAACAACACAAACAGCAAAGTGCGTGACAGTCACAAGTCTGGCGGTGTGAGGCTGTAATGAGTCGGCCTCGTGTTGATGGAACCACAATGCATCCCCTCTGGCAAACAGGCAGCTCGCTGTGCATGGATGGGAGTGGCTGGAAGTCACCATGTGTGCACAAAGGGCATGTTAAGTTTGCACAGGGGTGTCATTGATTGATTGATTGATTGATTGACAGACACACAGAGTGCAGAAAAGTACAAATGAAATACAGTAAACCTCGGATATATCGGATTCAATTGTTCCCACTGGTTTTGTCCGATATAAGCGAAATCCGTTATATGCGTATACCGGAAAATGTCCGTTTTACGCATATATCGGATTTATATCCGGTATATGCGTAAATCGGATTTTATCCGTTATAAAAAGGCACTTCCTTGACTATGTTTCCAATGTACCTGGACGCGCAGGCAACGCTGCAAACGCTGCAAATGACGTCGTATAGCGGCCTGTCACGATTCGGCGAATCGGAGCGCCACGATGCGGCCATCCGATATATGCCAGGGAAATTTAATGGAAATGCATTGGAACGGGACTGGAGATTTTGTCCGAAATAGGCGAAATCCGTTATAAAAAAATCCGACATATGCAATGAATTTTTATTGGAAAATGCATTACAGAAAAATTGGTTCTTTTTTATCTGTCCGTTGTGAGCGAATTTCCGATATATCCAAGTCCGATATATCCGAGGTTTACTGTAGTAGATTGCAATATTTTTAATGTGTTTTGTATTTGTCAAAATAAATTTCCCACTAAATTTCCCAATAAAAATCCCACCCTCGGCCATCTCTGTGTGGAGTTTGCATGTTCTCCCCGTGCATGAATATTTTATAGAAATAATTTGATATTTTTCGGACTAGGCTGCACGGTGGACTAGTGGTTAGCACTCAGGCCACACAGCTAGGAGACCAGAGTTCAATCCCACCCTCGGCCATCTCTGTGTGGAGTTTGCATGTTCTCCCCGTGCATGCGTGGGTTTTCTCCGGGTACTCCGGTTTCCTCCCACATTCCAAAAACATGCTAGGTTAATTGGCCACTCCAAATTGTCCATAGGTATGAATGTGAGTGTGAATGGTTGTTTGTCTATATGTGCCCTGGGATTGGCTGGCCACCAGTCCAGGGTGGACCCCATACCCCCTGTGACCCCCGTGAGGATAAGCGGTAGAAAATGAATGAATGAATGAATTTCAAATCCTGTCTCGTCTGGTGACTCCCTAATCATTTGTATATTTTTTGCCCCCTCGCAGGGAATGTTGAAAGCTCCTGCAGGTGGACAGACGGAGACACGCGGCGCAGGAACCCAGGACGCTTTCCCTCCGCTGGCGACGCCATCCACATCTGGCGACCAGATCCGCGGCGCCGCTCGGGTGTAGGCTATCTCAGGACTGAACAACAACAGGCTCCGCCTCCTCCGCTCACGTAGCGCTGCCTCCTCTGCTCAGGTACGTCCCGTTCGAATCTTCATCCGCTGTAACGGAGCAAAGAACGGTTGCTCCGTGAAAGGTCAGATAGATGGCGAGGGTATGAAAGTATGCGCCGTATTACGTGCACGGGTCGTAACCTTCAGCCCGTTTGACTTTTGATGATGCAGGATATGCGATGTTTGAGCACGCCGGGGGTGAAAGTTCATTTGGCGTACTTTCTAATGGAGTTTGGTTCACTCTTCCTCCTCAGTCGCCTCTTTGCCTCCTCTCGCTTTCCCATTGAAGCTCCTTCTTCAGTGCTTTTTATCTGCAGCTCAGCAGTCTTCTCCCCAGTTGGAGGAAGAGGAGGCTGAATAGAGGATCTGACTGAGGAAGACAATCCCTGTCTGTTCACGGGCTGCATGCATAATCTCCCCTTCCTCCTCTTTCACCCCCCTCCCTTCCTGGTGTCGTCTCAAAGAGGGTCAATGAGAGAATCAACACCGAGTCGTTCACTCATTTGCCGTCGTCACGTTACTTCAACCTGCTCAGGAAACCTCTCGCATTTCTGGGAGGCTGTGACTCCTCGGGGGCGTGTTTGCAAATTCTGCAGCGCTTTGATTTCGTATTCCCAAACTGGGCTGTGAGAATATGCCAGAACAGAAAGAGAGCGAGCGAGAGAGAGAGTTAGGGGAGTTGTATACATTCAATGGGTTTTTTATCTTTTTATTTGAAGTGTAAATGACTCCCACCCCCTCTCTCGGGGAGTCAGGCTGCAGTCTGTGATTGCGATGATCTCAAATTAGCTATTAATTCCATGTAATGTTCCCCACAATAAAGCCTTCTGACTGTCAAGGCTTGTACAAATAAATCAGTGGAATGGAAGCATATTATTGTCTTGGTGTCATCGCCGCGTCCCGTCAGCATAGTCTGCAAGTGTTGATGCGGGAGACGCTGCATGAAATGTGAGACTGTGGAAAAAGCCGTGGCGCTCATCTCCCATCGTCATACGTGTCGTGGAGCACCGCAGGCGGGTCAGGCAATTATAGTCAATTAACGGATAAAGCGGCCATTTTTAAACCCTTGTTGCTGTTGCGTTTTTATTAAAGGCGACCTAATTTTGGTGCTTTATACAGTAAACCTCGGATATATCGGACTCGGATATATCGGAAATTCGCTCACAACGGACAGATAAAAAAGAACCAATTTTTCTGTAATGCATTTCCAATAAAAATTCATTGCATATATCGGATTTTTTATAACGGATTTCGCCTATTTCGGACAAAATCTCCAGTCCCGTTCCAATGCATTTCCATGAAATTTCCCTCGCATATATCGGATGGCCGCATCGTGGCGCTCCGATTCGCCGAATCGTGACAGGCCGCTATACGACGTCATTTGCAGCGTTTGCAGCGTTGCCTGCGCGTCCAGGTACATTGGAAACATAGTCAAGGAAGTGCCTTTTTATAACGGATAAAATCCGATTTACGCATATACCGGATATAAATCCGATATATGCGTAAAACGGACATTTTCCGGTATACGCATATAACGGATTTCGCTTATATCGGACAAAACCAGTGGGAACAATTGAATCCGATATATCCGAGGTTTACTGTATTGAGACTCCGATAGAGCAGCTACACACAATAACCTGCACACAAAGCTTTCTCCATTCCAGATTCTGCACGTCTTTCTGCTGCGCTTCCAGGGCCCAAACGGTCTGTTTAATTGACTCCACCCCCTGCCCTTCTATAGGTACGCCCACTGCGCTGTGATTGGTTGCGCTCATAAGCGCTCACGAGGACATCTGGATATGTCGGACTGCGTTTACTTAGAGTGCAGGCAATCTGTAGCTCATGTAAAGAAGTTGGGATCGCATTGACGTCAGTAGAACTTCTCTCAGGGATCCAAATGGGTGAACCTCTTTATTTGACACTTTGGCATCGTTTAAGACAGGGGTGCTCATTAAGTCGATCGCGATCTACCGGTTGATCGCGGAGGTGGTACTGGTCGATCGCGGCGTGACATTAAAAAAATATCATCCCAGCATCAATGCCGTCACTTGATTGACATACAGGGCAGCCATTCAGATGACAACTGAATGTTGCCCTTCGGGTGACCAATCAAATCAAACAACGTCTCTAAGTGCAGCAGAACTTACGATGTCAGCCTATCATCCATCCCCGTTTCTTGATTGACATACAGGACAACCAGTCAGATGACAACTGAATTTTGACCTTTAGGTCACCGCTCATGCGTAAACAACAATGCAAAGTGCTAAGCTAGTCGGCGAATTGCGAGATTTTAAGCCCTCGCTAAAGTTTATGGTCACTAAAATGAGTGAAGGAGCTGGAAGTAAAAAGGCAAAAACATATCACTTCCATACGGAATGGGAGGTGGACTTTTTTTTTCACAATGTCTTTTTCGAAGTGCGTTTGCCTGGCTAACCTGGCTATCAGCAGCTACTGTCCGGACTATGCATCCCTGGCTGATTCAATTCAGTGCAAGTCATCAAAGTAAACTCAGGTAATTACAAAAAATGTTAATAGTTAATTATGTGTGTTTTGCAATATTGGCTCATTTGGTTATGTAAGGTACATCAACATACATTGTACGTACAAATAATCCTCAATACATTTGATAATAAATAGATGTTTTGCATTTTTGTAGTGGGTAGATCATTTTGACTTGGTCATTTTAAAAGTAGCTCGCATGCTGAAAAAGTGTGAGCACCCCTGGTTTAAGATAAGATAAGATATGATAAGATAAGATATGCCTTTATTCGTTCCTCAGTGGGGAAATTTGCATTGCACAGCAGCAAGAGTACAGAATCAGTTAAGCAGTACAAAATACACAATATATAAAAAAAACAATATAAACAACCCAAGTATTAACAAATCAACAGTTTTACCAGAGTTATATACAAATACAGTATGCAGATAATATGAGACGAGATGAAATGTATGACCAGTCTATACACTATGAGATCTTGCTAGTGAGTTAATATGACGCATTATAGAAGTACTTCACATAGAACTTAATATATTGTATTTAAAGAGTTGATATTGCACGTGGAGGTTGATCAATATTGCACAGTGAATGGAGTCTGGAGCAGTTGTAACATTTATAGTTCATAAAAGTGGCAAAGGCGTAATAAAAGGCAAAATTAATTGAGGAATTTGTCATTATTTGCGCTAATAATAACCTGCATCGTTTCACGTTCTGCACGTTTGGACTTTTCTCGTCTTGTGTCGTGCGCGTGGACACAATTTTGTGCATCGTCTCGCCTTGTGAGTTAGGCGTCTCAAAAAAACCCCCCCAAAAAAACAGCCACACGTGACTCATAGGTGTTGGGAACGCCAAGGCGGGTTGGATAGCAAGGTGTGCATGAAGCACTTTGTGTGCGCGTCCAACAATGCCTTGCACACTGCCACTTCCACATTCCGTTTCTTACCTTTCACAGTAGCCATTCCGTAGTCCGCAGTCCGAACGTTTACCCGGAGTCCGAACGTTTACCCGGTTGATCATAAAAGCAAGGCACTCCTGCTGAACCAAGCCACGGAATTATTTTCCAAACAGCCGTGCCAAAATGGTCTTCACAGAAGCTTCAGGAAGCCACGTGGACGTGTTTGCACGGCGTTAGAGAAGACTCTGTTTGGACCAAAGTTCTCCTGTCGGCACACCTTTGGAACACCTGACCCAAACTTTAGGAAAACCCGTGCAAAAACGACTTTTATGGAGTTAGTGTCACAAAATTTGAAAGGGGTACAAACTGGGGCCCCATTGTGTTTTGTAGATCATACCTCCAAACTAGTTATTTTGAAAGCGGCCATAAAAAATATATGGGCGTGAAGATTCAAATTCCTTATTCCTCGGTGACAGTAGAAAAAAAAAAATCAGAACGTTAGTTTTTGAAAGAGCCTAAAGTCATGGCTCTACTTCAAACCTACTGTATGTACGGAATGTAGGGGTATTTGCAAATAAATGTATGGAAGCTCGTTTCCGCCGCTGAAAAAAAAAAGATCCCAATGGTAAATCGAAATTACGAGATAAGAAATTTGAAATTATGAGATGAAAAGTCGAAATTACGAGATAGAAAGTCAAAATTACAAGATAGAAAGTCGAAATTACGAGATAAAAAGTCAAAATTACGAGATGAAAAGTCGAAATTTTGATATAAGAAAGTCGAGATTATGAGATTTTGTTCAAATTACGAGATAGAAAGTCGAAATTACGAGATGAAAAGTCGAAATTACGAGATAGAAAGTCAAAATTATGAGATGAAAAGTCAAAATTACGAGATAGAAAGTCAAAATTACAAGATAGAAAGTCAAAATTACGAGATAAAAAGTCAAAATTACGAAATGAAAAGTCAAAATTTTGATATAAGAAAGTCGAAATTATGAGATTTTGTTCAAATTATGAGATAGAAAGTCAAAATTACGAGATGAAAAGTCGAAATTACGAGATAGAAAGTCGAAATTACGAGATGAAAAGTCAAAATTACAAGATAGAAAGTCGAAATTACGAGATAGAAAGTCGAAATTACGAGATAAAAAGTCAAATTTTTGAGATAAGAAAGTCGAGATTAATTAAATTAATTAATTAATTAAAATTGAGATTTTGTGCATCGTCTCGCCTTGTGAGTTAGGCGTCTCAAAAAAAAAACAAAAAAAACCCAGCCACACGTGACTCATAGACGCTGGTGTTGGGAACGCCAAGGCGGGTTGGATAGCAAGGTGTGCATGAAGCACTTTGTGTGCGCGTCCAACAATGCCTTGCACACTGCCACTTCCACATTCCGTTTCTTACCTTTCACAGTAGCCATTCCGTAGTCCGCAGTCTGGCTCCGGCTCCCCTCCGAACCAGAAATCTCACCACCTTTTAATGTCCCGAGCAACACCCTTAGTAGCTTCACTTTTCCTGGTTCTTTTGTTTACCTGTTTTTTGGCTGCATTGGTTGGATGTTTTCTTGCTCTGTGGTATTACTGGCTTGCTCTGGCGCATTCCTGTTTCCACCTCCCATGGTGTGTGTTTATGTCAGGTGTGAGCTAATCTCGTGTTAATAACAAACTTGTAACATGAAACATCATCTGTACTGTAATTAGCAGGCGGCTGACATGTTTGGGTGGCGCTAACAGCAACAAACAAACAACTGACTGGTATGTTTGGCGCTCCCAAGTTGACCTTTTTCCACGATTTCCCACTCATTTCCACGTTGCTTTACCTCCAACGTGTGCAAAACTCCCTGACACTTTGCTCTCCTCAGATTTTTACCGCATTACGCCGTGTGACTAATGGCGGCTGACATCATAGCTGGCCGGGCCGGCGCTGTGCTAATTGGGTCGAGCCATCTGATTGCATTACTCGTACAGGACATTAGCCAGTCCCGTGTTTGCACGGGGAGGAGGACTTACGGACTGTTTCATCGTAAACAAGTGGCCAGAAGTCCCACTGTTGCTAATTGCTATTAGGGCCGCACTTTAGCCATGTGGATGTACGCATATGCACCACAGGGTTGATTCTTCCACGGGATGTATTAGCATCCGTGCTCCTTTCCCATTCTTCTCCCCGCCATAAGTGGCACCTTTTCAAGTGAGGTAACATGATTAGTGTAATGGATGCAGCCCGCTTCAACCCCTCTCAGCAGCTCCTTCAATGCACTCTGTACATTCTGTTCTGTACATTAGTGCGGCCCTGGGGATGCCCTCGCTCGCCCCTCGACATGTGAAACGTAAAAGCGCGGTGAGAGAGAGTGAGACGATGGCCGAGGATGAGTGCTACCTACAGTCCGGAAGCTAATGAGATAATTAGAACGTTTGAGTGGACAAATGTCATGCAGTATGTGTCCTTATTATACTTTGGTATAAATGATGATGCCGCCCCCCCGTTTGTCTCAATGAAACCCCTCCTACTCGGGAATATCCGTATATACAGTATTTAGTATATTTATAAATATGAATGTAAATATACATTGTACGTGCATATCACTTTTTCGGCATGCAAGCCAAAATGATCTGAAAATGAAAATGATGATGCAAAAGTCACCACAGCCAAAGTCAAGGTCATGTATTGAAAAGGTTTCCGCAGTGGGCGCATTTCCCAATTGATCGTCAAATGAAAGTGTAGAAAACACCCGTTTCTATAGTGGAGTTCAGGGCACCAAACATTTGACATGAGCCACACGCCGAGCCCTCCAACTTTTCTCTGACAACTCACTCAACCCAACTGGCGACCGTTTACCCGGTTGATCATAAAAGCAAGGCACTCCTGCTGAACCAAGCCACGGAATTATTTTCCAAAATGGTCTTCACAGAAGCTTCAGGAAGCCATGTGGACGTGTTTGCAGAGAAGACTCTGTTTGGACCAAAGTTCTCCTGTTGGCACACCTTTGGAACGCCTGACCCAAACTTTAGGAAAACTCGTGCAAAAATGACTTTTATGTAGTTAGTGTCACAAAATTTGAAAGGGGTACAAACTAGGGGCCCCATTGTGTTTTCTAGATCATACCTCCAAACTATTTTTTTTTTCAACTAGTTATTACTAAAGCGCCCATAAAAAATATATGGGCGTGAAAAACAAATTCAAATTCCTTATTCCTTTTTATCTCATAATTTCATTTTTCGATCTCAAAATTTTGACTTGTCATCTCATTATTTTGACTTTCTATCTCATAATCTTTACTTTTTATCTTATAATTTCATTTTTCTATCTCATAATTTTGACTTTTCATCTCATTTAGACTTTCTATCTCATAATTTTGACTTTTTATCTCAAAATGTTCTCTTTCTATTTCATAATTATGACTTTTCATCTCATTATTTAGAATTTCTACCTCATAATTTTGACTTTTTATCTCATAATTTCCTTTTTCCATCTCATAATTTTGACTTTTCATCTCATTTAGACTTTCTATCTCATAATTTTGACTTTTTATCTCATAATTTCATTTTTCTATCTCATAATTTTGACTTTTCATCTCATTTAGACTTTCTATTTCATAATTTTGACTTTTTATCTCATAATTTCATTTTTCTATCTCATAATTTTGACTTTTCATCTCATTATTTAGAATTTCTACCTCATAATTTTGACTTTTTATCTCATAATTTCCTTTTTCTGTCTCATAATTTTGGCTTTTCATCTCATTATTTCTACTTACCATTGGGATAATAATTTTTTTCAGTGAAGGAAACGGGCTTCCATATAAATAACATTTAAAAAACATCATAAAATCCTAGCATCTCTTCCTCTAATGTGAACGTATCCCGTTGATGTCCTCCTTTGCGTGTCTCTCCATTGTGTGCTGTGCTGAGAGTCCAGTTAGGAAGAAGCAGGAGATGCTGAATTATTAAAACGCTCTCTTTTCCCTTCATTCTGTGACTGAAGACGGCTGATTCATCCCGCTGACGCTGGGACGTACGAGGCCAACATGTCCCACTACTGCCAGGTCCCCTGTGAATGGAGACACTCATTATTCACTGTAGTGCGCTCGTCCCCCCGTGGCGGGTCGGCGGGTGCATTTCCACATCATTCCCCGTAGCGACGGCTGCGGAGTGGATGTGGCAACGCGGCTAATTCCATCCCCTTCCCCGCCGCGGTCATTGGACACCGAGGAGCGCCCGAAGTAGGCGCTTATATTTACAACCATCAAATAAACACCCTCGCCAAAGGTCACGTTAGCACGCAGCACGCCGTATAACCACCCACGCACACTGGAAAATACTATAAAAGCTCCTCACGACGCCGTCGTTTATCACCCGGGGCTTATCTCTGACAGCGGACGCCCCCTCTGCCCTCCACCGCAAACATAATTGATCATGCAAATGTTCCTGCTGGCTTATCAACGGCCCATCTGACGTATCGTCCCACTGTTCTTTAGTCCTGACGCCGCCTCTGCTTTAATATCGATGCCATCCATCACCGGGCCGTTTATGTCAACCAGATTAGGAGTTCTTTACTTCTAGTTGGAAGTGCTGCAACATGTGATATGCCTGAGATTTTGGTGCGTACCATACATCCTGTATGTTTGTACAGTGCAAGTCCCCAGGGGGGTGTGCGTGTGTTTGTGTCGCAGCTATTTCCTGTTTGGGCTTTTCGGGACTAAAAACAAGTCGTTAGGTTGAATTACAAAGGAACAAACAGTGCCAATCTTCCTGCTCGAGTTGCGCTTTCATGATAAAGATGCTAATTTCATGCAGAAGACAACAAATAGAAGGAAAACACGCATATTAACCTCTGTGATATTTCATTTTCATTTAATATAGTATGTACATGAAAATGAAATATGACAGCAAGGAATATTCATTCATTCATTCATTTTCTACCGCTTTTCCTCACGAGGGTCGCGGGGGTGCTGGAGCCTATCCCAGCTGTCTTCGGGCGAGAGGCGGGGTACACCCTGGACTGGTGGCCAGCCAATCACAGGGCACATATAGACAAACAACCATTCACACTCACATTCATACCTATGGACAATTTGGAGTGGCCAATTAACCTAGCATGTTTTTGGAATGTGGGAGGAAACCGGAGTACCCGGAGAAAACCCACGCATGCACGGGGAGAACATGCACTCGACCGCCGTGCCGCCGCAAGGAATATTTAAGGTTGAAATATTGTGTCGAGTGGTTAGCACGCAGACCTCACAGCTAGGAGACCAGGGTTCAATTCCACCCTGGGCCATCTCTGTGTGGAGTTTGCATGTTCTCCCCGTGCATGCGTGAGTTTTCTCCGGGTACTCCGGTTTCCTCCCACATTCCAAAAACATGCTAGGTTAATTGGCCACTCCAAATTGTCCATAGGTATGAATGTGAGTGTGAATGGTTGTTTGTCTATATGTGCCCTGTGATTGGCTGGCCACCAGTCCAGGGTGGACTCCGCCTCTCGCCCGAAGAAAGCTGGGATAGGCTCCAGCACCTTCTGCGACCCTTGTGAGGAAAAGCGGTAGAAAATGAATGAATGAATATTGTGTCTCTGTGAGTGACAATGCAATGCGGATGGTTGGAAATGCAAACATCTTACAGTGTAAGCATGAGAATGCTACATTTTGTACACATTTCACACAAACGCGGCTTGTTTTAAAGCCCAAATATTGAATTTCCTGGAGTGCAAGTACAGAAAAGTACTTTCATCACGTATGTGTGCACTGGCATGACCGCTCTATCCATATGTTGGCGACAAATGCGACATAATGCACGCTAGTACTACTAATAAAAATGATAATAATACCAATAATGTGTAAGTTGTAGGTGTGTATGCACTGTCAATCTAATTATTACTGCAGGAATGCTTTTCCATTTGCACTTGAAGGTGTCTTCGCCTCGTGAAAGGAAAAAGTCACTCAAGTTCACTTAAAATAGCTTTTTCCTCGCCATGGCAACAACAGCTGACGGCTTGACGAGGTGGATTCTCTCATCCTTTTGCTTCTTTTACCTATCGGAGTCTCTCTTTTCCCAGTTGCAGTTTTGTTTGTTTGTGTTGCCGTGGAAACGCGGAGGCAAACACACACACACACACACACACAGAGGGAGGAACCGGGTGGATTTGTCTCCCGCTAAGGCCGATAATGAAGTCGTCACATCAAGTCGCAGGAAGTAAGAACTCGCAACAATACGACACACACACACACACACACACATATGTACACACACACCGCAACCTTCCCCATACATCATCACCTACATGAACTCAGCCACCCTGACGACTGTACATGACGCTGTTACTATTTGGAGCTGCTGCAGGGTACACACACACACACACACACACACACACACACATGGAGTGTGTGTAGAGGTGCGGCGGGGGTTTCATCTCGCCAGATGGCGGGAGCCGCCCACTCGCTGCCAGTTGTTATACAATATGTATTGTATAACAGGCATAGAGCAACAGGCCCCGTGTGTGTGTGTGTGTGCGTGCGTGCGTAGAGTAAATGTGTAAATGTTGTCAATAAGCACACTAGGTGAACTTCCTGGTCCAGTTTGAGCCTCACAAATACCACCGCACCAAAAGCCAGCGAGGCCGTGCAACGAGCCGGTCAGCTGACCCACGTGGTTTCATGAAAGGATGCTACTTTATTACACTCTGAATCCCGAGGGGGGGGGGGGGGATTCTATTTTTATTCATTTTTGGTTTAAATGCAGATTCAGCCCCCACATCGGAGTCTACGGCAGGGGTCTCAAACTTGCGGCCCTCGGGCCAAATGCGGCTCGCGAGGCGCTAGTTTGAGGCCCCCACCTTGATACCAAAGTTTAATGTTGAAATGACAGCTCAAAGCTGTGTGCACACGGGACACAATTAACATGATTTTGCCCCGCCCATACTGTTACCCTACCCTGTTACCCCGCCCTGTTTTGCTTTGGATTAGCAATGAAGCTAAAGGCTTATGACGCTGGGTACAAATAAATGCAGGAAATGATTTGGAATAAAAGGGAAAATAGATCAGATAAAGCATCTCATCAAACATGTTGTTGAAGTTACGACGCCGC
Organism: Doryrhamphus excisus; assembly: GCF_030265055.1. Taxonomy (NCBI): domain Eukaryota; kingdom Metazoa; phylum Chordata; class Actinopteri; order Syngnathiformes; family Syngnathidae; genus Doryrhamphus; species Doryrhamphus excisus. Next base: position 7,608,286 of record NC_080479.1, on the reverse strand, counting down.
TCCCAGATGGAACTGAGTACGATGCTAACTTGCTAATTGGGTCAAATTATTAAGTCATTAATGTTCATGTTAAAGGTTAAATAACTGTTAATACTGTACATTTGAATCTGAAAAAAATAATTTCTCTACCAACTGTTTGTGGTTTCTTACGTTTTTCTTATTTGCTGTTTTATTATTATTTTACTTATTTATTACTGATTGATTGATTTATTGTCTTTATTCTTAATTTGTTTATTTATTTTTTATCTTATTTTGTGTATAGAAAAATAAAAATTAAGATATTTGAGAACAGTGGAATGTTTTATCAGATATTTTGGTGTGGAAAACCGGAACCAAAGTACTGAAAAAGTTTTTTTTTTCAGTTTTTTATTTTTTTTCCAGTTTTTAATAAATGCGTTTGGGTTTTTTTTTTGAAAACCTGATGCGGCCCGGCTTCACCAAGAACCTAGCTCCGGTGGCCCCCAGGTAAATTGAGTTTGAGACCCCTGGTCTACGGTATTAGCGTACATCCTGGGAGAGGAACACAGGATGCACTTTTATTTATTGAGATTCCCGTCACACTGCACTGAGATTGGAATACAGCAAGTAAATCGGGGGCTGGCTGGCTAATGGTTAGCCATGGCCGTCTCTCGTGTCCCTCCAGTGATCCCGTAGCCTGTGGGTTACAGTTGACCAATGTTGTCACGATTGGGCTTCACCCCCCCGTGACTCTTAGTTTTCCCTTTTTCCTGAGTTCCTAGTTGCCTTTATTTTGTATTAACTTCCTGTGTTGCTCTGTTCTGTTTAGTTCAGGTGCGCGCTCCCTTCTTTGTCGGGTCATTGTCATTGTTGAGTTGGTCATGCCGGTGCCTTGTTCTGCTGCATAGCACCAATAAATACATTTTTTATTTGCAATTGGGTCCTCATCTCTGCATCCTGGGGTTGTACCGCAAAACTACCAAAACCGTACCTGACAAATGTGGTATAAACAGAGAATAATAGGAGCGTAAATATGACTATAGGGATGTTATTTCATGTCTACAGAGCTCTAATAACATTCAAGATTGCATTTAGAAAGTTATAATCTGTTTTATTTTGAATACTACGTCATAGAAATTCATTTAGTAACCATGATAACCAAGGGATGGCCGTTTAGTGGCCCCTGACTGTCACGGGGCTGCAGTGCAGGAGTGCTGCAGGCATTGGGGGAGCTGTGGTTCATTGGTTATACTAATAGTTATCTGTGTGTGGATATCAAGTGTTCAGACCGGTTAGTGGTAACAAAGACATTTTGTTTTCACATCTTGTGGACATTGAGCAAGTGTGTGTGTGTGTGTGTGCGCATGTGTGTGCGTGTGTACCTTTGTTCTTTGTGTGGATGTGATGTTGTAATGAGACACTTAGAAGAGTGCGACTGCACATGCACATGCACATGCACCAGCGCTCAAGAAAGTTGTTCCTGTCCAACTGGTTCTCCTTATGGCGCTCCTCTGCCCTCACACACACACACACACACACACACACACACACACAAAACACACACTATTCAACTACATTTTCTCAGCTGAGTTAGGACCTGAAGCTCAAAGCTAAACTTCTTGACATTCATATTTGAACTCAGTGAGGTAGCTCCAGCCGAGTGATTCTTCTTGAATTAGTCCGGTCGCTAAAAGTAACCAGATTCTGCAAAGTTACGGACATGCTAACATTGACAGCCAGGGGAACCTCACTCCATCCATTCCCAGCAATCTCTGTGCAGCATGTAAAAACCAGGATGTAAAAGCCAGCCCCCTTTAACTGTCAAACCATGTAAACATGTAATTGCCTGATGATATTATGACACTTTTCATTATTATTTATTGACTTACTTATATTGAAATCAGAAGGCGAGGTGACAAGCGGGAATTTGACTTAGCTCAGTCGCTTTCTTGCGCATTACTGTCGCACAATGTGGTGTAATCATAGAATAATAGGAGTGGAAAGATGACTATAGGGGTGTTATTGCATGTCTTGAGGGCTCTAATAATGGTAAAAATGTTACCTATATGCTCCAACTAGGAAATTGTTCAGTTTATTGATTCATTTCAATTATCTCAGTTGAGTCTGGAACCAATTGACTGCGATAAATGAAGGACGGCTGTGCTGAAATTTGATAACTTTGAGTTTATTTTCTATTTTGCAACTGTTTACTTCGCCCCAAGAGTAAATTATGGTACAGTCCTGTCATCTGATATCTCCCTCCATCAAACAGGATGTGTTCTGCTAGCATTTGGACAAGCACAAATCACTTTAATGAACACTTTCTACTGGTTCCATTCTATTGAGGTTGAGGGAAGGCTACTGTATATATTCTTTCCTTTTAAAGGCAACCTATTTTAGTGTGAGTATTTTTTTTTAATTTTTTATAAAACTGTCATTTCAAATGATTGTGAGATGCTGGAAACAGCTTGATAATTGACCTTGGAAAAGCTGTCTGTGCCATCACACAAGCTAAAAAAGAGCTTGTGGCAGGAAGCCCTCGCCACCTCTCATCAGCCAGCACCCGATGTAGTAATGATGTCATCCCCTCTCATGCACTCACACACACACACTCACACACACACACACACAAATCAATGCTTTATCCTTCACAGCCGCCCACACACACACACTGGAACACTGCTGACACACAACAGCGAGAGGTTACACAAGGTCACACATATTGCGACACAGATGCATCTGATGTTATGCACACACACACACACACACACACACACACATGCATACACACTACTCACACACTCTTTAGTCAACAGTTTCGAGATGCTTTCTCATGCTATCGAATGACAAGGCGTCTCCAAAGGTTTGACTTGCTGGCGTCTATACCATGATGGGTAAAATACACACACACACACACACACACACACACACGGCACCACTCTTCCTCCTCCCCCCTGTGGAATGACTGTTATGTTGGAGCGGAGGAAAGTAGGGCTGTGGTGGAGGAAGGCATTTCCCGTATGTTACGACGACACACACACACACACACACACACACACACACACACACACGTCCACGTACAAAGACTCCCTGCATTCTTCTGGCGAGGCCAACCAAACAGCTGTCAGACACGACGTCAGCCTGCAAAGCATTCATTTCATGCGTCGGTGGGGAAACGGCAGGAAATGTAGTCATTCAGAGCAGGTTGTAAGGTGAAACAGGGGGGAGGAGGATGTTTTCAAATCCTGACTTCAGCTAATTGGCTAATGTAGTCATCAATAAAGTCCTAAATTAAAGCACGGGCATCAAAGATCTTCTATATGACAGGAGCTCTATGCTGCTTTTTTTGTGAACTTTGACCATCATCTACAGTCCTAAACACTTTTTTTTCTGTGCATTCCAAAGATATAAAAACAGATAAAAAAGAGGCAGCTAAGAATGCACATAATGGGACGCACCTGTTCTGCCAACAAAGACCGCTATTAAAACACCTCCAACAAGGTTGTATGCTTATATACCCGTGTTGTGACCATGTAGTAACAGTATATAGTATTTGTAGTAACATGTCATATAGTTACAGTATTTTTCCCTATTTTGGTCATTTTAAAGGCGACCTATTATGCTGATTCTTGGCCCATTGTAGGCTGTGGAGTTGTGGACTCCTATAGAGCAGCTACACACGATAACCCGATAACAGAAGGCTTTCTAGATCTTCCAGAATCTGCACTTATTCCAGCTGGATTTCCTTGGCTTTACAACATTGTTTTAATTTATTCCACCTGCAGCCCCTGGAAATGTCCAGCTTCCCAGTTGTCCTGAAGGCAGCATCAGCACGGACTGACAATTCTTCCTCTTATGATGCATTTGAGGAAACTGGGACGTTGGAAGTATCCCAGTTGGCTCTTACAAAGCCAGAAGTCATAGTCGAAAGTGTGCCAAAACATGGCCGACCACCTTGATACTAAGTGTGTTGTCAAAGCGTTATTATCGCCAGCGTGTGTACACAAGCTTGCAAGTGTCCAACTTCCCAGTCTTCCTGAAGGCAGCATCAAGCACAAACAAGCATGTCAAACAACTGGTGTTGTTTAGTGACCTCTCCTGTCCTCTGCCCCGCAAAGACACCATGCGACATATGCTATCATCTCCTAGGAGGAATTAAACCCCCTCATCCTCTCGCTTTCTTTTTCCACATTTTTATTCGTCCCACCTCCCCTGCTGCGTCTCTCCGGCTGACTCAGTGTTGTCCTCCCAGCGCGTTTCTATCTGCCTCTTCTCCGCCACCATCTGTTTCTCTCTCTGTCGCTCGGTCTGCTTTGTCTTTCTTGTCTCCTTGCTCCATCTGTCCCGCCGCTCGCCTCCTCTCCACTTCCACGCCCTTCCTCGCGCTTTTTCTCGGCGCCTTTGCCTCGCTTAAATGGAGGCTTTCATGATCTGTGATACATTGAAGACTCATTTTACAACGATGATCATGCTTGGCTTTCTCAACACTGCAACCACAAAAACCAACATAATGTTAACGTGTCGCTCAAAACTGAGGATGATTATCCTTAAAGAGGCCATTTTTTTCTGAATGGAAGTCTTGTATTGGATCACGTTCAATGGAGGAACAAGCAAAAATGCTCTGGTGAGACACTTTATAGGGCCTCTGCGGCAACAACAGTGTCAATGTCAGACAAGAGCGAGCATTAAAGGGCTTAAAAGGGCCTTCTGATGATTCGCAATCCAATTTTTGGCAGCCATTAAACTGTCACGCCATGAGAGCCTCAGTGTGTTTTTACTTAACGTTTAGCGCCATCTGTTTTCCCTGTCGAGACACATTTTGCTCCACGCCAATATTGTTTGCAGATGCAGCTCTGGTGTGTGAAATCACCAATCATTGTCACGCTTTGGCTCCCAAATGAATGTCAGATGTGCGTGATGGTAATTGGGAACACGCGGCCCGCCGACACGACTGCATTTCGCCACTTTCCCGGTCGCTTCTGCCGTCCCGCTCTTGCATTCTTGACGTGCCTGCAGCACGCAACTGATCTTGTCTTCCTCCACCAGGGAGTGCCGAGTGCCTGAGTCAACGCACTGCGTTCTGGGATCCGGTTTGGAAGCCTCTCAATGGGCCGCACCACCTGCTGACCAGGCGGGGCATTGTTGGAGGAGCTTGTGTTGCATGAGGTGAGCGTTTGCAGTCCGTGAAAGTCACTACAAGGCTTTTTCAGGATGAGAAGTGTCAGGGACATATTAATTACAGCGGCACATGATTTGTCCAGACAGCCATTTCTTTCTCATAAAACCATAAAAACAGGAATCATTTCTTACGGGGTCAAACTCGCCACCATAAAACCTTAATGGTGATTTATTGACTTGCCTATTAACATTATTAGCTTTGTAAAAAAAGGAGGTCAACCACAGTAAACTGTCAAAACTAGAAGCTTTTGTCATGAAATAGCAATAATCCGTTCCAATGAAAACCCGATGGAGAAGGTGTTTTAAGCGGAACATTCATACAAGTGGAAAAAGAAGTTAGCCACATTTCTCATTTTCCATCTTGGAAAATCTTTTATCTTGTGTGCTGGGCGGCACGGTGGTCTAGGGGTTAGCGCGCAGACCTCACAGCTAGGAGACCAGGGTTCAATCCCACCCTCGGGCATCTCTGTGTGGAGTTTGCATGTTCTCCCCGTGCATGCGTGGGTTTTCTCCGGGTACTCCGGTTTCCTCCCACATTCCAAAAACATGCTAGGTTAATTGGCCACTCCAAATTGTCCGTAGGTATGAATGTGAGTGTGAATGGTTGTTTGTCTATATGTGCCCTGGGATTGGCTGGCCACCAGTCCAGGGTGTACCCCGCCTCTCGCCCGAAGACAGCTGGGATAGGCTCCAGCACCCCCCGCGACCCTCGTGAGGAAAAGCGGTAGAAAATGAATGAATGAATGAATCTTGTGTGCTTGGGGTCATGGCTAACCAGCTAACCACCACTGGAAGTCAACAACGCTTAGGTGCTGCATTTCCAAATTGAAGACATTAGTCATCACGTTGACAGCGTTAGAGCTACTTTTGGGACACACTGATGCGGTTCCCCGTGTGTCATGCGTGCCGTTTTATTGCTATTATATATACTGTATATTGTTATTCTGCTCTACTGTGCTTTGCAGTAAGACGGCACAGCGCTCTCCTCATCATCCATCAGTCTCACGCACAATGGATGCCCTCATTTACCCGCCGTGTGTTGTTGTACGTGCGGCGCGGGCCGTTGTGTTGCTGTACGAGGTTTATGTTGTCGTAACGATGATGGGGAATGCAACACAATCATAAAATACGCCTGGGCTGGCCTCGTAAATGAATGAGAGCAGCAAAAAACAACAAGCATGGCTGCTCTTTGAAGGCTGGTTTGTGTTGGAGGACGTGTTGCACGCTGACTATCAACATCCTCGGCGGTGTGTGTCAGTGCGAGGAGGGGAGTTGCTGCTATTCTTGGCTGTCCGGGGATGTCTTGGCTCCCTGGCGGATGGGAAAGGTGCTCTTGGCAAGTCTTAACCCAAGCTCTTCATGATGCTGTGTGTTCTCTCTCTTACACACACACACACACACACACACACACACACACACACACACACATGCAACACACCAGCGTGTTTGTGTCGCTTTGAGGATTTAGCACAGGGGTCTCAAACGCGCAGCCCACGGGCCAAATGTGGCCCGCAGGACACTAGTTTGAGGCCCCCGCCTTGATATGAAAGTTTAATGTTAGTGCGGCCCGCGCAAGTTTGATATGGATGCTGTATGGTATCATGTACCCAGATAAAATTATTACGTTTGATTAATGTTCATGTTAAAGGTTAAATAACTGTTAATAGTTATCCTCCCTATCCGTGTGGAAGTGGTAAGTTTTAGGCTATTTAAGTTTAAAGGAAATAACTTGAAGGCTACCGTTTAGGTCGCTAGCTCTCTAGTTTGCGAGTTAGCATGTGTCTCAAGACCCTGCAGTTGCGCAATATGTTGTAAATAAAAAGAGTATAAATGTGACTATAGTCGTGTTTTGTCATGTCTACAGGGCTCTAATAATGCTTTGTTCATTTTAATCTGAAAAAAATCATTTGTCTACCCACCAACTATATGTGGTTTCTTAAGTTTTTATTATTTGCCGTTTTTTTATTATTATTATTATATTTATTTATTACTGATTGATTGATTTTCTTTATTCTTCTTTATTCTAAATTCTTGATTTATTTTTCATCTTATTTTGTGTAGAAAAATAAAAAGTAAGATATTTGAGAACAGTGGAATGTTTTATCAGAGCTTTTATTGTAGAAAATCGGAACCAAAGCAAAGTTTATTAATTTTTCTGTTTTTAATAAATGCATTTTTTTTTTTTTTGAAAAACCTGATGGGGCCCAGCCTCGCCCAGACCCTAGCTCCAGTGGCCCCCAAGTAAATTGAGTTTGAGACCCCTGATTTAGCATCAACGTGCAGTCCCTCACTGGGCACTCATGTCATCTGCTCCAACTGAAAGCTTGGAAAAAAACTACAATAATGTCCAGGTTGTGTCTGTAGTACCTCATAAATATACTTATGAATACTTAATGAATAACTAGAAATAAAAATAAAAAATAAAATTCAGAGGTGGAATTACCATTAATGGTAATGGTAATGGTAATGGTAATGGTTTTATTTCATTTGAACATGCATCAGATTACAATTGAGTGCATCCCATAATCAGTTCCCAGTTTCACATGTCCAAAAGGAGTAGGAAGAAGCAAAGCTTATTAAATCCTACCCCTCCATCTGGTACTTTTACAGTAACTGTTACATTTGTTCACTTCCTGCTTTCCATAATACAGTTTAAGTTTTTTGTTTGTTTGTTTTTTAAATAATGCACCTCGTACCTCGTAGGAGGTGATATGAGCATCCAATGCCATAATGGGTACCATAGTGCGTGTCAATATAGTGATATATATAGCACATCATGACTGGTTCAAGACTCTTCATCCTTGTATTTAGCAAACATCAACTGCTTGTATTGTTTCTTGAATTGGCTCATCGTTGTGCATTGTTTGAGGTCCTTACTCAATCCATTCCATAGTTTGATTCCACATACTGAAATGCTATGGCTAGCATAACGTAGTCCTAGCATAGAAGTGTTTCAAATGTACTTCTTCCCTGAGATCATATTTCTCCTCTCTTGTAGAGAAGTATTGGATGACATTTTTAGCTAATTGGTTGTTTTTAGCCTTATGCATTATTTTAGCTGTTTGAAGATGAACTATATCAGCAAGTTGAAGTATTTGTGATTTTAGAAATAAGGAGTTAGTATGTTCTCTGTAGGCGGCATTGTGAATTATCCTTACTGACCTTTTTTGCAGTACATTTAGCGAGTGAAGATTGCTTTTATAGTTATTAGCCCATATTTCCACACAATAAGTAAGATATGGTAGAACCAGAGTGCAATAAAGAGTGTGGAGTGATTTCTGATCGAGAACAAATTTTGCTTTGTTCAATACTGGAATATTTCTGGCCACCTTATGTTGTATATTTGTAATATGAGGTTTCCAGCTCATATTTTCAATAAATCAGTAAATGGGACAAACAATAAAAGATAATGAAAATAAAAGTGAATGGAAGCGTAAAGAAACAGTTCCAATGTCAAACTGTCGCCATGATGAAACCATAAAGGTGAGGCTTTTGTAGCATCGTGACTTCTATCGGCTCATAGATCTTCTCTCTCTCTCTCCTCTGCTGTACAAAGGTGACATTGCTGTCTCACTCACCTTCCATCCATCTATCCATCCGTCCGTCATCCAGTCCTGCCGCACTGTTTGCTAGTGTTGCTGTTACATAACTGCTGCCAATCTGCAAACATGCACCGTGTCCTCTGTGCAAAGGTTGGCGTTTCAGCGGCGTGCGTGCGTGTGTGTGTGTCTTTCTATCCTTTGTGTGGGGTGTCCTCATTTTTTCCCATGACTGTAAATTACAAATGTGCCCCCCCCCCCCATGGCTCGTGGTCAAAATGCTTTGGAAGACTTTGTTACTTTGATACAGTCCGACTTGTTGTGTTTAATAACAGTGCTGTAAAGCGTTGTATTTATCAGGAACCCCCGCTGGGGGGGGTGCACGTTGTGACAAATGTTTGCCGTTTTGTGTGCGGCAGTTCAGGAGCAAAGCGTTGCCAACCACGGTACAGTAAGTAGGTATGGACATGGAGGAGATCATCGTGCGACCATGCTCCTCCTTGCGGTCGCTTCCTCTCCGCTCTCTTCCTGACCACGCACTCGTTGCGTTGTCTCACCGTGGGGGGAAATTGGCCAATTTGCCTCGGCGTGGCGCAATCACGGTTTGCTTACGCTCTGTTGTTGCTGCACGCGGACACCCGTGGCGCTCGTCCTGATTAGCTTGTGTTGACTTGTTTTGTTCACGCGTGACACGCCGCTGACTCCATGCCGCGTCCGATAAAGCCAGATATGGCCCCAGCAAAGCATCATTTTTATGTTCTTTGGTCAACATTGTGAAAGTTCTGCAGGTTTGCACGACCTGCCGTGTCAGCACATTTGGCCCATATTTTGGTGTCATTTGAAGGTAAAGGAATGACATCTTTTAAACTGCCTTGGTTTGTCCTCAAAGACCCACATTTTTTTTCAGGGGTATTAAAAGAGTACCCTGTTATCTTTTCCATGGAATATATTGCAGTGACATGAGAGCCTGAGCCCCCCTGATAAAATCAAAAACCCCTGCAAATGGTCTCTGAATGGTCTGAATCCTTAAGACCTATTGCACTGCGTTAAAGGGGACCTACTGTGCTTTGTCCACTTTTCTGACCTATAAATGTTGTTAGTGTCACATTCCGGCTTGAGAGTTTTACGGTTCGACCCCAGGATGCAGAGATGAGGACCCAATTGCAGGTAAAAATATATATAATAATGCTATGCAGCAGAACAATGAACTAGCATGATCAATTCGCAAATGACAATGACCCGACAAAGAATGCAGCGCGCACCTGAACTAAATAGGCAACACAAATAATAGGAAACAGGTATGGGAGATAATTGAAAGCAACGGAAAACAGAACAGAGGAAGTGAATTCAAAATAAGAGCATGAACGAGGAACAGAGTAACAGAAGAAAACTAAGCTAACTACGCCGAAGTTTCAGATAATGAGGTTTGTGCATTTGAAAGGAAGTTTGGGCTAGCTCAGAGTTTTTTTAACCAGGATTTCCTTATATGGACATGCTGCAATCCAGCTGGAATAGGTGCAGATTCTGGAAGATCTAGAAAGCTTTCTGTGCAGGTTATGGTGTGTAGCTGCTCCATAGTCTGCGACTCAAATACAAACGTGAGCATAGTAATTCCCCTTTAACATGTATTCAGATGCACTGTATTCGTAGACAAGCGCGTCGACGAGCCACGAATGCAAAGAAAAAAACAGAGAGAGTCAGGTGACGCTCGTCAGTTGCCTTGACAACTAATTGGAGGCAGCGGGTTTCTAATCATAGTTCATTTCCTGTGGAGAGAAAAATGCAAAAAAGAGAAAAGCTGGCAAACACGTCTTTCATTCTCCAACATATTATTGTCCATTTGTCTATTGGAGTGTGTGTATACCAATTATGTGTGTGTGCTGGTGTTAACACCCTCCCTGGAATGCTCATTTGTAGTCATGCATGATATCTTTTTTTTTTCCCCCAAACCGATTCGATCATGTTCTGCTTGTGGTGATGACAACCGGTAGCTTTTTATATCTCAAAATTCAAAATTCACTTTAAAGCAGTGGAAGCAGTGATATTGGGTAAAGTGTATGAATAGAAACTCTAGACCAGGGGTCTCAAACTCAATTTACTTGGGGGCCACTGGAGCTCGGGTCTGGGTGAGACTGGGCCGCATCAGGTTTTCCAAAAAAAAAACAAAAAAAAAACGCATTTATTAAAAAAAATAATTTTTTAAAAACTTCGCTTTGGTTCCAGTTTTCTACAATAAAAGCTCTGATAAAACATTCCACTGTTCTCAAATATCTTACTTTTTATTTTTCTACACAAAATAAGATGAAAAATAAATAAACAAATCAAGAATAAAGAAAATCAATCAGTAATAAATAAATATAATAATAATAAAAACTTAAGAAACCACATATAGTTGGTGGGTAGACAAATGATTTTTTTCAGATTAAAATGAACAAAGCATTATTAGAGCCCTGTAGACATGACAAAACACGACTATAGTCACATTTATACTCTTTTTATTTACAACATATTGCGCAACTGCAGGGTCTTGAGACACATGCTAACTCGCAAACTAGAGAGCTAGCGACCTAAACGCTAGCCTTCAAGTTATTTCCTTTAAACTTAAATAGCCAGAAACTTACCACTTCCACGTGGATAGGGAGGATAACTATTAACAGTTATTTAACCTTTAACATGAACATTAGTCAAACGTAATAGTTTTTTCTGGGTACATGATACCATACAGCATCCATATCAAACTTGCCGCACTAACATTAAACTTTTATATCAAGGCGGGGGCCTCAAACTAGTGTCCTGTGGGCCACATTTGGCCCGCGGGCCGCGTGTTTGAGACCCCTGCTCTAGACTAAAAGACTACACTGTGCTGTCATTATTTATTATTATTATTATTTATTTATTATTTATGGGCTTTATGTTTATTTAGTGGCGGCACGGTGGTCTAGGGGTTAGCGCACAGACCTCACAGCTAGGAGACCAGGGTTCAATTCCACCCTCTGCCATCTCTGTGTGGAGTTTGCATGTTCTCCCCGTGCATGCGTGGGTTTTCTCCGGGTACTCCGGTTTCCTCCCACATTCCAAAAACATGCTAGGTTAATTGGCCACTCCAAATTGTCCATAGGTATGAATGTGAGTGTGAATGGTTGTTTGTCTATATGTGCCCTGTGATTGGCTGGCGACCAGTCTAGAGTGTACCCCGCCTTACGCCTGAAGACAGCTGGGATAGGCTCCAGCACTCCCCGCGACCCTCGTGAGGAAAAGCGTTAGAAAATGAATGAATGAATGAATGAATCTTTATTTAGTGGTTTTCTTTACGCGTGGTAACACACACACACACAGAGCCAACCATTCCGACATGTTAGCCGTCGCAGCAGCACACCACTTGTAGTCTATTATGCGGCGCCGTGTGTAAACATTACATAATCCTGTCATCAGTGCACTCCCTGAACTGAAGGCCATTTACACTCTCTCGCTTTTTTCTCCTTTTTTTAAACATTGCGTCACATTTCATCCCTCAGCCACACTCTCGAGACAGCCAGGCGGGGTCGACTTGTGCGCATCCCATTCACAAACCTGCTACACACACACACACACACACACACACACACACACACACACAACGTATGCGTGTGAGGATTAGGGAGGGACTGTAAGGGATGGGCAAATCACCGCTAAGCTCCTCTATTGCTGTATAATCCCCACAGAGTACACACAAGCAGGCACACACAAACGGCTTACGTGACTTGCAGACGAACAAAAGCAGACAATGAGACATGCAGACGCACAACATTGGTGGTGTGCGAGAGACAAAGTAGGTGAAAATCAAAAGGAAGGGGGGCACGCAAATGTGACTGAGAAACTTCCATTCAGCCTTTCTGCTGCTGCTTCATTCATTCTTTCTGTTCTGACAGCAGCAAGGAGCAAAGTGCTTCCACACATCATTCAGCCAATCAGCTCCCACTAACCCACAAGCAGAGGTACTAGTTATACAGTCGCTGCTTATCATACTACTCCAATAGGATGTCAGCCTACAAACTATAATGCCCGTGGTTGTGATTCAGGAAGACATAGTCTAATTCCTATTGTGTTATTTGCCATTATATGTTATTTTGTTGATACAATGTGGCAAAGAGCTTCCATAACATGAGCAGACATGGTAAAACGTTTGTTTGCATTAACAAGCAGTGAAAGTACACGGTGTAAACCAGGGGTCTCAAACTCAATTTACTTGGGGGCCACTGGAGCTCGGGTCTGGGTGAGACTAGGCCGCATCAGGTTTTCCAAAAAAAAAAACCCCAAAAAACGCATTTATTAAAAACAAAAACATTTTTAAAACTTCGCTTTGGTTCCAATTTTCTACAATAAAAGCTCTGATAAAACATTCCACTGTTCTCAAATATCTTACTTTTTATTTTTCTACACAAAATAAGGTGAAAAATAAATACAAAATCAAGAATAAAGAATATCAATCAGTAATAAATAAATAAATATAATAATAATAATAAAAACTTAAGAAACCACATATAGTTGGTGGGTAGACAAATGATTTTTTTTCAGATTAAAATGAACAAAGCATTATTAGAGCCCTGTAGACATGACAAAACACGACTATAGTCACATTTATACTCTTTTTATTTACAACATATTGCGCAACTGCAGGGTCTTGAGACACATGCTAACTCGCAAACTAGAGAGCTAGCGACCTACACGGTAGCCTTCAAGTTATTTCCTTTAAACTTAAATAGCCAAAAACTTACCACTTCCACACGGATAGGGAGGATAACTATTAACAGTTATTTAACCTTTAACATGAACATTAATCAAATGTAATAATTTTTTCTGGGTACATGATACCATACAGCATCCATATCAAACTTGTGCGGGCCGCACTAACATTAAACTTTCATATCAAGGCGGGGGCCTCAAACTAGTGTCCTGCGGGCCACACTTGCATTTTTGAGACCCCTGGTGTAAACACACTCATCCAACCCGAGTCGCCCTAGCATGCTCTGCTAAACTAACCCAGCTAGCTCCCATTCATGTGCCACAAGAGGGGAGGTTTTTTTGCCATCTTTCACGGGTGTTGAGGCTGCTGTTTCGTTGTGTTTATTTTGGGAGGGGGCGGGTTAGTGTTGGGGATGAGATTTAGCGGCATGCCAGGGAAATGTTCCTTCTCATCACAACAACACCATTTCACTGTTAAATTCACATTTAACAGTAGATATTATAGACATGATATTTTTCATTGGCAAATTCCACGATTCCGTTTTCGGAATCCTGGGAGTTCGTGAAAAACGACATCAGCAGGTTTCTGAAGCCATGTTTGTTATCAATAAAACATGAAATATTCCATGGCAGGATGTTTATCCTTCCCTTGGTGGGAATCACTCTAGTGCTCTTCATAGCTCAGGCCAGGGGTGGGCAAACTTTTTGACTCGTGGGCCGCGTTGAGAACCAGAACATATATTTAACACACACACACATTATTTTACGCTTATAATTCTAACAGTCCACCTTGAATTATTAGTCTAATTTTATTTGTAAAAGTGTAATACTATTAGCTATATGTTCTCATTTCCCTCAAACTATGACATTTTGTAATGATAATGCTTTAATTTCATTTGAACATGCATCAGATTACAATTGAGTGCATCCCATAATCAGTTCCCAGTTCCACATGTCCAAAAGGAGTAGGAAGGAGTAGGAATTAAATCCTACCCCTCCATCTGGTACTTTTACAATCAGTAACTGTTACATTTGTTCACTTCCTGCTTTCCTAATATAATTTCAATAAAAAAAAAATTATTAATTGAATTTTTTTTAATATTTTAATATTTTTATTTATTTTTTGTCACGCACCGAAGTAGGAGGTGATATGAGCATCCAATGCCATAATGGGTACCATAGTGCGTGTCAATATAGTGATATATATAGCACATCATGACTGGTTCAAGACTCTTCATCCTTGTATTTAGCAAACATCAACTGCTTGTATTGTTTCTTGAATTGGCTCATCGTTGTGCATTGTTTGAGGTCCTTACTCAATCCATTCCATAGTTTGATTCCACATACTGAAATGCTATGGCTAGCATAACATAGTCCTAGCATATATTGAATTTGACAGTTTTTTTGTACTGAATCAGACAATCATGTTAAAAGTTGAAATACTCTGAAAGTAACTGGCGGGCCGGATTCAAACGCTTGGTGGGCTGCATGTGGCCCCCGGGCTGTAGTTTGCCCACCCCTGTCTCAGGCCTTCATTTCTACATTTATTTTGAAACATACTTTCAGAAGCTCTTCTAAGTGGGTCACTTTACTTTGGAAAGTAAACAAGCACACACACTCACACACTCCACCGACGTGATCAATCCTGACATCTTGTGGTCAAGAATTGGAAGTGCAGCTTACCTAATGCTGCCCTATAAAGTGTGTGTGTGTGTGTGTGTGTGTAGTAGCAGTTTGCCATGCTGTGTAATGGTAAAGTGTGTCCCAAGTCGGACTGGTAGTGCATGCAGTTCTACCGTATATCTACCATGAGGGTTCTTTATGGGGTGTCACTCTTTGCTAACCTTCACTCCCCACCGCCCACCGCCCCCCAAACCTCCACCCTTCCTTTCTCTGCTTGTAAGCGCTCTCTGGGCGTGCAGCCAGCTGCTGTGTGTGTGTGTGTGTGTGTTTTTTGAATGAATACCTGATGAAGTGTGTGTGCGTGTGTGCGTGTGTGCGTGTATGTGTGTATGTGTGTAGGGCAAACTGGCTCTCATTCAGTCCCTTGCATAATAGGCGTTGGAGCTCTGCATGCGGGACTCCCTCCCTGTGGGCGTGAGCAGGTTTTGTGCGACCGATTTTGTACGTCAGAGTGTGTGAGGATGTGTGCAGGCCAATGTGTGTGTCCGTGTGTGTACGTGTGTTTGTGTGTTTGTGAGCGAGATTACCTGAGCGTTCGTAGCGAGGGAGCTTCCTGTACTTTCACTGTCAGGATTTAGCCGAGCAGCCTACAAGCACACAGACGGGTTGGGTGCACGCGTGCACATGTGCGTGGAGCGTAAATTGGAAGAGACAGAGTGGGAGAAATGGATTGGGGTGGGCGGCACTCGTGGTGAGTACACCCACAGTGTGTGTCAGGTCTATCAATGTCTTTCATCACACTTTTCATTTCATGGCGGACATGCTAGTATGAAGTCCTGCTCTTTTGAAATGTGTGACGCTTCCTTTGGCAGGGGTGTCTAAAGTGCAGCCCCGGGGCCATTTTTGGGCCACAGCTAATTTTTATTTATTTTCATTCATTCATTTTGTACCGCTTTTTCCTCACAAGGGTGCTGGAGCCTATCCCAGCTGTCTTCGGGCGAGAGGCGGGGTACACCCTGGACTGGTGGCCAGCCAATCACAGGGCACATATAGACAAACAACCATTCACACTCACATTCATACCTAGTATGGACAATTTGGAGTGGCCAATTAACCTAGCATGTTTTTGGAATGTGGGAGGAAACCGGAGTACCCGGAGAAAACCCACGCATGCACGGGGAGAACATGCAAACTCCACACAGAGATGGCCGAGGGTGGAATTGAACCCTGGTCTCCTAGCTGCGCGCTAACCACTAGACCGCCGTGTCGCCCTTTTTATTTATTTGTTTTATTTAAAATAAAATGAATTCATTATTAATGATTTTATTAAATATGATGCAAATTTGTGCTGCACGGCGGTCTCGTGGTTAGCGCACAGACCTCACAGCTCGGAGACCAGGGTTCAATCCCACCCTTGGCCATCTCTGTGTGGAGTGCTAGGTTAACATGCTAGGCTAATTGGCCACTCCAAATTGTCCATACTAGGTATGAATGTGAGTGTGAATGGTTGTTTGTCTATATGTGCCCTGTGATTGGCTGGCCACCAGTCCAGGGTGTACCCCGCCTCTCGCCCAAAGACAGCTGGGATAGGCTCCAGCACGCCCCCCCCGTGAATGAATGATGCAAATGTTGTTTGTCACCTGTAACACAAAGCTAAGTTGTTTTGTTCAGCTAGCTTAACATATATTGACCTACATTGGATTGCTTTTAGCATCTTAAATGTGCTCGCTAGCATACATGCACTTAAGATATGCTCTAAATCCGATCATCATGAGGCTTCGCCGCACGTCTTAAAGCATAGCGTATCATGAGTTTGCTGTTTGTGTCTTCCTGCGCCACTCCTTCATGTTGTCGTATTGTCTACTACATTGGACCAGTGCAGCGTTACAGTGTGTGTGTGTGTGTGTGTGTGTGTGTGAAAAGTCGCCCTTTGTGGTGACACAGCCTCATACTTGGACAGACACCAGCTCATTAGCATGACAGCTACAGACACACACTAACCGCTTTTACACTGTCTACATTGCAACATTACGGCTAGGTTTTCATTCATTTCGTTTGAATCCACCGCGCAGGCTATAGCGTAATTACAAATGTGCGAGAACGAGGAAAAGAGGTGTGTGCTGTTGCCTGAGGACACACACACACACACACACACACATCCACACACATCTCTCTAGCGTTTTGACCTTAGAAGGACAATAGTGGAGTGCATGAGTGTGCGTTTTGGCTTTACAGTTGAGTTGTCTTGCCTCGCTCTCTCACTCTCTCTCTCTTTCTGTCTCACACACACACACATACACACACACACACACACACAAGCAGATTGTCACTATAAAGAAGTCACATGCACAGACTAGGGTACGATCATTGTATTTGTGAACGTGTGAGGGATCTAAAGCACATGGAGGACAGACAGCTTAGATTTCAGGTCATCTGATAACCACACACACACATACACTCACACGCACACACACACACACACACACACACACACACGCTGCCAAGTCAGCAAGATTCAGGTGACAGAGATCTTTTCAGTGAACGTTGGTGTCGGTTTCAGTGAGGCAATACTCTCTCTTTTACTAATGTAGGTCACTCCGGCACTACGACTCCCTCACGTCTTCTTTCTCTTCCACGTTTCCTGAGCTATTCCTGGCGTTTGTCTTCCCGTGTGTTGCCCAACGTTGTCTCGTTGCCTCTTCCAAGTTCCTCACGCCATCGAGTCAAACTCCATTCCAGTTAAACTTCTGAAAAACGGAAGGATGCAAGGGATACCGTGGGATTTTCCTAATATTTCACTTCTCTCTTCAAATGATCTTAATTCATTTAGAAATATTATTACTTGATTCCTGCAGTATTCTTATATAATGTATAGTATTCTACAATGGTCACTAGGTGTCAGTAAAGTTACATTGATGGGACACTAGTCGCCCCAGGAAGAGGAAGTAAAAACAGCAACAAGGAACTCTTCCGATGCTCCCGACGTGTGAGTCTTTATTATGTCTCATTTATGTCTAATATGTCTTATTTTGTCATATCATGTTTACTATATCGGATAGTACAAGTGAACGGGTGACTGTTGGGATGTTATTTCATATCTATAAGGCTCTAATAAGGTCAAAAAGTCATATTTGGAAGGTTAGAAACAGGTTTTCTGCGTTGAACATATACCAATTATAATTAAGGACTGCTAATGAAATGATAGTTTTTCAATGTTATTATTTAGTATTAAACCATATAAATAAATAGTGATCATGTAGCAATGCACACATGTAGCAAAGACCCCAGACTGCAATTGAGGAACAAAATGACTAAGCGTTGTATTGCAGCAACATTGAGTGCAAAGTGCACATATGCTGGCCAGAATTAGTTGTACAAATATGTGTGTGCTTGTGTGTTTTATAACGCGTGTGCTTGTGCGTGCGGGTGCGGGTGCAGATACGTGAGGAAAAGAACACGTGTCAGCGTAACTGAGCGTGCTCAGATGTCAGCATACTTTTTACATTATGTATGAGATTCACACCAAGCTTTCCAGAACAGATGGTGCCAACACACACACACACATGCACACACACAGGCCATTACATTAGGTACACCCACTCTATTCAATCCAAGACACGAATGCCGACTTTGTCCCTGTCTGACTTTCAGGACCGTGCAGCGTGAGGGGGCGCTCGCAGGGCGATGATTCCGCATGAAGCCCGACGCACTCGGCCCCCCGTCGTCCTCGGCGGATGCAGCAGGTGTGACGTCGTGACGCTCTCGCCTAACGCCCTCAGCTCACCCTCCGGTCGCTAGAGTCACGCGGACGGAACAGGCCATCCCACTTCTCCTCCTCCATACCTTTCCATCTTGAATCCCGCCTCACCTGCTCACGAGGACCCGGATGTTTCCGTAGGAGAACGCTAAGCACGAGGAAAAGATCACACGCAGAAGAGAGAGAGTCAAGTCTGAAGAAGGTGAGAAAGGAAGGCAATAAAAGGATCAAGTACGTACTCCAGAGGGGTTAGGATGAAGTCCAACCAGGAACGCAGTAATGAATGTCTGCCCCCGAAGAAGAGGGAGCTCCCTTCAGAAAACCGCTCCCTGACCGTAGCACCCGCCCCAGACCCCCAGCGCTCTGACAATGTGGCCTGGCTTGTCGCTGGGGGCAACGGGAGCACCGAGAACTCCCCTCGCAGCTCCGCACAATCTGATACCGCCCCGTATAAATCCCTGGCCTCCGCGTCAGATTCCTCCTCCATGACACTCGTCTCATCCCTTCCGACGGTGTACACATCCCCCCTGTCCCAGACCACCGTCGGAGGGACAGTCCACTACGCCCAGCTGCCCCCCAACCTTCAGTTCATCACCTCGCCTTACAGCGCGCCCTACACCGGCTACATCGCACCCCAGCTTCTTCCACCTCCTCCTCCGCCTCCTCCTCTGTCCTCCTCGTCTCACAGAAGCTCATCCCACACGGAGACCGCTTCATCCGCCCCCTCCCACACCTCCAAATATGACCAACAGCGGGCATCCATCCGGCACACCTCCACCATGCCGCCGCCACCCACGGACGCCACCCCGCACCGCGCCTCTCCTCGGACCCTGCGCTCTCCTCAGTCCCTGCACGGCCATCACATAGCAGCGTCCCAATACACGGACGGAGGAACCACCAGGAAAGAAGAAGGAGAATCCAGGCAGCTTCACAACGGGGGGTTGGAGCGGAGCCGGAGGTTCGAGTCCGGACTGGCTAAACCAATCAAATCACGTGACACCTACGAGTCCTGCCAGCTGGTTCTCCCGTCAGACTACTCTCACGACCCCTTGGCTTTGAGAACCTCCGTCATGCTCATGCCCAACAGCCATGGGGACCACCAGCTGGTATCAGCCCGGGGCAGCCCTGAGAAGACCTCAGCCCACCTGGAGAAAGGCAGCATTCTCCTGGGGAAGCCCATCCATCGCACCACCGCATCGTCCACCCCTTCTTTCACCTTTCCACCCCCCTTAAACGTAGACAATCTAAAAGCTGCCGTTGGCCCACTTTCACCACAGACTGTTATACACACCACCCACAACTCTACAGTGGAGTCTTTGGGGCTCCCTTCCACGGGCGTCTACCCCCAGGCCCCAGTGATCGGCTACATCGCGGGGGCCAGCGGCAGCCAGCATTCTCCACTCAGCTACCACACCAGCCTGCAACAACACGTACTCATCACTGGCGCCCAGCCGGTCATCATCCCAGTCAGTGGAAGCGGAATGACCACGCTGGAGTCCACCACGTCCCAGGTTGTGACGTCATCCGCCCCGTCCCCCTTTCCCGCAGCACTCCCTCACGCCTACATTGCGGCCACAAGAGGAGAAACTCAAGACAATCCTAGCGTCTCTTATCACCAGGTCACCTCGGGCGGGGTGGTCCGAGCCCAGCTGCACCTCCCCGTCGTCCCGTCAACGGTGCCCCCACCACAGTCCAGCGCGGCAGCTCCCCCGTCGCTCCCGCCATATTTTGTCAAGGGCTCCATCATCCAGCTGGCGGATGGCGAGCTGAAGCGTGTGGAGGAGTTGAAGACGGAGGACTTCATCCAGAGCGCCGAGATCAGCAGCGAGCTGAAAATCGACTCGTCCACGGTGGAGCGCATCGAGGGGAGCCATGCTTCGCCCAACTTGGCGGTGGTTCAGTTCTCTGTGGGCGAGCACCGTGCGCAGGTAAGGATTCATTTAGCTGGTTTAGTTCTTAGCTTCAGAGTCTCACCAGGCAGCTAGCTTGGTCCTCCAAAGATGAACAGGTGATTCATCTGAGCTCTGCATCGATACTTTTAAGTGGAATCCAAACCTATGTCTTTCAACTGGTCTCTTTGTGTTGCTATCAGGTGAGTGTGGAGGTTTTGGTGGAGTACCCCTTCTTCGTCTTTGGCCAGGGATGGTCTTCCTGCTGCCCGGACCGGACCACCCAACTCCTGGAACTGCCTTGCACCAAGCTTTCTGTAGGCGATGTTTGTATTTCACTCACCCTAAAGAACTTGAGGAACGGATCTCTGACCAGAACTCAGCCCCCAGAGCTGGCGCCCCCTACATCGGCCCCAGCCTCCAGTCGTGGGCACCCCAGAGCCCCAAAGCCTGTCTCAAATGTTCCCCAGAGGTGCAGTGGAGGTGTCTCCAGGCACGGGGAGCGAGAGAACGGGCTTGGCCAACGGGGGAGAGGCGGCAGCGGAAACGGGGGCAGCAGCGGGGGCGGCACTGCTGCCGAAAATGGTGATCTGGCATTTGTAGAAAGAGGATCCAGGTTGATTTTAAAAGACGGGCTCGGAGAACCCGGGAAGCGCGGGATGTCATCGGGGGCCAGGAAGCGGAGATGGTCGGCCCCTGAGGGTCGAAAGGTTGAAAAATCAGAGGAGCCGCCCTTGACCTTGGCCAAACCTTCTTTTATCCCTCATGAGGTGAAGGTCACCATTGAGGGAAGGTCGAATATCGGCAAGTGAAGTCTTGTAAGATGCGGAAAGTGGAAGACAACATGAACTTGTTTTGTTTTTGTTTTGAATTCTGAACCGTCGAGACGAAAACGCTCTACACGGTATAACTTTATCAGTCATTTTTATGGATGACACAAACAATCTGTGCTTTTTTTTGTTTAAAGGGTTTTCACAAGATTCGGTGAAGGACGGGCAAAGCGCGCTAGCTCAGTGTGGCGCACGTGAAGCCGTTGTCCCGTAGCGCGTTAGCTCGGCAACGGAAGGCGTTTACGGCGTGCCGCACAGGTGATAGAGGGAACAACACTTCTTCTTCATTAGCTTAGCATTTTAGCATCCTGCTTGATACGCTTATCAAACGTCCTCCTCGCCCGTTTTTTCAATGATTGTCAGAAGAAATACGAATCAGGGGTCATAAAGTTGAACCGTGACAGGTCAATGTTCATTTTATAAATAAGCCCCAACCTGACTTTGTACAAACACACTGGGTTGGCGACCTTTAAAGGAAATATTAAGCGGGAACGTTCCTCCTCGTATTTGGTGATAAATTTTACGTTGTTGTACCTCGAGAGGTCGCTCCGAGCGCCGTGGGTTCCGTCGTTTGGTTGTTTTTAACGCAGTACTGTATGTTTGTCTGTGTTTTTTGAGACGGTGGTGAGTAACAAGTAGCAGCAGCAGCACTTTGGAAGAGCGAAGTGGGGGGGTGATTGTGTATTTTTTTTTTTTTTTTTAATGAATTGGTGCCGTGGATGTGCCTCAAAAGAAATATGACGAAGAGCTCGCGCCACACGAGTTTTGAAGGGTGTCTTGTCTTTTTGTGCGCTAGATTGTGCAAGATGCAGGCCTATGTCTGTCCACACACACACACGCACACACACACACACACACACACAAGCAAACACAAACCAATCCAGGCCACCCCTCTAATTTGATATATGTACTGTATTAGTGCTTAGGATGTATGGAGACGCTTCTATTTCGGTGCATATTGTCCCCAGCGGACTGCACACTCGTAGTTAACAGTAACAGTTGCACAGTGCTATGTGGTGTGTTTGTGTATGAGTTTACGTATACTGTGTATAGACAAATAATACACTCACTTCATAGATCTAGAACTATATATCTATAGAATATGTTCATGTCCAGTGTTTCCACTTGGAATCTTTTAAGAGAATCTTGCAGTTTGCACATCAGGAGGAAGGGAGTCGGTTCTCGGGTTGTTTTTTGTGTGTGTGGTTTCTTTTTTTTTCTTTTTTTTTTTTTTTTTGCCGGGTCCCAGTTCTCTTCAGATGAACTCGAGACCACCCGTAAAAAAAAAAAAAAAAAAAAAAAGAAAGATGAAAAAAAAAAACAAAACACTGGAGCAGCCCCAACATTTCCTAATCATTAAAACTCAAATGAAACCCACAAGGAGCTTAAAGCGGACTTGTGTAATGTGCCTGCCTACTGAGCTCTGGTCAACATTTGGCGCCCCCACAGGGGGTCCCAAATGCTGTTCTGTAGGGAAAATGGCGCGGGGAAACCTGTTTCACAAAGAAGTAGCGGTCAACATTTGGATACTTGGAACTTGTTAAGGGGCGGGGAGGGGATACCTATGCGGGGCCGATGTGTGGGGGCAACCTGAGGCCAACCTAGGGGTCGATGATGTGGGATGATGTGCTTGGTGGATTACACGGACCCCGTATGAGATTTTGAAGATAGTTTATTTTTATAAGAATAAAACAGGGTTCCACTTGCATTGCCACAGTCGTGCATATTTACTTCCCTCCATCACGTATGCTTGTGTATTAACAGCCGCCCCCCCACCCCCACCCCCACCCCTCAGACCACCAGCCCTTGGAACATGTAATCAAACCAATCAGCCTCTTGGAACCTCTACTCTTTTACTTCTTCAGGTTTAACAAAAAAAAAAAAAAGACACAACGTACGTAACTACGGAGCCAAAGCCAAGTGATGCTTGTGTTGCTATGGTTACCTAAGAAAGCAATAGTCATGCACTTTGCCACACACTTATATACATGCTGTATATATACGTATACACTTACACCAAATCATTCCACTGGAGTAGTCGGCAATAAACATTTCATACGAATCCTCCAGCAACAGCAACCAAAACCCTCACAAGAAGAAGAATGCGTTTTTTCAGGCGCACCGACCTGAAGAATCAGCCAATCGTATTCAGGGATTTGTCCCGGTGTATGCAGTACCACACCCCCACTAACCTCCAGCCAGAGTCCAGCACTCGGCTCCGTGCCGCCCCTCTCCCTGCAGGGGGGGCAACACTTTCAACCCTCAGTAACCGTTAGCTACCTTTCACGCAGTGGCGTAGCGTGGGCGCGTCGGGGTGGAGGGGAGGGGGGGTGGGGGGGCGGTCCCAGAGTGGACAAATACAGCAGTGGAGGTTGTGATTTGATGTCAAACGATAGCGGGCGCTGATGTTTGACAACCCACGCTACACCGCTGCTGACTCGACACCTTTTATCGATATCTTTCATCGGCATCCATACAGAAGGCTGGCGACTGTTTCCGAGCGAAGGAAAGAGAACCCCGTCGGTAAATGTTCCGTCATGTGCAATAGTTGACGTTCCCCCTTTTCCTCGCTGTGCCAAGTCCATGTAGCATCATACCTTTTTTTTCTTTTTTCGCTTGAATTTCTGCTTCCGTCTTGTGCTTGGCGGCCTTCCTCTGTTTGTGTGTGTGTGTGTGTGTGTGTGTGTGTGTGTGTGTGCGTTTGCGTGAATGGACAAACCTCGCAAGGTTCATAGAGACCTCATTGCCACAGTGGGGACCACTTTTTTTTAGTAGTAAAAAATAAAAATAAAAAATATGAAAAATAGACGATGCACATGCAAGGAGCGGAGGTTTTTAAAGATGACGTTTCAGCACTTTCCCAATCCTAGCTAGGAGGCGGGCTCTCGCAGAGGATCGACACAAGGGGGGCGATAAAACCTGTTTTTGTTTGTTTTGTTCTTTTGGGTCCAGGTGTCAGGTGGTGTTTGTGGTGGTCGTCGTCGTCTCACGTGTCCCTTCTTTTGTGGGCTTTGTAGCGCTCGCTGTGTCATCTCCCGGCGTCACGGCTGAGCTTTTTATGACGAGCGTCCTCGCCGGAGGATCAAGACTTTGGTTTAGTTTTTCCTCTTTCTTCTTGCACAACAAAAAAAAAATAATGAATGTGTGCAGCTTTGACGTTTTGGATGAATAAAAAAACAAAAAACAGGCACGCGTGCTTTTGGGATGCGTTCACGCTTGGCATGTTTGCTTGGGTTAAAAGGAACTCTGGTGCCTTCGCTCTGCTTGGTTGTTACCCCAAAACAACACCGGGTGGGTGAGGTTGGTCTCGGGCCACTTGCAAGTGAACTCTGGTGCGGTTCAGTTCACTTGGACGCGACACCGACCCCAAAAATGACAAAAAAAAAGCATGCAGAAGTATGTTTTAGAAGCTTTTGGTTCAATCCCAGATGATAAATATACAACATAAGTGGAATATACAGTCAAAAACCAACACATTCAACCCAGTAGACAGCATGTGCGGAATATGTCAGTTACATGATGGCACAAAAGATGCACTTTAAAAGTCCATTTTAAAAGCTTTTGGTGAAAATCCAGATTAAATAAACAAAAGTAAATAATAATAAATATGGAATATACAGTTTAAAAAAAACAACACATTCAACCCAGTAGATGGCATGTGCGTTTGGAATATTTCAGTTACATCATGGCACAAAAGATGCACTTTAAAAGTCCATTTTAGAAGCTTTTGGTTCAATCCCAGATTAAATAAATAATAGTAAATAAAAATAAATATAGTATATAGGCGGAATATACACCAAAAAAACCAACACATTCAACCCAGTAGATGGCATGTGCGTTTGGAATATTTCAGTTAAATCTTGTCACAAAAGATGCACTTTAAAAGTCCATTTTAGAAGCTTTTGGTAAAATTCCAGATTAAATAAATAATAGTAAATAATAATAAATATGGAATATACAGTAAAAAAAACAACACATTCAACCCAGTAGATGGCATGTGCTTTTGGAATATTTCAGTTACATCTTGTCACAAAAGATGCACTTTAAAAGTCCATTTTAGAAGCTTTTGGTGAAATTCCAGATTAAATAAATAATAGTAAATAATAATAAATATGGAATATACAGTAAAAAAAACCCAACACATTCAACCCAGTAGATGGCGTGTGCGTTTGGAATATTTCAGTTACATCATGGCACAAAAGATGCACTTTAAAAGTAAATTTTAGAAGCTTTTGGTTCAATCCCAGTTTAAATAAATAATAGTAAATAATAATAAATATAGTAGGTGAAATATATAGTACAAAAACAACACATTCAACCCAGTAGACGGCATGTGCTGTTGGAATATTTCACATCTTGTCACAAAAGATGCACTTTAAAAGTCCATTTTAGAAGCTTTTGGTGAAATCCAAAATGGTAAATATGGCTGAATATAAAAAAATAACACATGGAGACCGGCAGACAGCATTTTGGCTTGGAATAATTTGACTTAATATGTCACTTAATATTCCAGGAAAGTATATTTTAGAAGCTTTTGGTGAAATCCAAAATGGTAAATGTGGCTAAATATAAAAAAAAATAACACATGGAGACCTGCAGATAGCATTTTGGCTTGGAATATTTGACTTAATATGTCACTTAATATTCCAGGAAAGTATATTTTAGAAGCTTTTGGTGAAATCCAAAATGGTAAATATGGCTCAATATAAAAATTAACACATGGAGACTGGCAGATAGCATTTTGGCTTGGAATATTTGACTTTATATGTCACTTAATATTCTAGGAAAAATGCACTTTAAAAGTATATTTTAGAAGCTTTTGGTGAAATGTACACTGGGAAATATAGCAGATTCTAAAAGTAGCAAACGTTCACCCCAGTAAGAAGTAACGTATGTAGAAAGCTGCCCAATCAAGTCCATACTTTAGGCTCTATGTATCTTCGTTCATCTGCAGCATCTGGTCACATGACAGAAATATCAGTTTGAACCCACCACAAGAGCACACCAGGTATCTTCTTTCTCCACAAGTGTGAACGCAGCCTCGTCTGTGTGTGTTCGTTTTGGAGGAATAAAAGAAGAAGCAGTTTGTTTTTGTGTCCTTAGCGCTGGATAACCAACTCAGGCAGAAAGAAAACGTTTATATGCCCACTTTCACGTTGAGTCGAACCCCAATCACTTTACAACGTGGGCTGTTTGGGTTCCAAGATGTGTCAATTTACCACAAATAATTTCATATGATTAACAATCATTGACAATTAACTAGTTATTATTATTATTATTATTATTATTATATTAAGTGTATTATGCTGGAGATGGCTGGGATTTATTTGTATTTTTTTGGTTTGTTGACCCCCGCTTACTGCCACTTGTTTCCGAACACTCAGGACCCCCCCGGGACTGTGCAGGAAGTGTGTGTGTGTGAGGGGGGGGTCAGAACTTTATGGTGGCAGAGGACAGTGTGGCCTGCAGGGGGCGCAGTAGTTCCCAGCCAACTTTGTTTGTACTACAGTATATTGTACTCACCATCTCTCACAGACCACCACCCAGACCCCCCCCCCCCCCCGCCCCCCCCCCAACCCTCTATAGCCATGGAGAAACCTTGTCGGTGTAAACGTATTTGACATCTGTACAAATGCACCTCTTTGGAAAAACAAAATGAAATCTTGACATATCGGGAAGAAACGTCCGCCTTGTGTGTTTATTTCAACCCACGGCCCCCTCCCCATGTATTGAACACCACCTGTCTGTTACACACCACACACATGCTTAAACATGTCCAAAGGCTAACCACGGTACATCTTTTTCCTTTCCTTGTTGCTCTTTAGAAGAAGACATGTTTTGGGCGGTTTACCGAAAAAAACACCTGGAAATATAATAATGATAATAAATATTATAAATATTGTTTTGCTAGTATAAAAATGAATACAATAAAAAAGTATTCATTTGTTTTTTTATGTCCCAATATCTTATCACCAGAAGGGACCCCATGTACCATAGTATGTCCCAAAATCGTATCACCAGACGGGACTCGATGTACCGTAGTATGTCCCAATATCGTATCACCAGATGGGACCCCATGTAATGTAGTATGTCCCAATATCGTATCACCAGACAGGACCCCTCCCAAAATCGTATCACCAGACGGGACCCCATGTACATACTGTAGTATGTCCCAATATCGTATCACCAGACAGGACCCCTCCCAAAATCGTATCACCAGACGGGACCCCATGTACATACTGTAGTATGTCCCAATATCGTATCACTAGAGGGGACCCCTCCCAAAATCGTATCACCAGACGGGACCCCATGTATCGTAGTATGTCCCAATATCGTATCACCAGACGGGACCCCATGCACATACTGTAGTATGTCCCAATATCGTATCACCAGACGGGACCCCATGCACATACTGTAGTATGTCCCAATATCGTATCACCAGACGGGACCCCTCCCAAAATCGTATCACCAGACGGGACCCCATGTACCGTAGTATGTCCCAATATCGTATCACCAGACGGGACCCCTCCCAAAATCGTATCTCCAGAGGGACCCCATGTACATACTGTAGTATGTCCCAATATCGTATCACCAGACGGGACCCCTCCCAAAATCCTATCACCAGACGGGACCCCAAGTACTGCATAGTATGTCCCGATATTGTATCACCAGATGGGACCCCATGTAATGTAGTATGTCCCAATATCATATCACCAGGCGGGACCCCTCCCAAAATTGTATCACCAGACGGGACCCCATGTACCGTAGTATGTCCCAATATCTTATCACCAGACGGGACCCCATGTACCGTATAGTATGTCCCAATATCGTATCACCAGACGGGACCAGACGATGAAGATTGGGGCTATGCGATGAGGCGAGATTTGAACATTAATTTGATGAAAAACAGAATGAAAACGTATACGGCCATATATTGTGTTGCTGACAAAAGGGCTCACTCCGTTCATGCTGTTGCTCTTTGGAACAAATGTGCCAAGGTGCTGGAAGCAGTGCACAGAGTGAACCCTCATCCTGCCTGTTTGGAGATGAGGAAAAAGGGGACATAACGAGGATATAACGAGGGGGATATAACGAGGCGGGCAAAATGATGCAGTTTATTTATTGTCACCAAATCTCCCGCCGCATTGCAAAGAAGTTTGCATTGGATTCGCAGATGAAGAACCTTTGGAGAACTCCACAGCAGGATTTTTCAGGCCTTTGGTGTCTTTAGCGTACATGCTATGTAAGTTCATGTTTCACAGTCGTCTGCAAAAGGCCACGTCATTGCATCATCGGTGCAGCGTTACATAAGCGACGTGTCAGTGAGCTGGAAAAGATCTCCTGAGATGAAGTTTGCAGGTGTTCCTCCTCCCTGTACGTCTGCACACGTAAACACTTAGACAAACATCTGGCTGGACTGCTGCGTGACTCTGATGAAGGTGGTCCTGCGGCTCAGCTCCTTCAGCTTGGCGGCGCCCACGTAGGTGCAGGTGGAGCGCAGACCCCCCAGCACGTCCCGGATGGTGTTCTCCACATCGCCCCTGTAGGGAACCTCCACCGTCCTGCCCTCGGACGCCCTGAAATCAGCACGTGGGTACCGTAAGCCACCCGTGTACGCGCTCTGTCCGTGCAAGCGTCTCACCTGTACTCGGCCACCCCGCCCACGTATTTCTTCATGGCGGTATCCGAGCTCATGCCGTAGAACAGCTTGTACTTTTTGCCGTTCTTCTCGATGAGCTCTCCGGAGCATTGGTCGTGGCCCGCTAGCATCCCGCCCATCATCACAAAGTCTGCGCCAGCACCTGTCCGGGTCAGAGGTCATTATGCTATAGTAAGCAACGCTAGAAATAGTGAAGGCCATCTTTTAGCTTTGAACAAAAAAAGAACCTACTTAATATTCATGCAAGTGGAAAAAGAAGCTCATCTGGTATTTTTCCAGACAGGTTTCAGACTCACCAAAGGCTTTGGCTACGTCTCCAGGGCAACTGCATCCTCCATCCTCAAGAAAAAAATGTGTCGTATAAGAGTGGATTTTAATGAGGGCTCCCTCTGTTGGCTGTACTGTGGTACTACCACCAAAGTATGTACTTACTGAGATGATGTGTCCTTTGAGGCCGTGGGCGGAGTCGGCGCATTCGATGACGGCGCTCAGCTGGGGGTACCCGACGCCCGTCTTGATCCTGGTGGTGCACACTGACCCTAAAACACGCAAAGTTATTCAAAGCTAATTTTAATATGAATGATGGGTCACTGGTGTATCATGTTGACGCTCCCACCAGATGGCGCCATTTTCCCGTCCAATACAAGGTTTATGTTTTGATCACAGTATGTATCGCGTTTTTTCAAAAAATAATGCACAAATGATCACTTTAGTCGTTAAATACGGTCTATTACTAGTAAATGAAATCATGTTTAAGCAATTTGTACTTATTTTTGGCCTAAATGAGCATAAATAAAATACAAGGCAGAAGGAGCATTGGGATCGATATCAAACACGAACACACACAGGTTTGCCACCATTATCAATTAATCAAACCATAAATAAAAACAAACTCGATATCAACATGTGCGTGCATGTTTGTTTTTCTCCTGAAGGTGTTTTTACTCACTTTTTGTCTCCCCACATTAAGTGTTACAGCATCAGTGGCTGTATTCTACATTGACCACTAGGTGTCGGTGTTCGGTCACAAAGGCACTAGTCTTGTCACTAGGTTCCCGAGGGAAGACATTTACTGTGACACAGCTGGAGCTGGCGTTTTATTTACGTCTTTATATGTCATATTTTACTCTTATTCTTATTCAATACGCTGTCCAGGAAAGAATAACTGCTAGCCTGTGAGTCTATGATATCTTAGTTATGTCTAATATGTCTTATTTTCTCTGATTATGTTTATGTTATGTTATGCTCTGTAACAACTCCTCGTTTATCGCGGCTAATTGGTTCTAAAATGGAACATTTTCGGAGTTAGAGCACACAAAAGCTGTAACATCATGACGGCATCGTAGACATGAAATAACACCCCAAAAGTCACTTTTACACTCGTATTTACATGTTTACAGCACATTGCTCAGCCTACGGGATCACTGAAGGGACATAACAGACCGCCGCTCGCACAGCAAGCTACCGAGCTAACTCGTTAGCCTCATCAATTGGCTTATTCTAAACTTGGGAAATTATTTCCAATCGAGTGAAGGAGGGCAGAGAATACGTAAACTTACAATTTCCAGACAAAATTAGAACATAAGTCTTTTTTTCTACTCGATGTCAGCCATGTCCTGTCTTTCTCTCTGCTAGCTAGTAGCCAATGTAAAAGCTAATGTCATCCAACCTCATGTTTCATAACAGTTCTCATAGGAGTTTAATGTCATGTCTTGAGGGCTCTAAATGCTATTTAGAATATCGTAAGCATGTTTTATTTTTATTTTATTGCGATAAACGAGGGAATACTGTGTTCAAACGTCATGAAATGATTTGTTTATTGGGTTTGCTATATTTGTCATTGGCCAGTAAGAGTATGACTGGGCTGTGTGAATTCTGCCTAGCAACCGGTGGCCATGCAAAGCTGCACTGTACAGGTGTTAGCATAACTGCTACTAAGCAGTTTCAAGTCGTGTGTCTTCATCTTGCAGACCCGTCCACCCACCTGGCCCGATTCCCACTTTGATGATGTCAGCACCAGACAGGATGAGCTCCTCCACCATCTCGCCCGTCACCACGTTGCCAGCCTGCACACAGCATGCTTCGTCATCATCATCATCATGACCATGACCGAGTGACAGGTGAACGATGGTGACAACTTCTTACCATGATGGTGTGTTTTGGGAACTTCCCCCGTACGGTCTTGACAAAGTCCACAAAGTACTCAGAGTATCCGTTGGCCACGTCCAGACAGATGTACTTGAGAGCGGGCACGGCCTCCACGATGGCGCACAGCTTCTCCAGGTCGGCGCCGCTGCTGCCCGAGCTGGCGGCTATGTGCTAATGTGAAAATGAAACGCTGCTCAAAGATCCTCTATGTGACAGGAGCGCTCTGCTGTTGTTAAGGACGGGTTTAAAGTACCTCTAAGCAATCTGGGTGATCAGCAGCAAAGTTCTTCCACTGGTCCACGGTGTAGTGCTTGTGAATGGCTGTGAAGAGAGTGTGCTGGAAGACAACCATGTGATCACATGTATTCATGGACACAACGTTTGGTAGCTGCACAATCTTGTGTTACTTCCAATCGCGTAAATGATTCATGAGTGAAAGACTCACTTTGCTGAGCACTTGCGCCATCTCAAAGGTGCCCGTGGTGTCCATGTTGGCGGCGATGATGGGGACGCCGGAGTAGCTCTGCTTGGAGTTCCGGAATGTGAAAGTCCTCTGAAGGTCCACCTAGAGGACAAAGAGGACATTCCGCTCTTACTACGTCATCTTGAATCATATGTATTTATTGGGCTACATTGGGCTCTAATTAGCGGGCGTGCGGGTGTCCCTAATGTTGTGACCAGTGAGCGTGTATACTGTAGTGTCCTGCCACGTTTGGAATGTGCTCTGAAGGACTCGCCACTGCAATACTTGCTGCTATTTTTAAACAAGCTTTCCCAGAAGTCCTCCTGAGGGCCTTATGTTGCTGTTGTGGTCCATTTGGTACCACATGGTGTGGGACGACGCCGCACGCCGTCATAGTGCCGCTTTACATTAAGGGTCTATTTGCTGGTTGTGACTAGTATATGACCTGTTGGCTCACTATTTGGCAAGTTTAAACTACGCTTAAGATAGCCAGCAGGCTTCAGCCAATTAGGAACAGGTATTCCTAAACAAGTTTGTTTACAAATTAGATTTTTGTTTTGTCCCAAGCAGGGTGTGCTTTTAAATGGGGGCGGGCCCACAGCAGTACCTGCTGCTCGTTGAGAAGAGCAACACTTGTTTTCATGTTCGGGTCTCCAAAAGCAGCCAATAAGACCTATAGAATCTATAGGGGTCTGAATGCTGATCCCTCCTTCTCTCCTCCTCCTTAATTCCAGGCAGAGCAGGCATGTTAAGAAGCAGCGTTGAAGCAGAAGCTGCCATCTACTGTGCAGAGTTGGAACAACAAGCTACGAGGGCCGACATGTAGCACCAAATCTATTTGTGGCGCGGGCCTTCACAAACGAATGAGGGTGTAAGTTTCTCAATATTTCATTGTTTTCCTACATGATGAAAGTCCAATCCTGGACACTGGTGAGGAATCTTCTCCACCAATACCGCCTGAAGAATACCATGAAGCAAGTACCACCATTTAACCTGCTCCGTTTCAGAGGACCTTGGGTTGATGAACTTGGATTGGCGGTTGTAGTGACGTGAGATTACCTTTCACACGGCATGGAGAGAGCTGAGCGGACATGATATGCCTGAAATGCTTCTCCTCTCATTCAGTGTGGAAGTGGTAAGTTTGTGTCTTCTTTGTCCTTCTTCGTTGTTCGTTTTGAAACACTTTTTAAAGTTTAGAATAAGTGAATTGGAGAGGCTAATTAGTTAGCTTGCTATGCTAACAGTAGCTGTCTATTACGTTCCTGCAGTAATACCATAGCCTGCACAATGTGTTGTAAACAAGAATATTTCAAGTGTAAAAGTGACTATAGGGGTGTTATTTTATGTCTGCAGGGCTCTAATATGTTAAAATAATGTTAAAACGTGTATTTTAAAAAGCAATAGACAGCTGTTCTATGCTCTAACTACAAAAATATTTAATATTGTATATTGAATCCTACTTCACTGAAATTGGCTGACCCCGGTCGGTCTGGAACCAATGAACCAGGATAAACAACGTTTTACACCATTTTAAAAGCATTGTATTGGACGCTACCTTTCTTCATTGTTCATGAGGGAAAACAATCCTAAAAGCCATTTTTACGCAAACTACGATTACTTGCAGGTGTAATAAATATGATAAAGGACATAAACAAGCAGTCAAACCGCTCCTTTAAAGGACTTGTTGCTGTTCGTTAACAAGAATTCCAAAGCCGCCTAATGACTGTAGATGCTGCTTTGTGTGTTTGTGTCACCTTTCGAGAAGGTCACGCTGCTCTCAGATCAGCCATTATTGCTGGTGACGCACAACAACAGCACACAAGGTGATATCCGTGTGTAGCACATGCAAACAACAGCCTGCATGCGTGCGCGTGCGTGCGTATACTTCCTGCATGCAGCAGTAGCGAGCTTACCTCTGAGCGACTCTTCAAGCTGCTCCGTTTGGGCCTGAAGAGGACATCCTTAAAGTCCAGCTTGAGGTCTGCGTCCACACGAGGCATCCTGGAGGAGGAGGGTGGTGGTGATGGTGATGATGATGATGAGGAGGAGGAACAGGCACTGGGGACCCTCTTGAGGAAGGCTGCTGCTGCTGCAGAGGAACTGATCAAGGTGGCGGTGGTCCCTGGTCTGGAGCCCAAACCACCAAATCCGAACCTCCAGGCAGCCAGTGTATTTATAGCAAAGGGGGGCGCTGCCCAGCCCCGGCCCCCATGGCTTTATTTGGGCCTTCACACCCTACTCCTCCTCCTCCTCTCTCTGTACATGCGCACACACACACACACACGCACACACACACTGCAGTGGTGTGTGCTGCAGTGCTAAAGAGCACACCTGCTGTCCACTTGGGGCATTGCGGCCAAACAGCACACTTAAAGGTAGAACAAGTCCTCAAATACACTTAGTGACATTTACTTAAGTACGAGTAAAAGTATGTGTCTAATAATGTGTTAGAGGAAAACTTTCATTATATGGCGGCACTTAGTAGACAGCAGAATGCAAACGGGATAGAATCAAAGTAATACAAATATGGACAAATAGGATTTCTTAGTGATGTTCTACACAGCATGTGTATATGTGTATATTTGTATATGTGGATATGTGTATATGTGGATATGTGTATATGTGGATATGTGTATATGTGGATATGTGGATATGTGTATATGTGGATATGTGTATATGCGGATATGTGTATGTGCCCTACAGCTATTGTTGACGTCATGAAGGCTTCGCTACGCATTCTAAAACAAAGACGGGAGCTCTGCCAAGTATCCGTCACTCAGATACAGACATGGGAGCTGTAAGTTGGATTGTTTTCTTTTTCTAATAGGCTAACCTAGCATGATGTGTAATGTTAGCATTGTGGCTCACCTAGCTATGGTAATGGTAATGGTAATGGTTTAATTTAATTTAAACATGCATCAGATTACAATTGAGTGCATCCCATAATCAGTTCCCAGTTCCACATGTCCAAAAGGAGTAGGAAGAAGCAAAGCTTATTAAATCCTACCCCTCCATCTGGTACTTTTACAATCACTAACTGTTACATTTGTTCACCTCCTGCTTTCCATAATACAGTTTAAGGTTTTTTTTAATAATTTTTTTAATAATGTACCTCGTATGATAATGTGGCGTGTGTCCTCCTGTCCCACCCCAAGTCAGTAATGACTTTAAAACATACGCGATAAACCGATAAATCGACTACAGCAACAGAAAAATAAATGGACGCTAACTGGTTATCTCGCTAGCTAGCGGCTAGAGTTGCTTTGTGATGTTAGCAATGAATAATATGAGTGTAAACATTAAAGGTGACTATCGGGGCTTCAGTTATGCTTAAGACATATCAAAAAAGTCATAAACAGGTTTTCTATGGTCTAAATATGAAAATATGTCATTTATTAACATCGAATCCTATATCATGGTCGGGTCTGGAACCAATTAACTGCTATGAGTGGATTTGAACTGTAACTCCCAAGATCCCCAGTAGGTGTCAGCCTGCTGCCAGAAAAGAGAGCGTTGGTGTTGTCATAACACCCACATGCTTTCCAACACATTCACCCGCCACAGTGTTGGCCACAGCAGATCCAAAAAGCCAAGAGAATAATAATCATAATCACAACTGGCACATTTGATTGAAGCATGAGGTGACTATTGTGCAGGCGTACCTAATGTAAAGGCTGTGTTTTAGACTCTAAAACGTCATGTCATTGATAAGAAGATGCTGGTGATGAATAAGTAAGTGTGCTATCGAAGATGGGGAGGATGCCATCAGGAAGTGCACGTAATGGGTACAAATAAAGTTGAAAGAGCCAGCAGATGTGTCAGCGGGCCGCTTCAATCTCCGAGTGTTTGCAATGCTGGCAGAACTTGAAATGAAGCATGCTTAAAAATTCATTTAGCTTTTACTCCCTGAGGTGGCCCAGGTGATGATGAGGGTGAGGAGGAGCCGTGTGATGCTATGATATGCCAGTATGGGCCACAGCGTACGTTAGCATTCTGGGACGAGTTAGCGATTGTGGGTCACGTATGAGGCTTTAAGGAAGTTAATTATTGCTGGAGCTTGCTCTCCTTTCCTTAGCATAATCTTATCTTTCAAGTGGACGCTTGTCATATTGACCCGCCGGGAATAAGCAGCTGCATTATATCGGATAAAAGCTCAATGATCATTTTCCTTACTTGCTACTTCCACTTTCCTTCTCAGTATTTGTTAGGATTCATTATCGTTTCTATTATTGTAAAAAAAAATCAGTATTCACAGTATTTAATTGTGAATGTATCATTTCTATTGTTGCAAGCCCTTCTCAATATTTATTGTCATTCATCTGTATATTATTATTACAAATAACTTTTTCATTCATTTAATATTTTAAATCAAATGAAATCGTACATATAAACTTTGATACGTCTTTATTATTATTATGAATAAATAAATTCCGTATTTTTGAAATGAAATAATGTGTGAAGTAAATAATGTTGGAAATATGTAATTATAATGCTCCTTAGTTTCTTAATTTGTTATTATTGTTAGTGTTATGAATATTATTGTTAATGATAGTATGTATGCGTTGTAATATTTAGCGTTTTTATTAGCCATTGTTTAGTATTTATTTATAATTTGTAAAAAGTGGGAGGTGTAGCCCAAATTATTTTTATAAATAAAATGATACATTAATGATTTTTATTGTGTGACATGCACATTATTTATTTGATCAATATCAATTAAAATATAAACAAAAATATTTTTTAAAGAAATCAAATTTTCCTTAATTGCAACTGTAGAATATTTTTATTATTAGTCGTCATTATTATGAGTTTTAAAATAGTTATATTTGTGAGACTGACTGATGTATGATGTGTGTATAATGACATTAGCCATGTGACTGTGACATCATCAGTGTTCCATATCAGTGGCGTGCATGCTATACTGCACATCCGTGCCCGTGTGGACTTTGACTGTCAGGCAGTGACGTACTGTACCTACCTGGGAAAAAATCTCCATTTATAGCCACGTTTCATGAATTATTGTCAAAATGTCCCGCACACAACATGTGACTTTCTCACATTCCCATAAAACTCTTCATCATCATCACCACCACCAGGCAACATGTTTTTTGGGGATATCTGTTAAAGTGTCATCCGAGGTCAGTTAGTCGAGCCAACACCTGCTGAGGCCGGCGGTGACGCGTGTGCATGAGTGATGGATTCTTGTCAAATATACTTCATGAAGACTAAACAGTTACCGTGTAAACTTTTTACGGCCATGTTTTTATGCCTCTGTTGCCAAACAAAATAAAAAGGTCTTTTATAACGTCAAGAGGGCCCCCACGTGTGTTTTAGAACCCATGTGACATCGGTTTTTCAGTGGCCTACGTGCATATTTACAATGTTGCATCGACGTTCATGATTTAGTCTGGGTTTCAGATTTGAGGTGTTATGCATCCACAAGGGCCCAGGACCGGCTTCACAGCTCAAGTGTAGTTTGTTTCCTGCACTCAACCTGACAGTTAACCTTGCACCTACTTAAAAACCAGTGGGGCCGCTTTCTATCATTTTGTTTACTGCTCAGGCCCCCCTTGTGTAAAATAACACCAATACAGTAAACCTCGGATATATCGGATTCAATTGTTCCCACTGGTTTTCTCCAATATAAATAAAATCCGTTATATGCGTATACCGGAAAATGTCCGTTTTACGCATATACCGGATTTATATCCGGTATATGCGTAAATCGGATTTTATCCGTTATAAAAAGGCACTTCCTTGACTATGTTTCCAATGTACCTGGACTGGGCAATGAAAAGAGACGTAAGGTAATGAGAATTGAACTTTATTGGACTCTGAGCATAACAAATTGTTAATTAAGCTAGGCCCTGTTACGCCCGTCAGGCCTACGTTATTTCCAATAGTGAGGTTAAGATCTCATTCACTGCTGTGCTAGTATTATTGACGTCACTCACTTTTATATTTGTCCTAAATCTGGAGCCAGGAGAAAGACAATAGCCAGTGACATCAACAAGATTAGCATAACGTAGCACTCCTAGCGACGTGAATATAAATCGCGCAGGCCACGCTGCAAATGACGTCGTATAGCGGCCTGTCACAATTCGGCGAATCGGAGCGCCACGATGCGGCCATCCGATATATGCCAGGGAAATTTAATGGAAATGCATTGGAACGGGACTGGAGATTTTGTCCGAAATAGGCGAAATCCGTTATAAAAAATCCGATATATGCAATGAATTTTTATTGGAAATGCATTACAGAAAAATCGGTTCTTTTTTATCTGTCCGTTGTGAGCGAATTTCCGATATAGCCGAGTTCGATATATCCGAGGTTTACACCTTCAGGGGTGTCCGAAGGTTTCCCAGCAAGGGTACGGTATACGCATACGTAAAATCAAAGGACAAAGGGGCCACTTTGATATTTGACATTTTGTTAGCCAACCCAAGTTATATTTATGTCAAGAAAAACTGACTGCATCTCAGCTTTTTTCTTTTACTACTTTTTCTTTCGCCATTTTTGCTGTTCTTAAAAAAATAACATTCAAAAAACGACATTCTTGCCAAAATATTTGGACTTTGACTCAACCCAAGTTTTCCAAAAATTGCAGCTTTCTTCTTTGTTTTGTTGTCATCCAGCCAATGGCAGTGCACGTATACACAATAACCTCTCACGCTCATACCTAAGGACAATTTAGTCATCAAATAAGCTAACATGCTAACATGCATGTCTTGGGAATGCAGGAGGAAGTCACAGTAAAGTCGCACACAGAGAAACCATGCAAACTCCACAAATGGGATTCCAACTCAGATCTTTCGGATCTTGTGACTGCATGACCAACATGCTAATTACTGGCCCACCATGTGGTCTGATGTCAGGCCACAAATGGTCCCCGGGCCACACTTTGGACAGCCGTGCTGCGCTGTAGTGGGTTTTAGTGAGTTAAAGTTGCTCTTGTTTGTGTTTTACACGCTGCTTATTGTTAGTGAATGAGGCGCATGGTGAGTTCTTGTTTGTAGGTCAGCAGGACGTAAACAACACTTTGGAAGTACTGATGCAATGCGGAAGCACGTGCGACGTCACGTAGCTTTACCCACGCCCCTCCCTGGTTGGCGGGTCAGTCACATGTTAGCGCTTTTAGTAGCCCTGTTGAATGAAGCTTAAGTTGTTTTTCAGACACTCATCGTGGTGTATTTAGACGTTCTAAAAGCATGCCTTATGTTTGATTTATAAACCAAAGATACTGGTTAAACAGTGTTTCTATTGCTAGCTAACATTAGCTTGCACTGCTATTTATTACTGATTGAATACGGTGGCTTATAAGGGTCAAAAAGCCTTTGGCTTACTTTGTGTGTTTTAATTAACATACCCAACTGCAATAAACACCAACCGAAGATCATCTATATGACAGCAGTCATATCGATGTTTTTTTTGAGGAATTTGGCTGCAAAATGTCATTTCTGTGTTTTCCCATTTGGCTGCCAGTATCTTTAAGTGTTTAATTAATAACAAGTAATAATTGGATAAACAATAGACTTCACAGGCCTCTTTTCCAAAAAATATACAAAAACTCCAGAGCCAGGTTTGTTTGTATTAAAAAACTTTATTAATACTTCCTCCTTGGTCAAAAGCAGAACATTATAAGAACTCAAACAGTGGCTTTTGCTTCAGAAAACAGAAACAAATGGCTACTAATACAACCTCATTAAAAAAATCCCTCAACTAACTTGAATTGAGTCAGCAATTAAGATATTTTTTCCTCCTTAGCAGAAAAAAAAAATCTGTTGGAAGTTTACAAACAAAAATGGCGGCGCTGCTACATTAAGGCCGAACCTCTAGAACAGGGGTAGGGAACCTACGGCTCGGGAGCCACATGTGACTCCTTTGATGACTGTATCTGGCTCTTAGACATTTGCTTGCTAATTCTAATAAAAGATATATAGAGTACAGTGCCAAACCTAGGTTATTAAGAGTAAATTCTGAGATTTACAGGATTCTGAAATTGTTATTTGGTGAAAAAAGTCTCCTACAGTCCATTTTCAAATATGTGGCTTTCATGGCGCTCCAAGCCAAAAAGGTTCCCCAACCCCTGGTCTAGAAGACAAACAGTGTGGATGCAGCTTCCTCTGTAAAGTGACAATGTACTTTGTTTTTTTAAATAGCGACATTAAATAAAAAGAAGCAGGCAGGTATTGCACGGATATTTGTACCCTTTAGAAAACAGACTTACTAGTGCACCCCAGAGGAGTATACAACATACTTTGTCGAGTTATTCCTGGAAATGGACTTTAAATGTTCATGGAATCGAGTTCTAGAGTGGAGTGCAACAAGTGTGCCCAAAGTGAACTTAAAGTGGAGCTGCTTAGCCTCTAAAAGCCTCCTCGTTGGCATTTAAAACCCAACACAAGACAAAAACAAACCGAAATGTCTCACTCTATTCAATAAAAGATTAGTCGTCAAATCAAAATGGGGACGCTTCTAAAAAGTGAACACCAGTATGTACAGTGCTCTTCTAAAACAACATCAAATAAAAAGGTGTGTGATGCATCAGCTCAACTGATGCAATCATTAAATTAAATGTAGAGGACTAAAACTATTTGGCAACACACACACACATTTTGGGGAGAGTGGTCTGTCCATCAGTCAGGAGGATGGCGGGCTAGAAATACACATGGACACATGAAAAAACCATAACGGGGATGTCCAAAAAGGTATGCCTTCACGTGTGATAGATCTTGTCGTACTCTGTGCAGTTGTGAGGAGACGCCAAGTCGCGGCAGATAGATGCGGGGATGCCGCCGGCGCTGCGGTGCTGCCGGTTGTCTGCCATGGTCAGGTTGAGCAGGCTGGTGCAGGTGGGCAGGTAGACGTGCTGCACGTGCTCCACCTCCGAACGACACACCGGACACAACTGCGAGGAAGAAATCGTACAAAAAAGGGTCAGATATTTTACTCCTCGTGCCAACTTGCCGTCGCGTCAGTGGCGTCGCCTCACCTGCAGCTGACTGGCGCATGTCTGGCAGCACACCAGGTGTCCGCACGGGCAGAAGGCGGCGTCGATCTGCTCCTCGCAGCACAGCATGCAGAGCAGCGCCTCTCGCAGCTTGTGCAGCCTCTCCTGCAGCGCTCGACTCTGCTGGCAGCTGCCGCAGTCCGAGCCGTCATCGTCCTGCTGCTCCTGTTCCTGGTGCCGCCCGTCGTCCCGGCTGGGCGAGGCCGGGGACCCACTGCTGGAGCATGACATCAGGTCCATGACGCCGGCGTTGTAGAGGGCGCGGCGGGCGTGGTCGTAGACTTCCTTGGAGGTGCGGCGGATGTCGAAGACGTACTTCTTGCCCAGGTTGATGTTTTCGTTGAGGAAAAGGGATGCCAGGTGACCCTTGAAGTCCCGGCTGTACTGCATCATCACCGCGTTTGTTACGGTGTCGCACCTAAATGGAGGCAAAACATTTGATTGTGTCTTTAAAAAAAAAAAAAAGCGTGGCCAGCACGCCTGCAGTATGTTGGCAGTACCTGTAGAAAGCGTGGGTTTCAGTGATGGCGCGGTACAAGCCACTGGCGGCCCGGTTGCTGATCAGCTTGAACATGAGCACCACGCTGTCGTTGGTGTCCTTGGTAACCGTCAGGTACACCGTCTTCCCCGACTGGGTGGCAATCTGAATGACGGGATAGCTCACCCTGTAGGGACGGAACGCTGCGTTTAGACTACAAACATCGGGAAACAAGCGGCGGGATTTTGTCGTGTTGGGACGCACCGGTTGACAAGGCTGAAGTCCTCCTTGCAGACGGCGATACCTTCTGGTCCGACACCGATGGCCAGCCGCTGTCCGTTGGCATCGCGGGCCCAGTGCCACTCCACGCCGTAGTGCTCCAGCATGGAGACCAGCTGCAGGGCTTGATACTCCACTGAGCCCTGGCTCACCCCCTCCAGAGCCTTGTGTCTAGACACGATGCTGTGGAAGACACCCAACGTGAGCAATCTTACTCCGACTTATCTCGTCCAGTAGTGACGGGAGGTGGACTACTTCCCCCGTCATCGACGCCGGAGTAAGAACGCCACTACTAATATTGTTGTCAACTGTACTACCTAATTGTTGGTCATTCATCTCCATGGTTCATGAGCTTCCTTTACCTGTTGATGGTGGCGGGACAGGGTTCCTCCCCGCACAGTTCCGAGTACCAGTACTGGGCCGTGTTTTGGTTGTAGTCGCCAAACTCGGCCTGGGCCAGGAGGGCGCTCAGTTCCTCGGCTTGCTCCGAGCCCATGCGCAGGTGACCATTGTGGAGGTCCTCCTTCACGTGCATGAAGAAGACGTGTCTAGAGAGGGATAGGGGACTCGTTAATGATGCAATTGAGTGTGAGTCAATGGAACACAGTTTTGTGCCATCATGACTCATTTTCTCTTTCAATGTCTGCACAGTACCAACTTCCTGTAGAAGAAAAGACTTCAGCGTCTTTACAATG
The DNA here is from genome assembly GCF_030265055.1 of Doryrhamphus excisus. NCBI lineage: Eukaryota > Metazoa > Chordata > Actinopteri > Syngnathiformes > Syngnathidae > Doryrhamphus > Doryrhamphus excisus. The sequence goes on along the minus strand of NC_080479.1, from coordinate 7,566,057 downwards.
TTTGCTGTCTGAACTCCGTGAATAAGCCCATGTGAAGATCTACAGCGCATTGTTGGGGAATTCTTTGGGCCCACTTGTCTTTACGAACTGTTATTGTTTGGGTTGAAGAACACAGAGTTCTGGCGTGGCCAAAAACAACAGTCTTTTCCATTGTTTTGTCCACAAGATGTGAGGAATTCTTCACTACGGGAGGCGAGAACACCCTGACTGATAATTCTGACATCATCACGGCCGTCACTGAACTGGAGTAACCTTGGACGGGGCCCATCTTCCCTTGACCTATGGCACAGTAACCTTAAGAAGATTGCAAGTGGGGACTTAAGGTTATGTTGTTTTAAGTGTTGCATCCGCCACCTAGCGGTACTCTTCTGTCTTTGGTACCACTTAGTTTGATGGATACGGTACAGACATAAACTTGACAAACTGAACTGAAGCGCCTGGTGGCTTAAAAGAGGTCCCTTATGCTGCAAAAGTGACTTTTTATGAAGTTCTAGCACCAAATGTGACAAAATATATCATTACTTATCATTACCCTCAGGCTTTGTTACACATCCTAAAATAAAGCCTAGACCAGGGGTCTCAAACACGCAGCCCGCGGGCCAAATGTGGGCCGCAGGACACTAGTTTGAGGCCCCCGCCTTGATATGAAAGTTTAATGTTAGTGTGGCCCGCGCAAGTTTGATATGGATGCTGTAAAATTATTACGTTTGATTAATGTTCATGTTAAAGGTTAAATAACTGTTAATAGTTATCCTCCCTATCCGTGTGGAAGTGGTAAGTTTTTGGCTATTTAAGTTTAAAGGAAATAACTTGAAGGCTACCGTTTAGGTCGCTAGCTCTCTAGTTTGCGAGTTAGCATGTGTCTCAAGACCCTGCAGTTGCGCAATATGTTGTAAATAAAAAGAGTATAAATGTGACTATAGTCGTGTTTTGTCATGTCTACAGGGCTCTAATAATGCTTTGTTCATTTTAATCTGAAAAAAATAATTTGTCTACCCACCAACTATATGTGGTTTCTTAAGTTTTTATTATTTGCCGTTTTATTATTATTATTATATTTATTTATTTATTTGTGTAGAAAAATAAAAAGTAATATATAAGTAAGAGCTTTTCTTGTAGAAAATTGGAACCAAAGCGAAGTTTTTAAAAAATTTGTTTTTAATGAATGCGTTTTATTTTTTTTTTGGAGAACCTGATGCGGCCCAGTCTCACCCAGACCCTAGCTCCAGTGGCCCCCAAGTAAATTGAGTTTGAGACCCCTGTCCTAGACCCTTGCCTGCCGACTACAAACTTGGGAGCTGCAAATGTGATCATTGTGTTTCTCTTCAGCAAATAGGCTAACCCAGCATAGAAAAACACAGACCCGCCTCAAGAAGACATCACATGCTTCGCAGGCCAAAACGTCCGCCGTCCAGACCACAACAAGCGAGGCCCGTGGCTGACTGGTGAGCTTTGATATGGTGCTAAACATCCCACACAAACACTGCTCCATTGTGTCAGGCCCAGCAGGCCTCATGTGATGGAGCGCTGCTACCTGCCTGACGCAAACAATAGGCTTGGCTTTAAGGCAGCAGGGTGCCGACCTGGGGTTACTAGAGGGCAACACGCCGAGGTTACTACCGTTCAGGTTTGCCAAAAGGTTACTCTTGGACATCGCCGAGCGTCTACCTCCTGAAGGTGTTGGTATTGGGTAGATGCTTGTCTCCTGGTCAAACGGTCGAGGCAGATGGCCTCCCACCCTAGTCTACTTGTGTTGATTTTAAGGATTATAGCGGAGATTCTTTACTGTGAAATGCTTGAAATTGTAGCAGTTTAATAAGCATGAAAGATGAACTATTATTAAGGACACCGTTTCTCTTTATGGTTTTATTATGCTCAACTAAAACGGTACCCTAATTCCTGCATTTTTGTAATAAAGACATAAGTTCTTTGTGGTCGATGTCATAAAAATAAACGTAACTCGACCCCACCGCAGTTGTCAAGGGTGCTTGCACACGTCAACAGGTGCTGCCTGTTTGGCAGATCTGTGGTCAGCCATACTAGAGGACAAATTTTATTACTACAATAAGCTAGGAGCTGTTAAAAAAAAAAAAAAACTATGGCAGGGAAACAGGCGGCTCATCCAGTCTGACTACCCTGAGGGAGGGGGGACACCGTATACGATGAAAACACAAAACACGACTGCTCCTCATGCTGACAATTTAAACAAATAAGAGAACCATCACCCAGGAAAAATAGATCAGGTTCAGCGCTGGCGGGGGCTCGTCGAGCGGCCGAGGAGGCGGTCACGTGTGGTCCAGTAAGCATGTTTTGCTGGTGATGGAGTGGAGCCCCCGCAGGCGCAGCTGCTGGAGTTTGCTGCCAAATATCTCGCAGCTACCGACATCGACCTCTAGAAAACAGCAACTGTGCAGCTGCGAGGGGTCCAACCGCTAGCTGTATTACACAAAAAACGACTAATAAACGTACATTTTGTGGCAGATGCCTAACATTACTGCCTCCCGCAGGACTGGAGTGGAACAGCATTGACTGCAACTTGTCCAGCAGGCTGATTTAGCAGGTCTACATGATACGTTTGTGATTATATTCATTTCTAATTGTGGAATTTGATCTCTCATAACACATTTCTGCCTCCTGCAGGACAGAAGGGGAGCAGCATCAGCTAAGTTTGATGTCGTAGGACGTCAGAAGCAGCATCTATGCTCGCGGTAGGATCACTCATGGTAGGACAGCACAATATCTTCTTACCAGTAGCATCGGGATACCGTAAACGCATGAAAAGAGCGTTTGTGTTTGATGAAGTTTGTTATGGTAAAACCATTGCATAGACACCAAATGCAGTTCTAATCACCAGTGTATGGATGCTGTACCCTGCTGAGACATCCCAGTAGTCTTTGCTTGTGCATGTAAAACACAACATGGTGACACTGGTATTAAACCACCTAAGTTCAACTTGAGTTTTCTCACACAACTCGACAAAAACACCCACTGTAACTCCAGGGTGTACGCACGCGCCTTCAGGGGACCGACAAGCTTGTGTGTGTAAAATTGGAGCAAAATCGGTTGGGAAAAAAACATGGCCGCCATCAAGCAAGACGCCCATAAGTCTTTAATCGTTTGACGATATTTGTATTACATGTATGCTAGCAGGGCGGCACGGCGGTCGAGTGGTTAGCGCACAGACCTCACAGCTAGGAGACCAGGGTTCAATTCCACCCTCGGCCATCTCTCCCTGTGCATGCGTGGGTTTTCTCCTCCCACATTCCAAAAACATGCTAGGTTAATTGGCCACTCCAAATTGTCCATAGGTATGAATGTGAGTGTGAATGGTTGTTTGTCTATAGTATGTGCCCTGTGATTGGCTGGCCACCAGTCCAGGGTGTACCCCGCCTCTCGCCCGAAGACAGCTGGGATAGGCTCCAGCACCCCCGCGACCCTCGTGAGGAAAAAGCGGTAGAAAATGAATGAATGTATGCTAGCATGTGGACCAAAGCATTTTGGCCGCAACCTATAAGGGGCGCCACAAATACAATGTGGCGACTGGGCAGCAGTTTGTCCAAGGTGAACCTCACAACCTTCACTTAGCTTATTCCTTTAAAAGCCCATTAGGCCTCCACGGGCCCGTAATAAACGCTGAAAATCCCTCCCCACTAAAGAGGCGCATCCTGTCAAGTGCGCCATTCAGACATTTGCACGAGCGCCATTAAGAGTCATCGCAGCATTCCATCGTCCTTTTTAGACCGATGCTCGCCAACGTGTCTAAGTGGCAGGAAGTCACCTGACCTGCTTGACTATGCGAGCGTCATCATCGTGCATGGAGTTGAGGGTGCTTCAGGAATGTTTCAATCAAAGTGAAACCCACACGAGACCGGTCAAGCAGCCTGCCAAATAATGTCCTCCATTCTCTCCTGCTCATCTCTAAAATACAGCTTTGTCCCATTTTCCCGTCTTCTAACCCCCAGCCAAGGTCTCCTGTCCAAGTGGGCTGCAGTGGATGTCAGCTGGCTCAGTGTATGTATATATGTGTGTGCATGAGAACAAAACATCTACACACACAAAGTGAAACCCAACACCCCTGCTCAGATGCTGCAAACCCGCCCACTGGCAGCCAATCAGCAGCACGGTCCTCGGTGCTCGCAACAATGTGGTTTGTGTAGGACGCCCAAAACGCAGTGCCCAAGGTTACTCGCTGTCAATGAACTCTAGTAAACTCTGCAGACACGAATCAAGGCTGATAAAAGCACTTGGAAAACGTACAGACCGGTTGTAGATGCTGAAAATTCCAAAAAAGTGCACTTTTCCTTTAAGAAGTAGGGGTAAAAAAAATAGACAACTTATGGGCTGTTTGATAAAAGATGGATAAAATAAAAACGGGGACTTTTGGGGGACTTGTGTGATGAGGGGTGTTTTGATGAAGTTGTTTTCTGACTTTTTCCTAGTTGGTGTTTATAGCGGAAACCTAGTTAAATATTCAATATCCCAGTTGTGATTGTGGTTAAAATGTCTAAAACCTCGTTTTACGGGCAGTGAGAGCCAAAGTTAAATTTTAGCCAGGTGAGCTCTTGCAAACGGGGGCAGATTAAATAGCTGTGATAAAAATGTGTGCCAGTAGCCGTGCCCTCCGATTGCACCCGACGACAAAATCAACTGCAATAACAAGGAAAAGAAAGGCAGTTGTTTTCAAAAACACCCCTGGATGAGTCTGGTTTAACGAGGCAGGGTGACGGAGGGCTCATTTGGTTCTCATCATCGGGGGAAAAAAAAAGCAGATTAATGCAAATAAGATGCTTAGCAACAACAAGCCTTTTTGGAGAGCCTCTCTTTGCAGATTTAGGGCTGGTTGGAGTCAAGCCACTGGGAGGAAGGTCTGTGTGTCCTTACTTCACTCCCTTCAAGAAGGCTCTTTACTCGCACTTAAAGCCTATTTCATGCAAGAAGCTGGCCAAAGTGTGATAGCAAAGACGCACCAAAAGAGGGGCTGCGGTGGAGGATAATAAAAGCATGGCTAATCAAAGAGTTGTGTTGCTCGCTTGCGGGCGTTAGACGCAACTTGTGCATGAAAAAAAAGGAGCCTAAACAGCCCGAGTGACCCTCTCAGCTCGACGTGGCAGCCGCTTATATAAGCCCCGCTCAGCGCTCATGCATTATGTAATGTACACGTCGTTTAAGAAGGGCGTATGGACCCGCGCCTCGCAGGCTCCTTCTGCTTTGTCCAAGCATTTAGACCTTGTTTACTCCAACATGGTTAGAAGAATAGCAGTTGAACATTACCTCTGTGTGCACGCATGGATTATCCTGGTTGGCCTACATGTGTGTCTTTCCAGGGATGGGGGCAGACGTGTGCGTGTGTGTGTGTGTGGTGAAAAGGTGTGGGCGGTATGGTAGGGTTAGTGGGTCAAAGGTCACACCATGGTTGAAATAAGATGCTGAAACTTGGGAGCGACTTGCATCTTTGCAGAAGATTCCTAAAGACACAAAGGAGTGCATATGGCAGGGGCTTGAAAAACACCAGCGCTCCCATCATATAGAGGATCTTTGACTAGCATTTCATTGCACTAGGTCCTTAAAAACTTAGGGTACAGGGATACTTAAAAACAGTAGAGCGTCTCTCACTATGTATAGAGGATCTTTGACTAGCATAAGTACAGGGGTCCTTAAAAACAGTAGAGCGTCTCTCACCATGTATAGAGGATCTTAGGGTACAGGGGTCCTTAAAAACAGTAGAGCGTCTCTCACTATGTATAGAGGATCTTTGACTAGCATTTCATTGCACTAGGTCCTTAAAAACGTAGGGTACAGGGTTCCTTAAAAACAGTACAGCGTCTCTCACTATGTATAGAGGATCTTTGACTAGCATTTCATTGCATTAAGTCCTTAAAAACTTAGGGTACAGGGATACTTAAAAACAGTAGAGCATCTCTCACTATGTATAGAGGATCTTTGACTAGCATTTCATTGCATTAAGTCCTTAAAAACTTAGGGTACAGGGATACTTAAAAACAGTAGAGCATCTCTCACTATGTATAGAGGATCTTTGACTAGCATAAGTACAGGGGTCCTTAAAAACAGTAGAGCGTCTCTCACTATGTATAGAGGATCTTTGACTAGCATTTCATTGCACTAGGTCCTTAAAACGTAGGGTACAGGGTTCCTTAAAAACAGTAGAGCATCTCTTTCTCACTATGTATAGAGGATCTTTGACCAGCGTTGCAGACAAGTGGTGACCCAAATTGAGGGATTTTTTTCAACTAAAATCTTCTGAAATATACTGAGACACTGTTTCTCTCTTTGTGATGCTCTCTTCTCCAGCAGATATCTGCAACTCTGTATCAAACGGCAGAACATCGATGTCCTTCCTCTCACACCCAAGCAAAAGTGAGGTGTGTTCACAGACATTGGATCATTATTGTTTTAAAAATATATATTTTCCCAGGCGAAGACCTGCTACCCGCTGAAAACGGCTCCATGGCCCGCCAGTTGAGAATCACTGACCGAGAATCTCTGAGGAACGTTTTATATAGTATGTCCTCACTCTCACGTCTGTCATATGGATGATCTTTGACGAGTGTTTTTGCATGATCTTTGACTGGCATTTCTGAAGTAGGGCCAAATCACTCCTGTCATTTAGAGGATCTTTGACTGGTGTTATTTTCTGACTTTATCAGACTATGTATGACTACGATAGCCCTTAGTGCCTGCCAACTCCTTATCGCACCTTTTACAAACGACACACACACACACACACCATCCTCCCCCTCCCCTCCCCACCCCCCAGTGCCCGACGTCAACCATCTGGCGATAACCCCTGCTAATCTAGCGAGGTCAGCACACAGGCAGCCAAGCGTTCCTCTACACTACACACTCTACCCCTCCACCCCCCCTTCCCTGTTTGCCTTTCACTTTCTTCCTCAAAAGCTTTCCAAATATGGCCCTGAGAGTGGTGGAGACAAAACGAGTAGCAACATGTTGGGACAGCGTGAATGAAGCTGACGTCAGTTGGGATATTTCCAACGCTGCTGTTACTCTGCCAAGCAAGGTATTGTTGCTTTTATACACAATACTTCTTGTTTATGGTTATTTTTTGCAACAAGGGCCATTTGTTGACATCTGCCTATGTATTGCCAGAGCATGCACTGCTGATTGCAGAAACCACACAACACGATGAAGCTAACTAAAAAAATACACATTTTACAGGATCTCTCCCTACACTTCCAAGTCTGATATCCTTCAAGAATAACAGACGGCTCTTAAAAGGTGTGATGGCACCACCGTGCAGTGAAGAGAACATTAGAACAACTAGACGAGTTTGTTCGGTGCCGGGAGCTCCTTCTATTTATAGCCGCAGACAACTGGGGCTCCAGAAACACTGAGTCAGGATCTGGGCTTGTCAGGGCTCATTAGTCAGGGGGGGGTTTTTACCTATTCCGAGTATCGGGATAGCAAAAAATACTTTGTCTTGGGTTGGAATTGTTGAGAGAAGCCAAGCGTAAACACGCCTAGTTTGCACACAAGCAATTCCTATGACAACAAAGCTGCCACCAGAACATCCCGGATGGGCCCGGAGTTGCGGCGTTTCCCCAAACGACAACTGCAAAAATGTCAAAACGCTGCGCTGCGCTTTTGTTTGCCACAAAGCGACGCACAGTTATTCTGAGCGTGAATGGGGGGCAGTGACAGAGGTCCTGGCGGTCACAGAGAGGAGGGTCCCCCGGGGGCAGGCTGTGACGGCTCAGAGCTGCTGGCTCACATTTCCTGCTCGGCCACAACGACCTGCAGTAACCCCGGAAGAGCTCAGGGAAGAGGTTACTACAGGGCATGGCGGCGCATACAACAAAGGCATCGGATTCAGCTCCTGGAAATTGTAAATGGTGGATTGTTTGGTTTTTTACGGCGCTTTGCCACCTCCAGTCTAAATCGAAGAAAACGATGTGGCCGATTCCGTCAAATTTTATTTACCTAAAACGTGGATGCGCTTTACTGTATTCAGTGTACAGAGTTAGCATCCACTGAAGTAGAGTGGCCTTCTCGGGATAGAGTTACCTGGTTTGTTCCTGCAGAATGAGATGAGGCTCCACAAAGAATTTGACCCGCAGTCTCAGTCGGCACGGCGCCACGTTGTCCATCTGCTGGCAGATGCGATTCCTCAGATTGAGCCACAAGCTCTCGCCTTTGCTGCCTGTGAACTGCAGCCCGAAGTAGTCCACTTCGATGATACCTAACTTTCTGCAAACCTGGGAGGAGGCAGGAGACGCCAGATGAGACATGGATGCTCTGTGCACACTTTGAAATGACATTGTTCTTTTTAAAAATAGATATTCATCCATTAGGGCGGCACGGCGGTCTAGTGGTTAGCGCACAGACCTCACAGCTAGGAGGACCAGGGTTCAATTCCACCCTCGGCCATCTCTGTGTGGAGTTTGCATGTTCTCCCCGTGCATGCGTGGGTTTTCTCCGGGTACTCCGGTTTCCTCCCACATTCCAAAAAACATGCTAGGTTAATTGGCGACTTGTCCACAGGTATGAATGTGAGTGTGAATGGTTGTTTGTCTATATGTGCCCTGTGATTGGCTGGCCACCAGTCCAGGGTGTACCCCGCCTCTCGCCCGAAGACAGCTGGGATAGGCTCCAGCACCCCCCGCTACCCTCGTGAGGTAGAAAATGAATGAATGAATGATATTCATCCATTAGTCACATATTTTCATATCTTGCCGTTTGAAGGTTCCCCTGTCCCAAAAACGTAAATGGCAACAATGGTCTTATTCAACATGTGCGTGTGTTTACACATTAACTTTACTGATTAAATCAAAAATAATAGTTAGATTTTTGCAGTGCAATTTGCCCCTGTCCTCCCCCCCAAATCTACGCCACTGCAGCCCACGCCCCTTCAGAGGCAGCAGCAGCCGGTGGGATCCTCATTACATAACTCATCAAACCCATTCCCTGCATGCACACTAAATGCATTTCAAGTTTTTATTACGGCCTAATACGAAATCTACTTTCGGGGGGGTGTTCGGCTGCGTGCGGCGCAAAGTTCCGGACTTGCGGAGTGCAGCTTTGGACCGTTGAGAACATCAAGTGCTCGGCGAGAGAGAGTGAACTCTAGTAACCTTTTGAGAAAAGCCATCCGCCTCCGCGAGGGTGTCGCTTCACTTTTTACACTTTGTTTCGTCGTTATTATGAAAGCAGCAGCATGCCAAACAATATTCATGCGTGTAATTTATTCTTGTAACTTTTTAATTTATGTGTTTAAAGTTCGGCGTAACACTGCTTTGAAGTTATGTGGGGGTATAAAATCGTGTTTCCCATATTTGGCATTTGTTATGCGTTCGCATAAGAAGTACCGAGTAGATTTGGGGGGGTATGGGGGGGTCACACAAGAAGAAATAGTTGGTGTGAAAACTCACCTTATTCAAGCAATCTTCTCCGTTCGCCTTCGCGTCAACTTCCACTTCCATCACCACCGAGTCCGGGCGAGTAACGTGGCAAAGCATTTTGTTTGGCCGCTTCAAATCTTTGGTTTATGTGCCACTCTTCACTCAAAACCAACAAACAAAAACAAAAAAATCAAACAATGCTCCGGCTTTCTTCGACGCCCGTCATCTAGCCCCCTTTCTTCACTTGCTTACTATTTTCACTCACAGTCTGTGTGGCAGCGCTCAAGTCGCCGGCTCCCGTCTATATGAACCGAGCATCAGGCACAAGCACCGCCCACCCACTGCTGAACCAATGGCGGGGCAGCTTCATTGAACCACTACCGGCTTTTCGTCCACCCAGAAGTGTGACAGCATGTACACTACGCGAGCGAGGCGTTCAAGCGCCCTCGTCTGGCTCGTAGTGTCAGTTAACGTCGCACCTGCTCTTCATTAAGAAGACATTTTTAACCAAACTCCGGAGCGGGGCGATAATGGCTTGTATACCGCTTTACAATGTTTGTTTGAATTATATATGAATACATAGGCCATAAATAGCTTCGAAATGGGTCGCCTCTGTGTCTTGTCAACGCCTTCATGAAAGTTTCACGGAGGCGCTATGTTGCAGGTCCAGCTAGCCAGCACTCGAATGTAAATACTACATTAAAATCTAGTTTGTGTTATCATGCTCATTATCTGTGACTAATTTCACTCTATTAGAAGTGATCTTGAAAATAAATTTGACATCTTTTTAGATGAGGAAGCTCGCTATTGTACAAGACAACATCATCAACACATCATCCCGATGGAAGAGCATCCGTTCTTCGACAAACAGGTCCTTTTACTAAGCACTATTTTTATTAATATGATTCTTAAATCCAAATATCGTTGTACTACGGTGATGCATTTAGGTATTTTTCCCCCTCACCAACTGGTGCCTCTTGTGTGTCTTTCAGTGTTTAGATAAGGCAGTCTTCAGTCTACAGTGGCAAGCGTCCTTTTGCCCTGCGATGATGTAAGAAGGCGAAATGTCCATAAATGGAAGGCCATGGTGAGTGATCTAACATTTATTTTCTACTGTACATGCACCTACAGCTGGACATTAGACTGTCACTCGTTTTCTCCCCCGCAGCCCCCTCGGTCACCCAAATCCCTTCAAAAAGCAGGATTGTGTGAAATCCTCTGGGGTTATATAACCGGATGAGCTTTGTAGCGCCAACAGCGCATATACTGTACAGATGGACTAATGGTTAATACTGTAACAACCTCAATGGAAGCTGACATCTTTTCTTTTCCACGCACGCATACAAGAATAGCATTCATGTTGTGGATTTTAGGGGGTCTTCATGTCATGTAATAGGACAAAAGCAGGCTAATAAACAAGCCAATAAGCAGGCTAGTAATAATCAGAAGAAGAATAATGATGATAGTAATAATAATAGGCAAATTAATAACATTATTATATAATTGATCACTGGACAGATTGATTGCAGAACTTGAGCAGCGGTTTAGCAGTGTAGATTATGTGTACTTGTGTAAATTTAATGGTGGCCTAAAACAATTGAGTATCTCTACTAAATCTGTCCAAAAGTGGGAAAGTTATATCCCGCTTCTTGTTCCTTATTTGTTTTTTGGATTTTTTTGAATGTCTACTACATTCATTCATATCCTGTGCATCTCCAGGGGGCTAAGCCCCCACCTGTCCTCAGAACCTAGTGACGCCCTTGCATGGATCCCACCGAAAGTGATTGGATTCAAATATTTTTGTGGTTGGGACGTTACCACAAAACGTTACATAAAACGTTACCATGAACGTTACATAAAGTGCTTCAAAGGGTTTGAAATTCAAACACTGTCACAAGCAAACAGCCATGTGATTGAAAAAAACAATAATATTGAATAATAGTCATCACACCTTTACATGAAATGCTACATACAGTGTAACAATCAAATGTCATCTCTGTATGTTTTCATGATTTATATTCCATGTCCAAATGAGGTCATACGTGTAACTGTATTAATGATTTTCTATGGCAAATTGATATTTTGAGCCAAAATAATGGCCTTTTTATGGCCCTCTTAGTCATGTTGGCGAAGGCAGATGTTTGTCACAGCATTGGGTTGACATTTGGCAGTGGAAACGCTATCATTCATAGGTTAGTGGCTAGGCACTGGATTCCGTCATGATTCTGTGTGAAGAAGACGACATAAGTGGTTAGAAGGACACTTCTGGGGGCGAATGAATTATGAATTATGTTGCATGCCTACCAGGTAATGGCGAAAAGCAGCAATGACGCCCACAAATGTTTTTTTTTTTAATTATTGCATTAGCATTATAACGCATTTTCACCCTGCTGCAAGTATCACGTTGGCAACTCACAGCGACTATGGTGCATTTAAGTACCGCCAAGCATTGTGCAAAATCCCAACACCTCATGAAGTCTTAAGTGTGTAAAAATTGTAAAACTTGTATTTTGAGAAAAAAAAAAATGAAACGGGAAATGTTTTTTTCGAGTCAACACAGCCATTATTGCCTAAATAGTCAGTAGGAAGGTCAATGTGCCTTGGTGGTGGGTTCACGGTCTGGGGCTGCGGTTCACTGCAGGGAATGATGAATTTCAACATGTATTGTGGCCCCCTCCAAAATGGCAGCCTTCCGACATGATAGCAAGTACAAGCACACCTCCAATGCGAGTACAGCGGCGGACGTTTATCCATGTAGACTTCTCTTTTTGCACATGTAGGTCGATTTTAGTTTTGGGAAGTGTGACATCATGCCATGTGACATCACTCCCCTCGGAGGCAAGTCACCGCCGCACACTCTCAACTGTAGCGTGAACACATGCATGTGCTTGCGAGTGTGTGTGTGTGTTTGTTTTTGTGTGTGTGGCCGCATGACATCACGGCATCATCACTGCCCACTCACTGGAAGCAGAGATTATGTCACAAAGTGCCACGCAAGCGGAGATGCTGCTGCTGCTGTTGTTTTGGTGGCGTTGGCGATGCGTTCAATTCCTTCCGTCGTAAAGCAACCAGAGGAGCAGCGAGGGATTTAGTATGAGGAAAGGCCCCGGGGATGGGACCTCACGTCCGCGCTCTAAGGAGGAGCGTGATCCAGGAGCTCGTTTGTCCGTTCTCACGTCAGATGACTCCTCGACGTCCGATTCAGAGACGGATGGGGTGATGAAGAGGAGCCGGGGGTTTAGCAGCTCCTTCAGCCTTGAGGAGGACCCCCAGCTTCAGTCCAATGATGAAGACTCTGACGAAGAGTCGGAACCAAAGGACCAAAAGCACACGGAACTGGAGAAGCAGGATGCTATTTTCGGGAGCAGCCAACCTCCGAGATCAGGTGTTCTCAGGCCTCAGGAGTTGTGGTTTGCTATGTCACAGTGTCTCTCTTTCCGATGGCCACCGTGTCTGTCACTCAACAGGCAGGGCAAGACGTTCACCTCTGACCGCCTCCAATCGGCCGGCAGGAAGTTGTCTGTCAGCTCCTCATCAGCCAATGAGAGCCCTGCAAGGTCGTCGCCCTCGCCTAACAGAAACCTAAAGAAGGAGAAAGAGGACGTTCGAAGCAAGGGGACAAAAAGCGGCCCTGTGGCTTTTCGGGGCATCTCTCGTTCATCGCCGAGGTTGCCCAGCAGACAAGCTTCGGACTCCGCGTTGGCATCCATGCTGCTGGAGAGAGAAACCTTCCTGCGTATCGAGCTGTCGCAAGAGGGCGAGGAGGGGGGCGAGACGCACTACCGGGCCGAGTGGAAACTCTCCGAGAGGACCAAGGACCTGGCGGAGGGTGTTTGGATCTCTCGGAGTTTGCGGACGATGAATTAACTCCTAGATGTTTGGTGAAATCATCAACAAGATGAGCCTTCTGTGACGTTACAAACTATTAGAGCTGCTATTTCCAGAGACGCCTCCAAGCACAATTAAAAGCTTCATTTTCTGCCCTTTTGCTTCTCTGGGAACATTTTTCATACATGGCTGGCTCCATGTGTGGGAGGCTAGGATAAGGCCAACATCAATAAACACGTCGTCTTTTGACATTTTGTGCGCTTTATGATGTCCATGTGTTGTCTGTGTGGTCAAATCAATTCATTAGGTACACGTGCACAATCCAATCATACCTAATACAGCAGTAGCATCCAAAATGATGAGTTTCTATTGTTTTCCTCACGTTGTGCCGGTGTGTCTAATATGGCCAGCCGGCGTAGAAAGGAAACGGTGGAGGCGGTGGGATGTTGACTCGTGATGAATGGGAGGTGATGTGTTTGAAGGACAAAAGCAGAGGATGATAGACGATCCCCGCAGGGCTCCTGTGATGTTGGACAAGATGAGACAAACACACACATGCACATGGCCAGAGGTGCATTTCTTATGCTGATTTCTTATGAGACGTATTTAGTCAGCGTTCTTGCAAGCCGTGTCATGCAATCTGCACCCACAACAGTCCTTTTCGTATTCTCCAGCACTGTATATGTATACAGTCATAATAACGCTAGTATATTTTATTCATAGGAGCCTTTTATGGCCCTGAAAGACACCATACAGAAAACAGAAGACTAAAAATATTACAAGAGGAAAGATTAAAAAATGAATGTTGTGAAATTTAGTTCATAAAAAACATCAATTCTAAAAATGTTTTTCTAACTTTAAGAGTAAAACTAAAATTGCAAGGAAAAAAAAATGATACAATAAGTAAATATCAATAAACGTGTACTAAACATGCTCTTTTGTTGGGTAACCCTGATGCGAGACTTGAACCCATGCATCTTTCTCTCTTTTATGCATTGTAAAGATATAAAAAGAGCTAAAAAGAGACAGTAATTTAATGGGACTCACCTGTTCCTCGTGCCAACACCTTGTTTACATGAGGTGGTAATAATAACCATAATAACCATAATAACCAACATACAGCGACATTGTTATTAACGTTGTTTGGCTGAAGAACTACTTTACTGGTGGAGTGACACCTTGGCGTGGCCTAGCCTCGCCACACACTTGCTCACGGCGCCTCAGGCCACTAGTGAAGGCAATGCTACATATTATAGGGAGGTTTTTGGGGGAGGTTTTTGTAGGGAGGTGATATGGGCATGCGGAGGCCACTCTACTGAGCCTCTTTCACTTGTTTAAAGGATCAAAGTTGGATCAGCTTGGAGTGTTTTTCCACTTTAAAAAGTCCAAATCCAGACCTCCTTGGGTTCATACATTTCATTTTCATTGATCATTTTTAGTATTTAATAAAATACGTTATTGTAAGAAAGCGAGGCTTTCTTAATGGAGCCATTTTTACTGTACAGTTTTGGTTTTGTACATATTTGTCACTCATCTTGCCTCGTGCATTCATCTGGGTGCTTTAATCACATCTGCCCCAGCGCGCTCATTTTGTACACCTCAGTGCACAGTACATGGGGGGGGGGGGTAATCCTGGCATCCATGCCTGACAGTGACACTGTTAGTGGAGTAACAGCGGAGCACAATGTTTTTGACACAAATAAGCAGCGTCTCCCGTGTTTGCACGAGGAATATGATGACTGAAATAATAGGAGGCGGCAGCATGATTGTGTAATGTCTTGTCTCTCTGATGAGGACGCTGAGGATGAAATGACACGGCCAGTGAGGCCCATGGGAGGCGGCTGCTAGCTGCAGTATGTTGGAGAGATCACAGGAAGGCAGACTGGGCCAAACGTCTCCGCAGATGAGGCCTGTCTTGTTTTTAGTTTCCTCAGGGGGAAACACCAAGAGCCCCCCAGGAGAGCTGATGTTGCTGACGAGGATTGCTGGGAAGTAGGAGGTCCTTTCTCCAAAAAAACATGGCTGACGACTCGGACATGCTGGCATTTCTGTGACCTCAAATGCCTTTTCCCGAGTTGCCACATTCCCAGCTTTGTAGTTTCATAGAATGCAGCATCCATGTAGTTGAGTGGTCGAGTGGTTAGCGCGCAGACCTCACAGCTAGGAGACCAGGGTTCAATTCCACCCTCGGCCATCTCTGTGTGGAGTCTGCATGTTCTCCCTGTGCATGTGTGGGTTTTCTCCGGGTACTCCGGTTTCCTCCCACATTCCAAAAACATGCTAGGTTAATTGGCCACACCAAATTGTCCATAGGTATGAATGTGAGTGTGAATGGTTGTTTGTCTATATGTGCCCTGTGATTGGCTGGCGACCAGTCCAGGGTGTACCCCGCCTCTCGCCCGAAGACAGCTGGGATAGGCTCCAGCACCCCCCACGACCCTTGTTAGGAAAAGAAAAGAAAATGAATCCCACGATGTGCATTATTAGCTGGCTTATGTTTAGCTCTTTCTATATCTTTAGAGAACACAGAAAAGCGAGACGTGCTCATGTCTCCTTTAAGGATTATCCATCCATTTTCCTCCGCTTATCCGGGTTCAGGTCGCGGGAGCAGCAGTCTCAGTAGGGAAGCCCAGACCACCTCCTCCAGCTCCACCGGGAGGACACCAAGGCGTTCCCAGGCCAGTTGTGAGACATAATCCCTCCAGCGTGTCCTAGGTCCTACCCAGCCTTTTCCCGGCTGGGTATGTCCGGAACACCTCACCAGGGAGGTGTCCGGGAGGCATCTGGACTCGATGGCCGAGCCACCTCAACTGACTCCTCTCGATGTGAAGGAGAAGCGGCTCTACTCTGAGCCCCTCCCGGATGGCTGAGCTCCTCACCCTATCTCTTAGATCTCTTAGGGTGAGTCCAGCTACCCTACGGAGGAAACTCATTTCAGCCGCCTGTATCCGCCATCTCATTCTTTCCTTTCGATCTGTCTGTCGACCTCACGCTCCCACCTTCCCTCACTCGTGAACAAGACCCCGAGATACTTAAACTCCTCCACCTGGGGCAGGACCTCATTCCCAACCCGGGAGGGAGCACTCTACCCTTTTCCGACTGAGAACCATGGCCTCTGATTTGGAGGTACTGAGTCTCATCCCAGATGCTTCACACTCAGATGCAAACCGTTCCAGTAAACTCTGAAGGTCACAGCCCGAAGAGGCCATAAGAAGCACATCATCTGCAAATAGCAGAGATGAGATTCTAAGGCCCCCGAACCGGACTCCCTCAACACCTTGGCGGCGCCTAGAAATTCTGTCCATGAAAATTGGGAACAGAATCGGTGACAAAGGGCAGCCTTGGCGGAGGCCAACGTTTACCGGAAACAGGCTCGACTTACAACTGGCAATGCGAACCAGACTCCTGCCCCGTTTGTACAAGGACCGGATAGCACGTAGTAGCGCGCCACCAATTCCGTACTCCCGGAGCACCCCCCAAAGGACGCCACGAGGGACACGGTCGAATGCCTTTTCCAGGTCTACAAAGCACAAACTCCCATGCACCCTCAAGCACCCTCGTGAGGGTGTAGAGCTGGTCCAGTGTTCCACGACCAGGACGAAAACCGCATTGGACCTCTTGTAACAGAGGTTGGACCAACGGTCGTACCCTTCTTTCCAGCACCCTGGAATAGACTTTCCCAGGGAGGCTGAGGACTGTGATCCCCCTAAAGTTGGAACACACCCTCCGGTCACCTTTCTTGAAAAGGGGGACCACCACCCCGGTCTGCCAATCCAAAGGTACTGTTCCCGACTTCCACGCAATGTTGAAGAGACGTGCCAGCCAAGACAGTCCAGATGTTGAGGGCACCCTTAAGGATTATCAATGGCGCAATTCCAGGAGGACACAAGCGTTAGAGCTACAGCACTAACATCACACTGACATGTCAACAACAACACCATGCTAGGTTAGCCGAGGTAGAAGACCAAACCATTAAACCCACGGCTGTGCTTTAAGATATGTAGAGAAGCCTGCTTTTTCACCAAGCTGTCCCACCTCAAAAGCGACTGTCCGAGTGCCTCTTCGCTCGCTCGTGGAGCAAATAAGTGAAGGAAAGCATATTTTCTTCCCACGTTTGGTGCTCATAAACAGGCTCAGCGTTACTAGAATATGATTAAAGAGCATATTAGATGATGTGTGCTAGCAAGTGTGCTAGCATCCATCCAGGTGTTCATGGTTGGCATTCAGGGTGCGCATGCCACCAGAATAAATGTGCCGCCACTACATGCCGTCTGCAGACGACATTCCACATGTGGAATGTAAATTATCCCCGGCTTCCGGCCTGCAGTAAACCTACCCTACTTACAAAATATGCCGTGGAAGTGGACTCTCCAGAAGATAGTCTTTTATCTCTCCGAGCAGTCCTGGTCCCGAGTGCGGCAGTCACTGTAAGGTTTTTCCTTCCCTCAATACCTCCTTTAGCTCCTGCCTCAATCAGACTAATTGTTTCCGTTAATTACTTCCTCGCCCCGCTGAGGCGTCTCAGACTTTTGACAGGATGAGACCTGCGGAGGAGCAGCGCCATCTGAAACTGTTTGAAATAAGCAATGCTAAATCCTGCCAAATGGAGCACATCAAGTCTTAATGTACGCCGGCTGTATAGACGTGACCCACATAAGACGGGCTTGTGTAACTAAATGAACGTGCGGGTGTGATTTATCTCTCCTTTGGTTACTTCAGATATCCTCCACTCACTTATTAGGGACACCATCTAAGGAGCTGAAATGTAATATTCCAATAATAACATTCCCTTTAAATAGCTTCTCACGAGAGATTTTATTGATTTCATGTTAACAAATCCGCAAAGCTGCAGGAGATAAAGCGCCAAAGGGTATTTGTGGCTTATTGGAAATGGATTTATTTTGTAGACTAAAACCACCAAAAAGCTCATTTTGGAAGATTGACCTCAAATTTCAGTTTGCAAGCACCTTTTGCAAAAATGTAGTTTGTGGTCATATTAGAATTCTCATAGAATCTGCTACTGTAAGTGTTTGACAAAGGAATCACTATTGGGAATAAAATGATAAAATTGACAAACAAAACAACTCTTTGACTTCGTAATGGTAATGTTAATGGTAATGGTAATGGTTTAATTTCATTTGAACATGCATCAGATTACAATTGAGTTCATCCCATAATCAGTTCACAGTTCCACATGTCCAAAAGGAGTAGGAAGAAGCAAAGCTTATTAAATCCTACCCCTCCATCCTACTTTTACAATCAGTAACTGTTACATTTGTTCACTTCCTGCTTTCCATAATCAGTTTAAGGTTTTTTTTTTTGTTTTTGTTTTGTTTTTTTAATAATGTACCTCGTACCGAAGTAGGAGGTGATATGAGCATCCAATGCCATAATGGGTACCATAGTGCGTGTCAATATAGTGATATATATAGCACATCATGACTGGTTCAAGACTCTTCATCCTTGTATTTAGCAAACATCAACGTAGTCCTAGCATAGAAGTGTTTCACATTTAGTTCTTCCCTGAGATCATATTTCTCCTCTCTTGTAGAGAAGTATTGGATGACATTTTTAGCTAATTGGTTATTTTTAGCCTTATGCATTATTTTGCTGTTTGAAGATTAACTATTTTAGAAATAAGGAGTTAGTATGTTTTCTGTAGGCGGCATTATGAATTATCCTTACTGACCTTTTTTGCAGTACATTTAGCGAGTGAAGATTGCTTTTATAGTTATTAGCCCATATTTCCACACAATAAGTAAGATATGGTAGAACCAGAGAGCAATAAAGAATGTGGAGTGATTTCTGATTGAGAACAAATTTTGCTTTGTTCAATACTGAAATATTTCTGGCCACCTTATGTTGTATATTTGTAATATGAGGTTTCCAGCTCATATTTTCATCAATTGTGATCCCCAGAAATTTATTTTGTTCACCCTTTCAATGTCCACACCGTTCCACAATAAGAGCAGAAAATTGTGTGGACACCCCCCAAAAAATCATTCATTCATTCATTATCTACTGCTTTTCCTCGCGTGGGTCGCGGGGGGTGCTGGAGCCTATCCCAGCTGTCTTCGGGTGAGAGGCGGGGTACACCCTGGACTGGTGGCCAGCCAATCACAGGGCACATATAGACAAACAACCATTCACACTCACATTCATACCTATGGACAATTTGGAGTGGCCAATTAACCTAGCATGTTTTTGGAATGTGGGAGGAAACCGGAGTACCCGGAGAAAACCCACGCATGCACGGGGAGAACATGCAAACTCCACACAGAGATGGCCGAGGGTGGAATTGAACCCTGGTCTCCTAGCTGTGAGGTCTGCGCGCTAACCACAAATCGTCTTTTTGCCCCCCAAAAAATCAGATTATCAGAAAAAAAAGTTTTGATTGCAGGAAAAAAATATGAATTTTCTGAGCATTATGTTATCACAAGAAAAAATCTATGATAATGATCAGAATGTTTCTAGATTTGTAGATTGTAGATTTCTGTTTGTAGATTTTGGAAATTCTCTTGCTAAAACTCATAATACAGCGCAATAACACCTATTTTGCATAACATTGTATCATTTTCCTAGTATAAGTAAGTAGTATAAGTAAGTTCCTAGTATAGTATATATCCACTCTTCACATTTACTGTGTATGGCTAACATCTCATGTTGTCACACCAAACTTTTCACCCTTGACCTGACATTTGAACAAGTAGCGGGTCAGCGTGTCGCTAAAAACGCTCCTGGAGCATCACCACCTCCGCATCATTTCCATGTGAGGTGCAAAGGCTCATGGGTAAATCTCTGCCCTGCAGCTCACATCATCACCATCATACTTCACACGTCTTCTCTCACCTCCCTTTCTATCTCTTCCTGTTTGCACGCCCAAAATACTTTGAAAGTTTACTGTGGGCTGCTTTCTTTTTGGTGAGCATGACCATGCAAAATCCATCTTTTGATGATAAAATGTCTGCTTGGACGCTAAAGCGATAAGACCGGTTCAAGAACGGACATGTTGCGTCTGCGTTAAAATTGATCTCTCTTTTTGTAACGTCACGTTACCCGAGGGCGGTGAGCCACATTCACGAGTGGATGAGCATCCGGGAGAATTGGAGCAGGAAATACGTCTGTGCAATGGGTGGGGGGGGGGCGGTGGTTGTCTTTAAAGCCAAGTATACATTATCTTGTGTTATTTCAAGCCAGGACATGTTTTTATTGATGCTCGTCTGCATCGTCCAGACGCAATGTCACATGCAAAACTGTTGCAAGGTTCTCCCTGACAAACAAGAAGGATTTTTTTTTTTAATATTTATTCTCAGGAACTTAAGTGGAGGCGTTTCTAGGTCAGTAAAGCAGAGTAGTGTTACTGGCGGAAGTCCTAGTAGTGGAAGACATCGTTCATGTACAGTACATCCCCATCTGGAGACTTGTGCTTTGGTTACTTATCACGGTGGAAAGCTTGTCCTGGTTTCATGTAGTATCTTTTATTCATGCCCCCCCCCCCCCCCCCCCCCACCACCACCACCACCACGGTAAATGTTTAATTCTTGCCGATAAAAATGACTTATTTCTTCAGTTTTGACCACATGCTTATTCATTAACAGAAACACAATCAATGTTGGACTAGCAGGAAGTATCACACAGCATTGAACAGTTCATTGTAAAAAAAAAAAAACACGTCAGTGTAAATATTTCCATCAGAGTGTGTCACATGGTGGCAAATTCAGATGTTTTTTTTTGTGTGTGCCATGGGCGGTAGACAGAACGGCATGAGCGATGTCTAGAAACACCTTAAAAACATGTACTGAGGTAAGAGTAACATCTTCATTCAGCCCATCTTATGGTGCATCCAAGCCTGAGTCATGTCTGCTGGAACCAAAGGCCTTGAAAATCACTCTTGGCCATCCTGACTCGTGATGTCATCCTTGCATGTCACTCCTCAGTAAGGCTGTCACGAGACACTCGGACAACAGCACGTACATAC
Source organism: Doryrhamphus excisus (assembly GCF_030265055.1). Taxonomy (NCBI): domain Eukaryota; kingdom Metazoa; phylum Chordata; class Actinopteri; order Syngnathiformes; family Syngnathidae; genus Doryrhamphus; species Doryrhamphus excisus. Next base: position 7,544,877 of record NC_080479.1, on the reverse strand, counting down.
GAGATTGTTTTTTTTTTTTTTACAAACAATCCAATAGAAATGCTCATGCTACTTAAAATGCAGGCAAAGCCAGCTATTACTGTTATTAAATCTACAGGTCGCTTACAGCCATTGCCTCTATTTTTCGTGGATACTGTGGTTAATTGAATATCTATTAATCTCCACGCAAATCATCTTGTTCCCACTTAAAACTACACCATGTCTACACCCCCACGAGGGGGACAAAATATTCAAAACACATGATTACAGTACAGTGAGGCCAAAGCCTTTCTAGTGTCGGTAAACAAGCGTGGTTGGTCATTCCTGGGGCAAGTTGTCCTTGGCTCATGTAGCATTTCTTATTCATGCCTCAGCCGGCTGTAAATGTTTCATTTCTTCAGATAAAGAATAGAGAATGAGGTCTATTTTTAACCAGAGTGGAAAGTAAACAATGCTGTGTGTCAGCCTTAGAAAGACGTCCATGACCTGCTTTTAAGATCAATTCAATTAAACCACATCATTCCTCATTAAATGCAGACAAAGTAAACCCATAAAAAAGCTGCCTCAGTGCTAAACACCTGAGAGAGACCATACACGAACACTGGTCTACAAGGAGCACAAAAAACATTACAAATATATGTTGCAATCTCGGCATTTCATTTCTGCAACATTGTAGAAACATTGTCTTCTGCACTGACAAAATGTCTCACTCCTTTCATGCCATTCTATGGAACACCACCCCCTCCCAAAATGTGTTCGTCATAATTGAACCTAGAGCAGGGGTCTCAAACATGCGGCCCGTGGGCCAAATGTGGCCCGCAGGACACTAGTTTGAGGCCCCCGCCTTGATATGAAAGTTTAATGTTAGTGCAGCCCGTGCAAGTTTGATATGGATGCTGTATGGTATCATGTACCCAGAAAAAATTATTACGTTTGATTAATGTTCATGTTAAAGGTTAAATAACTGTTAATAGTTATCCTCCCTATCCGTGTGGAAGTGGTAAGTTTTTGGCTTTTTAAGTTTAAAGCAAATAACTTTGAGGCTACCGTTTAGGTCGCTAGCTCTCTAGTTTGCGAGTTAGCATGTGTCTCAAGACCCTGCAGTTGCGCAATATGTTGTAAATAAAAATAGTATAAATGTGACTATAGTCGTGTTTTGTCATGTCTACAGGGCTCTAATAATGCTTTGTTCATTTGAATCTGAAAAAAATAATTTGCCTACCCACCAACTATATGTGGTTTCTTAAGTTTTTATTATTTGCCGTTTTATTATTATTATTATATTTATTTATTACTGATTGATTGATTTTCTTTATTCTTGATTTGTTTATTTTTCATCTTATTTTGTGCAGAAAAATAAAAATTAAGATATTTGAGAACAGTGGAATGTTTTATCAGAGCTTTTATTGTAGAATATCGGAACCAAAGCACTGAAAAAGTTTGTATATTTTTCTGGTTTTAATAAATGCGTTTATTTTTTGGGAAAACCTTAATTTTATTATTTTATTATTATTTATTATTTGCCGTTTTATTATTATATTTATTTATTACTGATTGATTGATTTTCTTTATTGTTGATCTTATTTTGTGTAGAAAAATAAAAATGAAGATCAGAGCTTTTCTTGTAGAAAATCGGAACCAAAGCAAAGTTTATTAATTTTTCTGTTTTTAATAAATGCGTTTTGTTTTTTGTTTTTTTTGCGGCCCAGCCTCGCCCAGACCCTAGCTCGAGTGGCCCCCAGGTAAATTGAGTTTGAGACCCCTGACCTAGAGTAAAGTCCACTTGTATTGCGACATCCAACCACTAGATGGAGACAGTGACCTATTAAAGTCCCAACTCGCCACATCCATCCTTCTCTGTTTTAACACACCAAACGTGACCTCCATAGTCAAAGGAAAAGGAAGAATAACTCTCATGGCAAAATGGGGTGAGGTGGTGATGTTTAATTAAGATAAGGATGTCCAATTATGTGTTTTTAAACTGATCTTACACGCTGTGCTGTGTAGTTAGCCAATGTATTAGCCAGCAGGGCTGCAAGGCGTCAAGCACTTGGGCCCTCCTTCATGATATATAAACACGTATGTATGTTGGTTCCTCCCGTTTAGCATGAGGCTTGCCTACTCAAAACGCAAGATGGCGCTGTTTCATTGCATTCCTCCGTCACTCTAAAAGGCTGTTGGGACTCCAGAGGTTGTGTTATGTAAATGACAGTAAATTATAGCAGGGGTGTTCATTTACCTACAAGCCCAGGAGGACGGGGCATTCACTGGCAGCAGGCAATAATTGGAAAACTGAATAATGATTTTGGTGTGCATGAGAAAGTGGAAAGGAAAACGGGCGTTGGTTAACAACAGCACCGGAACCGATGAAAGCAGATGAAGAAGTACAGTGGAAAAATAGAATACTAATATCATTTCTACTATGTTACACTCTTCTGCACTCTGTGTGTATGCTAGCGACCCAACCTGAACCAGCCCACCGAGACAAAGGGACTGTATAGCTGACAACAGGTCTCACTCTGTTCATGCCGTTGTGAGACGAGGAAAACAGACACATGCACATGGTAATATTTTAAGGCGGGTGATTAATGAAGTATTCTTGTCCCAGGCTTGGTGCCCACTCAGGGGGAAATCTGCTGTAGCCGGCGCTCCACCCACCGCCGCCTCCACCCAGACCCGTCTGGTGGTCCCAGCCAACCTTCAGCACCTTCCCGGTAAGCCGCCATCTGTCTCACACGTCTGGTGGTACATCTACAGGAGGCACGTCCTCTAGCTTCAGGTTTTTCCGCTCTGTTTTGCTGGCGGTGCGCTCCGGTCGAGAGCCGAGCCTGATGTGTAGCGTTGCTAGGCAACACGATAGCACGAGTTTGGGTCACTGTCATATCAGAAGCACTTGGACGTACGGGAGAAAGAAACAAGTCAACACGATGACAAGTAACAGATGAGGAGTAATGTAGCGACTTGACAGGTTGTGTTCGGAGCACGTGGGAGGTTCTGCTTTCTGCCAGCTTCAACCGGCTGGATTTCGTTGAGGAATAAATGTCTTCCCACACGAGCACGGGCCTACTTTGTGCTGTCAGTGTTTACAACGTCCCACGGCACCCGAAAGGAGGCAGTGACGATGGCAACCGAAGACACCACAAGACCAAAGCGCCAGTTAGCATCACCGCTTGCACGCGCGAGCGATGTGCTGACTTGCAAGCGCCACGTCTGAACACATAGACGTCAACAGTGAAGGTGCAATTCCCAACGCTGTCACCACGCATCTCCCGGGTCTCGTTGCACCTCGGGCTCAAAAGGAGTTGAAAAGTTTACAAATGGCCTAAAGTGTCTGGGCTGGGATCCTCGCAGATATTACATAAAACTGGCATGCAGTATGTCCGTTTCCAAGGCAACTGTGTTTTTATGTCTGCGCTTTTTCGCTCTCTCATCTGTCAGTTGCCTCGGCTCGGCTCGGCAGTTTTTGTCCGCCGAGGCCGCCTTCTGTTTGGAAGCTTCAGCTCTGCTGGGTGCCTCATCAAGACGGAACGTTTATGGAAGACGGACGCAAAAGCTATTTATGTTTTTAATTCAAAGGGATCACGGCACTTTGGTAAGAAATGTAGTGCTCGCCCGTTTATTAGCACCAAATGAGACAAAAACCTATCATCTCCCTCACCTCAGGTGCTCCGATGGTTGCTTTTGAAGTTCCTTATTTTCATGATGAAACGTCCAGGTTTGTTTATCTTCAACATGAAACACTCTTGATGCAAAAAATCATCACCAAACTCCTAATACTCTCCGAATTGTGAGTGTACCCCACTTTGGAAAGCCAGGGTGTGTGTGTGTGTCGTCGAAGTGAAGCAATAGCAACCTGTCTGTCCAAACTTCAAGCAATATGGCCTCTACTGTTTAGCTCTGCAAATTCTACTGTCTGTCACGGTTGGACTTCATTGCTTTAAGGTTGGACCCCAGGATGCAGAGAGCAGGATCAAATGCAGGTAAATAATATTTATTTTAGCTATAATTGCAGCAGAACGGCAGGCGGCACGGTGGTCGAGTGGTTAGTGCGCAGACCTCACAGCTAGGAGACCGGGGTTCAATTCCACCCCTGGCCATCTCTGTGTGGAGTTTGCATGTTCTCCCCGTGCATGCGTGGGTTTTCTCCGGGTACTCCGGTTTCCTCCCACATTCCAAAAACATGCTAGGTTAATTGGCCACTCCAAATTGTCCATAGGTATGAATGTGAGTGTGAATGGTTGTTTGTCTATATGTGCCCTGTGATTGGCTGGCGACCAGTCCAGGGTGTACCCCGCCTCTCGCCCGAAGACAGCTGGGATAGGCTCCAGCACCCCCGCGACCCTCGTGAGGAAAAGCGGTAGAAAATGAATGAATGAATGAATGAATGCAGCAGAACGAAAAGCAACTCAAGTAGCAGACGGACAAACAACAATAATCCCACTCAGGGAGAAGCACACACCTGAACTAAATAGACGGCACAAATTAGGGACAGGTGTGGGACATAAGGACAACCAAGGCAGACACGACGAAACAGGAAGTCCAATACAAAATAAGAGTGTCCGAAAAGGAAACCAAAGCCCAGACAGGGAACATAGACAAACTGTCACACAGGAGCCCACACAGGGCGTGACACTGTCTAATCCTAGCCATCTCCACCAATGACGCCATGACGCATCACCTTCCTCAAGGCCGTGGCCGCCTTTGAAGATGAGTCCGTCTCGTGTGTACGCCCAACACTTTACGGAGGACTCAGATGTCACAATAAATAGAGGCTTCGCTACACGTCTAAAAATACTACTAGTCTACTACTCGCATGATGTTGCTGTTAAAATCTGAGTGTAATATTAGCGCTGTAGCTCACATAGCTTTGCTAGTGTCGCTAACATTTATGTGCTCCTGTCCTGTTTCTGTACCGTATGGAAAATATAGCGCTTGGAAACTAACACAGCTTGTTAGCTAGATGATAGACAACGCATATACAATAGCATAATAAGTCGGGACTTGAGCTGTACAGATGCCATGTCTGTTGTACAGGTGGTGTGTATTGTCACAATGTCTATGGGGGGGGGGGTGATTGTTCCCTAATGCCTCAATGTCATGATGTCTCAGCTCCATTTTAGCCTCATTGTCAGCAAGTTGCCGCCGCCAATGAGCCGTGAGCGCAGCGACCGCAGAGGCAAACGATTCTTTAATGTTTCCCATCAGCTATGCTTAAAATGCATTGAAAGAGGAGGAGGAGGAGGAGGTGAAGGACACGAGCAAAGGAGCAGAGATTGGTGGGACTGTGCTGCTCTTCACAGCATCATGCTAATGAGGAGGATTATAATGCCCCCCCCCCCCCCCAACCTCCCTGAGGGCAGCGGGTGTGGACGCAAGTGTAAATTTGCGATGGATGTTGTTTAATTTTCCCGACACCTCCTGAACGCACCTCATTAGGTGCTCAGTGTTTACAAGGAGAAGCCGCCCCCTTTGACCCCTGAGTCATGTCAACACAGCTGCATGCGGTCGAGGATGAGATGCGCTCACAGGTCAGGAAGACACATAATCATCTGTGCTCTTCCTCGTGTGCACGCCCCCCCCCCAACCCACTCTCCCACTCTCCCACCCCCGCAGCAGCCAGCTCTACTCGCCTCACTCTCTCTGTCTCTCTCTCCCTTCGCAGTGTGCCTCGCCTCTCCGAAGCTCGACACGGGCGTAGCATCTCCTCCTCTGCATGTGCACGTGTCCTCTTGTGTGCATGCACGGCGGCGTTCCAAACACAGGAAGTGATCGTCATGACAATGCAGAGCTGCATCTGTGAGCACGTGTGAGGATGCGTGGCGGGCAGGTGGCGTTGTGATCGGCGGACTTTTTGGGGTGCAGGACCGTCTCGTCTTCCCTGCCGCCGCCGCCGGTGGTTCCTGTGAGGGGGAAACACAAACAAAGCAGGCGGGATGTCCACCTCGCCTGGTGCAGCCGACGGCAGCCAGAGGAACTCCTGTAAGTACTTTGTTTCTCTGATGGTTTGGTGCATCACGACTCCTTTTTGTCTCCTGTGTCACTCACGTAGCTTTGACAGTATTTTGAAGGGGGGGGGGTGTGACGTGTGTTAAAAGGCTTAACAAAGTGTACAAAAATACCCAAGTGAGTACATTAGTAATAGTAATAGTAATAGTAATAGTAATAATAATAGTAATAGTGTGTTAATGAGTGTTCCCTGCAGTTCTATTGTAAAAAATGCTATGCCTTTTATTTCCAGTAGTTTGTGTGCATGTCGGCTCACTATAATGAGGGCTACAGTTTGTTGTAGCTGTAAAGTGTAACAGCTATTGAGAGTGGGAGGGGGTGCTGCTCTGTGCGGCTTCATTGTGGCCTTCAGCAACTTCCACACACACACACACACAAAGTTGTGGGTGATTGATAAGACGATGTGACTCATTTTTGACTCATGTGTGCATCACACATACAGAGGCTGGGGCCACGGCTGTGGCACAAGATCATATTGGGGGTGGGGGGGTATGGGGTTAGAGAAGCAGGATTTTTATTGCATCCATTATTATTGCAGCCCCCCCCCTTCATCTTTGTTTCTATCCACTGCTCCCACTCTCCTCTCCATCCTCCAGGCTTTCATTTGCCTTTTTCTGCACACACACACAAACGTCAGTGTCACTCCCGGCATCTTCTTTAGCCTTTATTTACGTCCCCTTCTTTGTGTGAAGGTGCACGGCAGCAACGCAAACACTCATCCAAATGACACGGCGAGGCATGGTACTATCGTACGGTTTGTTTTTCTGTTAATGATCTTGTTGTTTGGCCGCTTGTCAACATGCATCCATCACGTCACCTTCTTGCGGAGCGGCAAAGCAATCGACCACAAGTTGGCTACAGGCTGCAGTTTGCTAAAGCAGAGTGTTGCATAACCAAACTCTACACAAGAATTCATAATGCTTTCCTACTGGGATGTATTGGATTGTACCATCACAGAAGTCTTACGTAATATGCTACCTAGCGTCTCTGCATACCATGTTGGTAAGGCCTTCTTTTCATTTGACCTTTAAACTGTAATACTGTATTTTATTGACTTTGGTGTAGCTGTAATTCACCAACCTCTCCACTAGGGCGAGCCCTACCTACAGTGGGACCTCAGTTAGCGCCACCTTCTCAAAAGGTGCGACTCAAACATACTGGGGCCAAATGGATGCGTGCCCGGCTAATCCGTTCCAGACAACCCAACTACTTTTACAATTATAGCTTTGCATGCAGAAACCATCGGCCATCATCATGGACACCACCTTCATGTTTCGTTATTTCTTGAATTTAATAGCGTCTCTGACCCGGGATGCTCCCGTCAGGGTTTTATGCTGCTGGTTCCAATACCGATCACATATTATAGTTATTGTAATGAGTGCTATTGCCATTAGACGATTCCAAGCAGCCCTTGCCAAAACGGCGACCCACGCTAACCAAACCTTAATTGTCATTTCATCGTTAATCTTATAAGAATGCTCAGTAGTTGTCGATATGTGCACAAATATTGGTAGTATTTTTGTGTGTAGTTAAAAATATACAACTTAACAAGTTCCTAACATACCCCCGTATCAGTACACCATTACGGTTCCGTATCTTAGTTTTAGACTGTATAGTCTCTGTAGTATAGCAGGGGTCTCAAACTCAATTTACCTGGGGGCCACTGGAGCTAGGGTCTGCGCAAGGCCGGGCTGCATCAGGCCCCCCCCCCCCCCAAAAAAACGCATTTATTAAAAAACAGAAAAATATACAAACTTTTTCAGTGCTTTGGTTCCGATTTTCTACAAGAAAAGCTCTGATAAAACATTCCACTGTTCTCAAATATCTTAATTTTTATTTTTCTGCACAAAATAAGATGAAAAATAAATAAACAAATCAAGAATAAAGAAAATCAATCAATCAGTAATAAATAAATAAATATAATAATAATAAAACGGCAAATAATAAAAACTTAAGAAACCACATATAGTTGGTGGGTAGACAAATGATTTTTTTCAGATTAAAATGAACAAAGCATTATTAGAGCCCTGTAGACATGACAAAACACGACTATAGTCACATTTATACTCTTTTTATTTACAACATATTGCGCAACTGCAGGGTCTTGAGACACATGCTAACTCGCAAACTAGAGAGCTAGCGACCTAAACGGTAGCCTTCAAGTTATTTCCTTGAAACTTAAATCGCCAAAAACTTACCACTTCCACACGGATAGGGAGGATAACTATTAACAGTTATTTAACCTTTAACATGAACATGAATCAAATGTAATCATTTTTTCTGGGTACATGATACCATACAGCATCCATATCAAACTTGCACGGGCCGCACTAACATTAAACTTTCATATCAAGGCGGGGGCCTCAAATTAGTGTCCTGCGGGCCACATTTGGCCCGCGGGCCGCATGTTTGAGACCCCTGCTGTATAGTATAGTCATGTCATAGTTTACTTTTTTAGGAAAGTGTAAGACAAGTCCAACAGTGACATTTTGAACAGTATAGGAATCATTATTTTATTTTATCCACGTGCTTTGGCCCGTTGACATAGTTCCGAGCAGGAATATAAGGTTCTTCTCCTTGGCATCATTGCTAGCCCTTATTACGGAGTAGACGTTCAAGGCAGTTAAACCTCCTGCCCCCCCACTCAGTGTGTAGCTGCTGGGAGCTCGTGTACGCCTTCTGCTCACGCATACATTCACGGTTACACTCCTGGTTCCACATGAAACCTACTTTTATGTTTATAAATGGAAATACAAGCTGTAATTACATAATGCTACAAAAATAGAGCTTTTTGTGAGCTATTTAAAGATGCCGCAACTTTATTTGTGTTTTAAACGCGGTGTAGGCGACTGTCACTGAGAAATCATTCTCTTCACCTTCATCTCATTTCCCCTTCGCCTGTCCTCCTTTCACCTCCGTCCTCAAAGCGCTGCAGAGCATCTTCGCTTCGCATCCTCGCTTCGCATCCTCGCTTCGCATCCTCGCTTCGCAAAACCAGACTGTCACGTTCCGACATTAGCAAGCGGCATGCTATAATCTGCATATTTAGATATGTAAACATCACGCACTGGGGCATGTCCCATTTTCATTGTCTGTGAGGGTTCTGGAGCTTTGGGTGTTTTTTCGGAGGGAGTTCAAGTGGAGGGCACGTGTGGAGTTGCATATTTTCACGCAGTCCCAGGTCCCAACGACTTCCCCGGCAGTGACCGGGGGCATCATTGTGCTGACGTCTTCCACTTGGGGGAGCAGGCGTTAATTAAGAACACCTCATGCTACGTTGTTTCGGAGGTCGTTGAAGGCCGTCAAGTTGAAGACGAGGCAGAGAGTCCTGGTGGCGGGAAAAGGTGCGTCATTAAAGAAAGCGGCGATAACGGGTGGAGAACGGCGAGCCGGAATGAGCGCTGCAGGAGAACAATAGGAGCGGGAATATTGATAAAGAGAAGGCAATATGACGGATTACGGCAGAGCAGCTGAAGGCGGCGTGTGAGGACCAGTTAGTTGCAGGAGGTTGCAGAGACGAGACACCAAATGAATGTTGGAATTATTCCAGCTGTTTAAGATGCATTGTTGAAGGATGCGGCCGCTATGTGCTTCCTGGGGATAATTGGGGCTCCTTTTTTAGCAGAACCGTATTGGCAATTTGCAACATTCTTTCACGTGTTCTTCAATGGCGGGACCTTTTACACGTGAGGTGTAAACGCCACCTGAGGCATGCTTTGACTGAGCATGTGGCCAAATTGGCAAAAAGTAGAATATTGTCAACTGCTGGTTCCTCCTCTAATCAACAAATGAACTGTGTATGTGTGTGTGCGCACGCGTCTGTGTGTACTGTATATGTATGTATGTATGTAGTACGTGTATGTATGAATAGTAGTAGTAAAGTAAAGTCCTTTATTCTTGTCACTTATACAGGAGTACAAGCGAAATTGTGCAATCATCCGTCCATACATATACAACATACGATGCGGTGAGACAAGGGGTGACAGGACGGGATGATTGGGCGATGAAGGGGGGGGGGGGGGACAACACTAGGAGAGGGAAGGGGAAAAAAAACAGCAACTCCAAACTAGACTCTTAAATGAAGGAGTACAGTGTGGGACTGTTAAAAAAAAAAAACCTCGGCATACAAGTAAAAGACATTGTTCACACACATAGACACAAGACCAGCGCCACAAAGGGAAAATAAATCTATAAAATCTAATACTATGATACTAGATACTAGAAAAATATTAGAAAAACTACTATGATACTACAGTAAACCTCGGATATATCGGATTCAATTGTTCCCACTGGTTTTGTCCGATATAAGCCAAATCCGTTATATGCATATACCGGAAAATGTCCGTTTTACGCATATATCGGATTTATATCCGGTATATGCGTAAATCGGATTTTATCCGTTATAAAAAGGCACTTCCTTGACTATGTTTCCAATGTACCTGGACGCGCAGGCAACGCTGCAAACGCTGCAAATGACGTCGTATAGCGGCCTGTCACGATTCGGCGAATCGGAGCGCCGCGATGCGGCCATCCGATATATGCGAGGGAAATTTAATGGAAATGCATTGGAACGGGACTGGAGATTTTGTCCGAAATAGGCGAAATCCGTTATAAAAAATCCGATATATGCAATGAATTTTTATTGGAAATGCATTACAGAAAAATCGGTTCTTTTTTATCTGCGAATTTCCGATATATCCGAGTCCGATATAGCCGAGGTTTACTGTAGAAAAATCTATATACTATGTATGTGAATATATGTGTGTACGTGTATATATGTATGTGTATATGTATATCAGGGGTGTGAATCGATACATATCTCGATGCACTGCCAGCGATACGATACTTTGACGATACATGGAATTTTCCGGCGATACGATTCACCCTCTTCACGACGTGATATGTTGTGATAATCACTTAGTTCAAATCAATGCGATCCAATCCAATATGGTGTCATTTCTTTTGATATGATGTAATTCAACATGAGGCAAATCAGCAAAGGAAAAAAATGGAACTGTGTGTGGTACTAAAAAAGGATTTGGATTTCTTCCTTTTTGGCACTTGGCAGTAAATTGGCAGTAAAGTGCTGTTTGTTTTTTTTTACTATGCACCACTTCTTGATCATTCTTTTTGCCATCTTAAAACAGCAACAACTAAAAAAAAAACATTTCTGCACACTTTCACATCGACTATGCAATTACTATAGCAGTGGTTCAGTGGTGGAGTAAAACAAATGTCATTTCTTTTGTTTGTTTTTTTTTACACTTGCTTCTTTTCTGGTCAAAAAACAGGGGAAACCTCACACACACTCAACAGGGGCCTGACAAGCTTCCAAAAACAGCATAAAATGCCAATGTTTGAGGGCGGTGATTTTTTACAAAAATCATAAGGGGTTAGTATGTCGTTTTTTTATGTTTTTTCAACTTAGTTCTAATGAACCTTTCTGGTCAAAAAACATGGGAAACCCCACACGCTCAACAGGGACCCCAGAGGTACCCAAAAACAGCATAAATGCCAGTGTTTGACGGCGGTGATTTTTGACAAAAATCATAAAGTATAGCGTTTTTTTCTGGGGGGTTTTCAACTTGTTTCTAATGCACTTTTCTGGACCAAAAAAGGGGGAAACCTCACACACACTCAACAGGGGCCCCAGAAGCACCCAAAAACGGCATAAAATGCCAATGTTTGACGGCAGTGATTTTTGACAAAAATCATAAGGGGTTAGTATGTAGTTTTTTCAGTTTTTTTAAACTTGCTTCTAATTCCCTTTTTCTGGTAAAAAAAAACAAACAAAAAAACAAACAAACAAAAAACAAGGAAAACCCCACACATGCTCAGCAGGGGCCTCAGAAGCACCCAAAAACAGCATAAAATGCCTGTGTTTGAGGGCAGTGATTTTTGACAAAAATCACAAGGGGTTAGTATGTTGTTTTTTTCTGTTTTTTTTCAACATGTTTCTCATGAACCTTTCTGGTCAATAAAACAAGGGAAACCTCACACACACTCAACAGGGGCTCCAGAAGCACCCAAAAACAGCATAAAATGCCAGTGTTTGACGGCAGTGATTATTGACAAAAATCATATGCCGTTTTTTTCTGGTTTTTAAACTTGCTTCTAATTTCTTTTTGTGGTTAAAAAAAAATAACAAAAACAAGGGAAACCCCACATGAGCTCAACAGGGGCTCCAGAAGCACCCAAAAACGGCATAAAATGCCAGTGTTTGAGGGCGGTGATTTTTGACAAAAATCATAAGGTGTTAGCATGTCGTTTTGTTTCTGTTTTTTTAAACTTGCTTCTAATTCCCTTTTCTGGTAAAAAAAACAACAAAAAAACAAAACCTAACACACACTCAACAGGGGCTCCAGAAACACGACAGTATGTCTTTGTAGTGCTGCATGTTTGTAGCGCTGCATGTTTGTAGCGATGCATGTTTGTAGTGCTCCATGTTTGTAGTGCTGCATGTTTGTAGCGATGCATGTTTGTAGTGCTCCATGTTTGTAGTGCTGCATGTTTGTAGTGCTCCATGTTTGTAGTGCTCCATGTTTGTAGTGCTCCATGTTTGTAGTGCTCCATGTTTGTAGTGCTCCATGTTTGTAGTGCTGCATGTTTGTAGTGCTCCATGTTTGTAGTGCTGCATGTTTGTAGTGCTGCATGTTTGTAGCGCTGCATGTTTGTAGTGCTGCATGTTTGTAGCGCTGCATGTTTGTCGTGCTGCGGTTGTATGGCTTCTTTACGTGGCATTCTTTGCAAATGACGGCCGTTTTGTCAAGCTTCCCGTCTTTCTTTGTGAATCCATGGTGTTTCCAAACATGGAATTTAAACGTTGTGGGGGGGTTAAATATAGAAACTAGAGAAACTTCCTCGCAGCTACTTGGTCACGAACGTCCCTGCTGTTTTACTAGTAGTTGTATGTGCCTCACGGCTTCCGTCCGTATTCAATACAAGACGCCAATGATGGTGCATTCAATGCGCCTGGGGAACATCATATGGGGCGAGGTTTAACATTAATAAAACGGTGCTTGGAATTTTACTGATACCCACAAACGCATCGAGATGAATCCAGATTTCACCAGTCAATTGCATCCATACCCAGTGAATGAGCCCATGCACTCGCATCACGCGCATGCAATACGAGTACATCGATACGTCGATTACTATCGATTATTTTCCACACCCTTAATGTGTACGTATGTGTGTATGTGCATGTATGTATATATGTGTGTATGTTTGTATGTGTGTATGTATATGTAGTATGTATGGATGTGTATGTATGTTTCTGTGTACTATGTTTCTGTATGTGTATGTATGTATGAATGTGTGTGTGTATGTAGTATTAGTATGTGTGTGTATATGTATGTATGTATTGTGCATGTGTATGTGTATGTATGTATTATGTGTGTGTATGTATGTATGTTTGTGTGCACTATGTTTCTGTATGTGTGTATGTATGTATGTATGTATGTGTATATACGTATGCGTGCATGTATATGTGTGTGTATGTGTATATATGTATGCGTGTATGCATGTGTGCATATATATGTATATATGTGTGCGTATATATACATATATACATATGTATGTATATATACATGTATGTATATATATATATATACTATATATATGTATATATATATATTGTGTTGTATATAAACTTAAGCTATATAAACATGGCACATAGCAAAAGAAAGATTACACTCTCACCTTTCATAAGTGTGTCTCTACCTTTTTCCGTTCTTAGTCATCAAAATCATACGATCGATTTCAGTTGTCAACAAAAAGGGAGAAAAACAGCTTTTAGTGAAAAGATACATTTCAAGCATAGTTTTACATGAAAATAATTTATTTACGACTTTGGAAATGAAGTGTGTGTGCACACGTTAGCGCGTGTGTGCATGCATTAACATTTTCCTCCAATGCATGAGCTTGTGGACACTCCATGCCTTTTGACTTCCTGCTTGTTGTGTAGCGTACGTTTCCATGGGAAGGATGCATGGCGAGCTCGTAGAAAAGGCATCCTGCCACCTTTTGCTTCTCGCCCAAAAAAACCAATGGCGTATGAATACGTCTTTGGGGTCACGTGTTTGGGTTGCAAAAAACCTCCTAAATACACCTTTGGTAGTGACAGAGTTAGTTAGTTAGTTAAGTTAGAGTTAGTAAACGCAGTAAAGGAGGGAGTGATATTCAAACTGTGATGCTAAAATATGGTGAATATCGTTTGTACCATTGTTTCTTCATTGTTCTTCTTCAGGAGAATTCCTAGCAACGTGTCAGTGCGTCGTATCTGTGGTGAGACGTTCATTTAGAAGACAGACAACCTTCTTTGGACTAACAAGCTAAATGCTGCGCCCCCCCCCCCCCCCCCCCCCCCCATCTTCCAGTCGCGTATCCGTCCGTCTGCCATTGATCCATCCACGGCTATCCAAACAGGAACATTTGGTCCGTGTTGTGTCTCCAGTCCGGTCACAGATGGTTTCCATGTGACGCCGCCCCCTCCTCTCCCTGATTGGCTTCATGCTTGAACAGACTTTTCTCAGGCATCCAGTTTTTTCCTCCACATTTTGCATGTGCATTCCTATCACCTTGACAACAACCCGGCTCTTCACGGCGTGCTGTGCCATGGCGCACACTTTGCCTTATGTAAGGCAGAGTAAGTGCGGCCGTGCAGACACGAAACAACCCCCTGGAGGGCCGTCTCGTTAAGGCCGGGGTCATAGAACACATCCTCTATTAGCCGTCCCGCCGCAGCCAGTGAATCATTCGCAGCGTCCTCATCTGTTTGTGTTTGCACGCAACTGAGCCAGCGCGACGGGAGTCGACTTGTGGAGCGCCAATGTGTGCGCTGTCAGCGCGGTAAAAGCAGGTTGCCGGCGCCACGGCTGCGCTGATATTGGCGTGAAGATTGGAAAGATAGCAGCAAGCCTTGCGTCACCTCCACAGCAGCCCTGCGCCCTGCTAGGGAGCTAATCAAGTCATCCCGGAGACGAGCACACGCTTTCTTTTACCTCGGGCTCGGATTCGTGTCTTTGCCATTCAACGCCGGCCCTCACAGGAGGCCGGGCTGTCTGCACACGCACCGGAGCAGCTGAAAAGGCATCAGCAGACGGATGAAGAGGACGTGGATGAGAATTGGAGCTTGGGCGAGACAAAGCGATGCGGCTGATTGCTTTTGTTATCCGTCGGCGTCTTCGCAAGCTAGGCTATATCCATCTCCAGAAAGAGGCTTTTATGCCTTGAACTGGTGGCATCCCATAATACTCTGTCTAATTGGAGACTCCCGCCTGGTGCCACAAATGCATAGACTCCATATGCTCCTGACCTTTCCATCCGCCTGGTGTTGGTTGGCACGCTCCTGGTTTTGTTATGCTGCACGCTTTCCACGTGCATGTTCATTCAACCAAAGGTCAAATGTAAAGCTTAGCGCTTTAAAGGGGGGGGGGCAACACGGTGAAGGCAGGACAGCGGCGCCGCCATGCCTCGTCTTATGTAATTGTGCTTTGCAGGAGGAGTTTTTGCAGATTGTTTGCAGAACAACAACCTCAGCTTGCCAGAACAAAACAAAATATTTATTTTGTCTTTTATGTTTCATTTTAAGAATGATTAAGACTAGCCACGTTTACATGAGTTCTTCTCTTTCCGAATGACCTTTCCGAAAACAATGGTATCCATGGAAAGGAATATTCCAATCTCTTGTCTACATGCGCCGCTATAATCAAACAGAATAGTCAATGGGGCATGCCCAGTAAAACGTAAACATCAACATCACGTGATACCGAGTTTTTCTTCCACTTGTTGGAATAACTCCGTATTGCCAGTTTTTCCTTCATCCGGTCTTGAAATTTAGTCTGGATCAAAAACAAACTTTGCTTAGCAGTCCAATGCCGATTGCTGGCCTCCATTTTTAAAAGTGAAGAAGGTCTGGATCTGCGTGTTACGTCATATCTGAGCATGCGCTGAAAGAACTTAAACAGGAAAAGATCAAATTCAATCTTGATAATATTTGATCATTAAACTCGGGACATGTTTTATATAGATATATATTTTCTTTTTTAATGAAACTGGACTTGTGAATAAAGTATAGAAGGGTTTAGATTCTGTTCCACAGATGGCGCTAATGCACACCAAAGCTGCTTGCCAACCGCCAATAAACAACATTCATTCATTCATTTTCTACCGCTTTTCCTCACAAGGGTCACGGGGGTGCTGGAGCCTATCCCAGCTGTCCTCGGGCGAGAGGCGGGGTACACCCTGGACTGGTGGCCAGCCAATCACAGGGCACATATAGACAAACAACCATTCACACTCACATTCATACCTATGGACAATTTGGAGTGGCCAATTAACCTAGCATGTTTTTGGAATGTGGGAGGAAACCGGAGTACCCGGAGAAAACCCACGCATGCATGGGGAGAACATGCAAACTCCACACAGAGATGGCCGAGGGTGGAATCGAACCCTGGTCTCCTAGCTGTGAGGTCTGCGTGCTAACCACTCGACCGCCGTGCCGCCCCCAATAAACAACAGAAGAAGAAAAACACCATGAAGAACAACTTTCCGTTTGAGCAGGTTCTAGATACCTCAATCGGATTTGGGAAAGGAATATTCCACCCCCATGAATCCCATTATATATTCTTTGGGATTGGCACTTTTCTTTGGGAATGAGGAGTATACAAAGGCAATTGGAATATTTGGGTCCATGTACACGTGGCTACTAAGTACTTTTAATTTTCTTCTCTTACCGCACCAAAACTGGAATGAACCATGACAGTAAAAGCACCGTTCCGTACCACATCGTGATGACGGCGTACCGATACCACAAACTTTTAAAGACCTTGCCTGTGCTCATCTTTGTGTGTCGGAGATTACAACCGAGGCAATATTGTGTGTCTCGGCACGGGTGGGGGGTAGGGGGTGGGGGGGGGCGCCTTTGGCAGAAACCTGAGCACTTATAGCGAGTGGCTAAAAATACCACGGCTGAGTGAGCGGAGCTTAAAGGAGAGGAAACGACGGCCGTCCTCCTCTGTCAAGGCTGCGCTCTGCTGACTGACGATGAAATATTAGCCCCCCCCCCCCCCACCCCCGTAAGCAAACAAATCTATCTGTGTGCGGACAGCTCATTTAAGCAAGGGCTAGCTCGCAGGTATCGAGCTCACGCTAGCTCGCTCCAGCCATGGTGATGCATTGTTGTGGGTGATGATCATCAACTTCCTCCTGTGCTAAAATGGTCAACCATACGATCACGAGACTCTGGGCTCCTGCTCAAATTTTCCTCCAAAGTCTCAAACTCTCAAAAGCGGGGGTCTCCGGGGGCCATCCTGGTCTTTGCCAGGCACGGAGGACAAATTGGCCGCCAAGTCCAGCAACACTTTCATCCACCAGACCTTCTCCCTGGCGGCGGCGCCCACGGGGGCCATGATATTTTTCCATTGTTATTTGTGGCTGCATGAAAGCCTTTCAGGGCTGGAAATAAAGCCATGGTTGATGGTTGAATGCTGAGGGAATCGTGCCCATGTTGGATTAGTCTTCCATTAGAAGTCATTGCCATCTTGTCTTTAATCAAGACTAAACATAAAAGCAATCGTCTGTCCCTGACTTAATGGTACGGCCACAATATCCCGCCACTTAGAGTCCCATGGATGTATTCGTAATGACGGATCGGTCCTAAAGCGTCCTAAAGCGTCCTACAGCGTCCTACAGCGTCCTACAGCGTCCTAAATGCGGCTGCCTTGGTCAAAGCCTCCTTGACGGATAAGAACCCGCCATAAAACTTTAGATCAGATAATAAACAAGCAGACTGGAATCAAAAGTAGAATCGACCGTTTTAGCTTATGTGAGCCAAGCGGCTACGTAAAACGATGGCGGCGTGTGAAAGCCTAGCATAGCGCCGGATGGACGATTGTCCTCCATCGGCGTGTGCTTCCTGTGTCTGTGTAGCGACAAGGAGCGCATCATTTATCCGCCCTATACTCTCCACGAGGACGCCCTTACAAACTTCCAATCAGTCCGTTTCTGTGGCCTTGGTCTTCCTGTGTCTTGGTTTCAAACGGGATCGTGCATGATCACCCACGGCGCCCACCCAGGCACGCGGTGACACGCCCACCTGCTTCCTGTCTGTGGCGTTCGACGGAAGGATACCACATCCTGTTCTTACCAACAACTCATCATGTGACTCCTGCACGATAGCGGCCCGCTGAGCAAAAGGTGGCCCCGCCAATCACCGCTGGTTGCGTAACATCGTAAAGCACATTGTCGGCGGCGGTCACGTGACCACCACTTCCTTGGCCGGTTCATGAACATGAATGCTGTGGCGCTCGAAAGTCATCAGCAAAAGTGGAAAAGATCCCGCAGGCTAAATGTGAGCTAATGCTAAAAATAGCACCCCCCCCCACACACTCCACCGCCACTACTCCACCCCCTGGAGCTACAAGAACATGCAGCGCAAGATGAGGCGGGGGCGGAGGGATGAGGGTGGCGAAGGAAGTGTGAAGACGGATTAGGAAGAGAAAGTTCCTGGCAGGTTTCATGAAGCCTTTCGGAGATAAGGAGCTCATCGGGAATGTTCTTCAATCCCGGGTCGAGCTGACGGAAGCGCACGGTAACGCAGGAACGTATAGTGGAATGGAGGTTTGATGCTTCGACTCCCACTTCCACGATACCTTGAACGTCAAAGTACATCAGCAGTACTGATGATAGACGAGATACGCCATAGTCAACCACAACAGCGGCCATTTTGTAAAACCTGGATATCATGAGGAAGCAATATTGGAACACGATTAGAGTGCGACAGATTAAAGAACAGGATCTTTACCTCGGGTCTGATGGCCCTGAGACCACTTGCTAACCTGTCAGTGAACCCACCATGTGTAGCATCTAATACACACACACACACACACACACAATAACTAGAGCAACACAATACAAGCTGAGGCTGGTGTTGTCATGCAAGGCTCTATGGGAGCTGCAACATCAGCAGGAGATGACATCTACAGAGACAGCCTGCCCCCCCCACCCCGACCCCACGCACACACAGGGTCAGTCCTTCCGCCCCCTGCAGGCAGACTCGGCCCCGTCCTGCTGGGGCCAATCACCAGTTGCGTCTAAAGGAGTCACGTCCTCGCCATGTCTTGGTCGTCTTGGTCCATCTTAAACAAATCATTCCTTTTCCCTTCCTTGTTTTCAGTGGAGCTGGACGCCGCCCAGAAGGTGGACGCTGCCGAAGCGGGAGCGGGGCTGCCAGCCGCCCAGGTGAAGCTGAAAGACCGGCAGAAGTTCTTCGAGGAGGCCTTCCAGCAGGACATGGAGCAGTACCTGTCCACGGGATACCTCCAGATCGCTGAGCGGCGAGGTGAGAGGCGGACGCCGGCTCCAATTGGTCTCGAGGGCCTACAGATGATGGAGCCACGCTGGCGGGGCTGCATCCGCCCGCGTAAGGCGTCTAGCAACAGGAAGCTGGCGTGCACTTCCTCTATAATCCCCTGCTTATTAGCGGAGGATTGCGGCGTGCTACGAGAGCGCTAAGCGAGCTCATTATGCAAAGACCGCTTTACAATATTTCAACTCGCCACTTCAAACGAGGCGAGGGAGACGAGACGTAGTGGAGCTCGCTAACTGACGCCATGTTGGTGCAGCGTTTGGGGGGGAGAAGCTGGAGGTGAGGATGAAGCTGGAAGGAAGGGTGAAGGACAGCCCCCATCCCCATCCCCAGCCAGGGAGCTCTTTCAAGTCAGCTGCAGGCAGGACAGCTCCTTCACAGCGGGGGGGGGGGGTCGTTTTAGTGGGGGTCACAACGCACAAATATGTCACATGATGCGTTCACAGTCAGCGGGTCAGCCGCCACTATGCATCTATGGCTTAAGTCTTTAAGTGTAATTGCTCCACCTGGCGGTGAGATGGGGAATGACACCCCAACGGCATCATGTTCACAGCTGTTCCTAATATTTTGTCCAACGCCGTCACGTGAGCAGCTTTTAGGTTTTTTTTTACCTCCATTAAGAAGTGTGTTGTCTTTCATGTGTTGTTCTTTTTAGGAGAGGAAGGGTCTCCATGGTAAATAACCCCCCCCATCTCCCTTTTCTTCTTCTCTCCCTCCCCATGCGGCCCCCGCTCCGCTCTCCTCACTTCTTGAGGTACGGTAGCCAATGGTGTCATCTCTCACTGCCGTGCACCGGCCAATCATCTTCTGCCTTCCTTTTCTGCCCCCCACCACCACCCCTGGATAACTCTGTAACCCTATACACCCCACCTCACCCCTCCTCACCCAAACCATCACCCCCTCACACAGCAACGCACTGGCTGGCTAGACATGACGCATGCAGCACATCATGTCGCTACCCGGGGTGGGCGGCCATCTTTGATGAGCCCGCCTACCTCTGCAAGGGCGCTGAATCCAGGAGAAAAATATTAATACCTTCTATAACACTTCATAATAATCATAATAATAATAAGGATACTCCGCTTGGAGTTAGCATGTTCTCCCTGTGTGTGTGTGTGTGGGGGGGGGGGGTACCTGGAGGACCCCCCCCCATTCCAAAAACATGCTAGGTTAATTGGCCACTCCAAATTGTCCATAGGTATGAATGTGAGTGTGAATGGTTGTTTGTCTATATGTGCCCTGTGATTGGCTGGCCACCAGTCCAGGGTGTACCCCGCCTTTCGCCCCAAGACAGCTGGGATAGGCTCCAGCACCCCCCCCCCCCCCACCCCCACCCTAGTGAGGATAGAAGCTGGATGGAATAATACTTGGAATACTTCATAATAGTACTGCTTATATTGTGAAAATATCATGAAAATGTCCTACGTACAAAATTTGTAAGATGTTCATCTACGTATTGATTTCCTATTGCTTAATATTATAATATTACATTTTTCATGATTATATTAAAGCAACAATTGGACATTTTACTCAAAAAGTACACCCAGAAATATCTTTGTGTATTACATGACATTACAGTACAAATGTGTCATAAAATAGCATACTATATAGCATACTATACTACAATACTAATAAAATATATTCCATACGATGGAAAACGTAGTATATATGATGATAGTAAAGTACTATCCAAGGAATGCTACAGGCCAATGGAGGCGGTTGTCATGGAAACCACGATGCTCTGCTTTTATTGCCATTGCTCGAGCATCCATCGTTAGCACCTGGCATCCATCGTTAGCATCTGGCATCCATCGTTAGCATCTAGCATCCATCGTTAGCATCTAGCATCCATCGTTAGCGACCATCCTGCTTCCTTCGCCATCTGCCTGGACTCGGCTCCTTGCTGGCTTTGCCGCCACCCGCTGGACGCTGACCTTCCCGCTTCCTGTCCTTGTGTGCAGAGCCAATAGGAAGCATGTCCTCCATGGAGGTCAACGTGGACATGCTGGAGCAGATGGACCTCATGGACATGTCGGACCACGAGGCCCTGGACGTCTTCCTGCACTCGGGAGGCGAGGACAACAGCGCCGCCTCACCTGTGGCAGGCAGGACACACACACACACACACACACACACACACACACACACGCCTTATTGTTGGTACATTGTGGCTAACTTCTTTTTACACTTTGACCTTAGCATGCTACATGTTAGCCGTGTAAAGCTAGTTTTTGCTACAAACTACATTTGCATGACACAAAACTGGACCTGATGTTTGCGCTTAGGTCAGGTCTTGGTGTTCTAGTCAAGTGTTTCATTTTACCTTGGAAGTTGAAGTGCCTGACTTCTTTTTCCACCTGTAAGACCGCCAAGTGTTTCAAACAGGAAGGGCGAGGCGGATCTGGGACATGACCCGCCCTCTTTTTCCATTCAGGCTACGACAGAGTGCCTTGTTTGGAATTTGACACGCTTAACTTCTTTTTACGCTTTTAGAAAAATGACATTGGAAAGGCCCATTTGTCACATGACATCATCGCTCAGTCAAGTTACCTTCGCTTTTAGTACAGTGGCTCACTTATTGTTACACTTGAAAGTCACACCCTCCTCCGTCATGAACGCATTCATTCCTAAAGACGGGATCGGGATTACACTTTTTGTGTGAGAGGACAAAGACATGATGATGCAACTCCACAGTTAAGAGAGCATGTTTGGTGGAGGTTTAGGCCAAAAAAGATGGCAGAAGAGCATTGTCTTCAGTGCCGGCCTTGCTAGGGTTAGGGCCAGGACCAGGGTTAGGGCCGGGACCAGGGTTGGGGCCAAGGCTAGGGTTGGGGCCAAGACCAGGGTTGGGGCCGGGACCAGGGTTGGGGCCGGGACCAGGGTTGGGGCCGGGACCAGGGTTGGGGCCGGGACCAGGGTTAGGGCCGGGACCAGGGTTAGGGCCGGGACCAGGGTTAGGGCCGGGACCAGGGTTGGGGCCAAGACCAGGGTTGGGGCCAAGACCAGGGTTGGGGCCAAGACCAGGGTTGGGGCCAAGACCAGGGTTGGGGCCAGGACCAGGGTTAGGGCCAGGACCAGGGCCAGGACCAGGGTTAGGGCCAGGACCAGGGTTAGGGCCAGGGTTAGGGCCAGGACCAGGATTCGGGCCAAGACCAGGGTCAGGACCAGGGTCAGGACCAGGGTTAGGGCCGGGACCAGGGTTAGGGCCGGGACTAGTGTTAGGTCCGGGACCAGGGTTAGGGCCGGGACCAGGGTTAGGTCCGGGACCAGGGTTAGGGCCGGGACCAGGGTTAGGGCCGGGACCAGGGTTAGGGCCGGGACCAGGGTTAGGGCCAGGACCAGGGTTAGGGCCAAGACCAGGGTTCGGGCCAAGACCAGGGTTCGGGCCAAGACCAGGGTTCGGGCCAGGACCAGGGTCAGGACCAGGGTCAGGACCAGGGTCAGGACCAGGGCCAGGACCAGGGTCAGGGTCAGGGCCAAGACCAGGGTCAGGGTCAGGGCCAAGACCAGGGTTCGGGCCAAGACCAGGGTTCGGGCCAAGACCAGGGTCAGGACCAGGGTCAGGACCAGGGCCAGGACCAGGGTCAGGACCAGGGTCAGGGCCAGGATCAGGGCGAGACATGCACACACGCAGTTGAGATGATGTACCTTCCATGCGTTCCAGGTCCCGAGGTGGACTTCACCACAGAGATCAGCCTGCAGGTTCCCACGCAGGCGGAGCTGCGTCACAAGCTGTCCTCCCTGTCGTCCACGGGCACCGACTCCGCCAGCCAGGACACGGAGGCGGGCGAGGAAGACGACGATGACGAGGAGGAGGAGCGGCCGGCCGGCGGCAAGAGGAGACCCCCCGTGGTGACGCCCGACGAGGAGGAGGTGCGAGCTGACACGTCGCTGGTGGACGGTCCGGCACGGAAGGACGGCGAGCTAAGCGGCGGGAAGGTTTGAGACCCCCCCCCGAGAACTTTCTTTCATTGTTGTTCTCCTCCAAAACCAACTGCCACATGACGCTGCCTTAAGGAGCCATCCGCCAAGAGCACACGAACGTTCCCAAAGGAAGACACACTCAGGTGAAAACGTTGTGCTATTATTTGGACGCCCGCCTACGTAGAGAGATTGGCATGTGCAGCAACAACTTCCTGTTCTTTTTATACACAAACCCCGCCTGCGTGTGCGTGTGTGTGTGTGTGTGTGTGTGTGTGTTTTCCTCATCACGTTCCATTTTTGAATTTGAGGTAATGCTACCACTCGGCTTAACTGACTTAACATTTTGCTCTTATTTCAACTTCTTCAAAGTCCAAGCTACTTCCTGTACCCCAATAGGAGTAATAGTAGTAGTTGTAGTAATAATGTCATAACAACATGTAGAATTCTTCTTCCTGTACTAAGGATAACAATAACAAACATTTTCTGCTTCAATGTCATCATACTCAAAAAGGAATAATAGCTTTTTTAATGTAGGTGGATGTGTTGTTACTGTGATGCATTCAAGGACGTATTTTTTTCCTCAGGAAATCCTAACTGAATATGCTACAGACGGCTAATCCCATAAGTATTTTATGACCGTAGAGTACATCAATTATTACGAAATACTTTTCATTGGTGTGTTAGCCACAAAGTAGCCACCATTTTTAATGAATAAATCCAAACATTGGGATCTTTTTTGGACTCGCTTCTTTGTACCGGAATAGGAATTCTAGTAGTAGTAGTAGTAGTATCATAGTATCATATTGCTATGTCGTTCATATGAATATATAATACAGATGTTGTAATATTCCTGTTTACTTACATCCTGGTTACATCGCTTTACTTCTTTTTATACTTGAAGTAAATATGACGTACAGTACTTCCAATACACGTATGAATTACTTCTGTTCATACTTGAAGTAAATATGACGTACAGTACTTCCAATACACGTATGAAATGAAGCGAATAGAAATAATTGGAGATGCGTGCAAGGAGTCGGCACAGAGAGTCACGAGTCACGAGTAACGAGTCACGAGTAACGAGTCACAAGCAAGTGTTGACAGTGACTTGTCGGCAACTTTTAATTTTTTTCCAACCTTAAAAGTACAAACTGCAAAAAAGTAAAAAAGTGTGTAACCAACATGAGACTCTTTGCGGATGGCGGCACCAATAAATTAAGAGACTCACTCGTCAGCGAGAACTTCCACTTGTAGAAACGAGGACAGGAAAAACCAAAGGAGTCGCAGATAATAACACAAATCAAAGGTTAAGGCCATAAAAAGTTGACAACCACCTTTTCGAGTGTGTGTTTGTGTGTGTTTATGTGTGTGTGTGTGTGTCATGTCAAACGGCCCACGTGGGGGCGACTCCTTAAATTGTCCCAAAAGAGTTGGAGTCTGGGCGGGATGGGAGGATTTGGTCCCGGCCATCCCGACGGGCAAGCTCAGTGCAACACGAGTAGCTACCGCCTTCTCAACCGCCTCCTTTTTCTCTCGCCGCCATTTTCCCTTTTCTTGAAAAAAGTAAAGCTAAACAAAGAAAACCAGGCTGGCTGGGGGAGGGGGGCAGGTGGGTTTGGGGGGGATGGGCAGTCGTCTTATTTCTTAGTGATATAAGCAGCACTTAAAAGTTTGATTTCTGTACACCGGAGCGACCCTGTCAGCGTCACGCGGATGAAGAAAGGGAAAAATGTAAGGCTTTTTCTTCATCATCATCATCATCATCATCATCACCCTTCCTTTCCTCACTTCCTCCCGCCCTCCCTCCCTCTCACCCCTTGCCCCCCCCCACCACCCAAAAGGCTCAAGTATGTAAAGAAATGTACAGGATTATGTACAAAAAGGTTCCTTTCTAAAAAAAAAAGAAAAAAAAAAGGAGGAAAAAGAAAGCGATAAAGAATATTTCACATTTGAAACTAGTGGCTCTACTTGATAAAGTAAAAAACACACCATAATAATAATAATAATAATAATAATTCATGTTGACTGGAAGAATGGAATGTTATCACGATTGCACTTCTCCAACCAGAAAAAGACACAAAAAAATCTAAAGTTGAAAAGCCAGCTAGCGGTGGTGGCTAGCGCTAAAACGCCAATCCCCCCCCCCCCCCCCCCCGTTTTATCTTTCCATTTTTCAATGTATGCTTAAACAGTAACATCACAAGCACCACTTAAGGCGGGTCTGCGGGTTGGGGTGGGGTGGGGGGGTGGGGGGAAGCCAAGCGGCCGTTACGCTGCGCCCACCTCACGCAAAAAAAAATAGCGTCTAAAATGAAAGTGTTAAAAAAAGGAAACGCTCACCAACAACATCTTTCAAGTTTTTTACCTCACGTCGCTACAACAACAGCCCCCCCCCCATGTCAAAGTGATAACGCAAGAGGAGCTGCATCTGGGGGGGGGGGGGGGGGATATTTGGGTTGTTACTCGATGTCATGTTTGTCTCTTGAGAAAAATTTCAGTCAGGAGGGTGACAAAAAATATTTGGGGGGGGGGGGGGTCTTTCATATCTTTCATACTAGTGCAAAATGACATCTTGCGTTGCTTCTTTCATGGTCACGTGATCATTATTGGGGGGGTACCTGGGGGGGTGTACCCTCAGGACACGGCGGCAGCCTTGGGCATGTGACTGGAGGACAGGCGTGCCAGCGACACCTCCATGGCGCCGCGCTTCCGGGGCGCCCGCTTGGCCGGCGAGGCTTTGACTGGCGGGGCGATGGCGTGACAAGCGTTGCCCCCCACCGTTCCCATAATGACTCCGCCCCCACCGCCGCCACTCTTTAACATGGCCCGCCCACACACCTGGTTCACCAAGTTGTTGATTTGCTCCTGAAAGAAAAACACAATCTGAAGAATAATGGCTTTATTTTCTATACTCTATTTTATATTTACAATAATGTATGCTTATATTTGATCAATAAATGGACATTATTTCTATATTCTATGTTCCCTGCCTAAAAATGCTGATTGATTCAAATAAAAATGAAATATATACAGTATGTATTACACTTGCTATTTTCTACCAGCTGTGCAGCGTCGCCCCCTTGTGGCCAAAGAAAGAAAGGCGCTCACCTCGTCATAGCGATACATCATCTTGAGGCCTCTGCAGGACTTGTGTTTCTCCACGTAGCGCAGCGCACACTCCAGACAGAAGACCACGTTGTCCGTCTCCTGGACCACCTGCACGTAGCCACCCACAGGTTAGCTGCGCCCCCCCGCCGATGAGGCGTTTGTGTGCTCACCATGGACAAGTAGCAGAGGTCCTGGCAGATCTGGCAGCGTCTCTCCGACGACTCCAACGTCATCCACTTGCCGCGGGGCTTCTTGCGCCCCTCGCCCGCCGCCGCCCCCACACCACCGTCGTGGGCGCCGTAGCGCGCCGTGGAGAGGAGGCCCGCCTTGTAGAGTTCCTGCCGCTGGCGCATCTCTATGTTCCTGAGGGACGCATGAGGGCCGAGGTGAGTCCCGCGGAAAGGAGATGAGGACCGAGGCGGCGTCCCCAACCTACCTGAGGTCTTTGAGAAGGGTGGAGATGGTGGTGAGGAGGAGGCCGTTGTCCCGCTTGGACTCGGCCGTGGCGATCTGGTAGAGCAGCTTCTCCATGGAGAAAGGTTTGGCGATGCGGCGACACTTCAGGTCCTGTTTGGACACCAGGACATCTTAAAGCTGCGCTTGATGTTCTATTGATCTAAACGTCAACTATGGAAGCACACGGTCGGCTGAAGCATGCTATAGCACCACACAGCCACAAGGGGCAGTGTTGTAAATCCATAGTTGGTCTGGAGTCTATACAATGACACTAAATTAGGCCCTGCACCCACTGGCCACAAGAGGGCAGTGTTATAAAGCAGCCTGTGTCAGGACAAATACAAGAAGTTATCCATAGCCACTGTATGTATTTTCAAGAGGCTGTACCGGCAACTGACCACAAGGGGGCATTGTTATACAGCAGCCTATGTCAGGACAAATACAAGAAGTTATCCATAGCCACTGTATGTATTTTCAAGAAAGAGGCTGTACCGCCAACTGACCACAAGGGGGCAGTGATTTAAAGTCTGGCAACGCAAGAAGGATTTCTGACCTTCGCCGCCTGGTATCCCAGGTTCATCCAGTGGGGCGTGGCGAAGTGTACAGTCTCGGACACGCTGTAGCCGCAGCACACTTTGGACACGAAGGCACCGGGGAAGCAGACCACAAACTGGCCGCTCCGCTGGACCGTGCGGTGAACCTTGATGCCCTCGCGGGACAGCACCTCTGGAGAAATCTAGGGTCGAGAAATAAACCGTCAGCGTCAACATGTCTGCCATATTTATTTATTGCAGGCCAATATGGGATTAATGGGATTAATGGGATTAATTATCAGCACCAATATGATATTTGATGAGTTCTAGGGCCTTCCAAGTAACGTACGCTATATCCTACAGACGTTTATGCATCTGCACACACTGACCATGACGTTCTTCTCCAACATTTCTAGTCCTGGGGTCCCGTTGGCCTGCAGCAGTGTATGGACCACCTTGTCCAGCTTGGACTTCTCCTCAGCAGGGACAGAATACCTGCAAGAGGACGGATTTCAGGGCCATGCTAGACTAGGAGCACAATAACGAGGAGGAGGAGGATGAGGAGGAAGAGGAGGAGGAAGAGTGTGACCCACTTACCAAATGCAATCAGCACCAGTGTGTAGGTAATCGATATATGGAAGGCGATTTTGGTCTCGAGACCAGCATGAGGTAGAAAAGACCATGCCGACGTTCAGCCAGGGAATGGTGACCCCTGCAGGAAGAGGGGGGGAGCAACATGTACACAGGAAGTACTGCCAAGATGATACTTGTATGTCTATTTACTTCAATGATGATGATAGATTGTATTTTATGGAAACATATTTGAAATGATCTGAAGTAACTTGTGGAGGAGTCATGAGAGCATCATCATGTCCATGTGGAGGAGACTGGAGGTCGGACCGTGGCCAACCACTCCTGAGTCCTTACCTGGCACGGCACCCAGATGCCGCAGGATGGATCCAGAATTATTGGGGAGGACAGTGAGGTTCCATCCGTGCCTGACCACAAGAGGGCGCCAGAGAGACAAAATGAGACAAGCGTTCTCAACGAGGTCCTGGACGTGTGCGTGATGCTCACTTTGAAAAGGGCTCAGACTTCCCGGTGGGGAATCCGCTTCCGTGCGTGCTGGTGTCCACCTTCCCACAATGCACCGCCACGTGGCCGTCCCTCTGCTCCACGATGCGCCAGTACTCTTGCTGCAAAATCATCAGGAGTCCTTGACAAACGGAAGTAACGTGACGTGACCATGCTAAAGGAGAGCATGCTAACCTCCACCTCGGCGGCACCGGGCTCCTTGTGGAAGCACATGGTCATGGTGTTGCGTGCTATCCTGAAGAAGTTGGTCAGCGACACCGACTTCCCCTGCAACGCAACACAGCACACGCTAAACGGTGTGTTCAGGGTCAGCGAACAAGACGGCGTTTGATGTGCTCACCTTGTAAATACATTTGTGCTGCTCGCCGAGGACGCCATGGCTGTCCTTCTCCTCTTCCTCCCTGTCCTCGCTGCCGTGTTTTTCCTGAGCAAAGAGCCGCCGCCGGCCCGCTTTGACCTGAGCCTCCAGCTCCTTCAGATGTTGGTACACGCCGTTGGCGCGGTGGTGACCCGCCGCCCCCCCGCCGCCCACCACGCCGCCCGCCAGCCCGTTCTTGGGCTCGTAGCGCGGCAACGCCAGCGCGCTGGGCGCCGTGGAGTCCGAGAGGCCCTCCAGAGGCCCGTGGCGCGACTCCAGCCGCCTCTTCTCCTGCAGCACCTCCCCCTGCAGCCGGAGGCGCTCCTCGGCGCCCAGCGAGTCGTAGGAGAGGAGGTACTGCAGGTAGGCTTCCTGCAGCTTGGCCAAGCGGTCCTGCGCCGACTTGGGGATGCGGAGGAGGTCGGCCAGCTTGGTCCACTTCTTCAGGTCCATCACCTGCTGCATGCCGCCCATGTCGTTGATGAGCTGGAAAAAGCGCGCCAGGTCCACTTCACAGCCACCTGGGAAGAACAAACACATATCCTCTTTCCCACCTGACTTTTAGGAGCATTGAACACGGAAAGAAGCCGTGAAAGAACCTACAGAACCAAAGCCCAAGTGCAGCTAAACAAAGTCCGCTTTTGCAAAGACCCGCAAGGGAAACCTTTTGACAAATGACCAGCATGCGGTGGACGAGGCCTGAGATGGGAATGTGCCAACCAAAGCTTGACCAAAGTGTCTCCTCTTCCAGCCAATCCAACTTTGACCCGGAAGCCATCTGAGCTGCACCACAAGTTGCTTTTAATGCAGAGCTGATGTGCTGGGAAGCCATTTGGAAGGAGAACATCCTGGCCTGCCGACTCAGCTGCTGCCAGGAGTCTCTGGCTAACAGCCACACGTGTGAGCGGCCGCACGCTCGGCCCAATGAGGCGGCCGCGTAAAAACCAGCAACAAGCGGCGACATAAAGATGTTGGTTTTATGTCCTGCAACCGAAGTAGCGCTTGGTGCTGAGCCGCCGCTTGTTAGACCTCATAAAGCGCCAACATGATGGCGACAAATGCAAAGTGACAGGCCAATCTGGGGGAAATATTGTTGCGGTGGTCTTTTGGGGGGGGGGGGGGGGGCAATAACCAGTTTGCTATTGTTATTGTCGGCTGTAAAAAGGCTGGGAGATAAAAAATTGGACGGAGAGCCCCGCTGATAGCGATACAGACCGCAAAGGGCGGCCTCGCTTTTATTGGATCCACTCCACTTTGTGACCGCGCGGGGCCGGCGGGCACGCAACAAACAACTTGCTGGTTTGATGCCCAGATTGAAGGAAAGGGAGTTCATGGATAACCCCTGCAAACGTCGGCACGGGGGCCGTACAATGCAGCCTGGTTGACCACCATAAGGAACCACACCAGGCATCGCAAGCGAGTGTTTTGGAACGCATGACTTTTCTGCATACTGTCCAACATGAAAACTTGTAGTATTGAAGTACTTATTAAGTATATTTATATAAGTGGAGATGTCAATTTGCCCTCATCAAATGTAATGCAAGCCATGAGCATATGACCACAATTAGGGGACGTAGACTATAGAGTGGGAGGGGCCACCCGCCGTGGGAGGGGCCACCCGGCGCGGCCGCAGTGCTTCAGGCGGCTGATAAGGTGTTTGTTTGTCGGAGCTTTTGGTCCAACTAGCATGCAAACAAAGTGAGGAAGTTAAAGAAAAAAGGAGCGCTTGATTTGCTCACCTGCACAATACGAGCAATCTCATATCAATGGAGTGTTTTTTTGTTGTTTTTTTTACGTTATCGGAGCTATTTGAATGCTATCAGATTTATCGATATAGCATCCTAGCGCCCTCATGTCGGCATGATAATCCCCGTGCGTTCCTGAATGTAACATCTGTGCTGATGGTGTGTTCAAGGCTAACAGGAATAGTAAGAGCGTGAACTGGGTGTATTCTCACCAATGACGGGCGTGTCGTCCATGGTAATGCCCTGAGATTTGAGGTGTTTTCGGATGCAGGCCAGCCGCTGCACGTTGGGCCCCCAGCGCCGCCCCAGCATGTGGACCCTCTGTACGGTCGTCACAAAGCGCATCTCCTCGCTCAGCTTGCACTCGGGCCGCCAGTCGGCCGGCGGCACCACACGGCACATGCCGGCGGCCTCAGCCTGCTCCCGCACGGCGTCCAGGTACACCAACGGGTCCTGGAACTCGCGCGGCGCCGGCAGGAAGACGGGAACCTCCCCCAGCGCCGCCCAGCCGTCGGGCCGGCTCCGCTGGCGCTCCCACTCTTTCTCCTGCTCGCGCTCCTTCTGGCGCGCCAGCTCCTTCTCGCGCTCCCACTCCTTGTCGCGGTCGGCCGGCCGCGGCGCCACCGGCCTGAGCTGTCCCGGAGTGCTGGCGAGCGGGGAGGAGGCGGAGCCCTGCCGGGGGTCTGAGGTAGTGCTGCCGTGACTGGGGCTGTGGGAGTGATTGTGGCCTGACGACGGCGAGGAAGAGGCGGCACTGCGGCCGTGAGACCTGCTCAGTTGCTGCTGTGCTTGGCGGATCAACATCAGCTTGCCGGCCGACGCCCGCTTGGGCCGCTGGTTCACCGACTCAGCGGCGGTGGCTGCTGGTGTAGAAGATTGTTGAGCGAGGGGTGTCGGGGACGGGAGTGCGGGGGGAGTGGTTTCGGGAGGAGGGGGCGGTGGGGAAACGTGTCCGTTAGAAAGCCGAGTGGCGGCGGCGGTCTGCACGGGGGCGGCCACCTTCTTGCTGCTGCGCGTCTCCAGGGGCGTGGCCTGAAGCTTGGCCTTCTTGAGCTCGGCGCTTTTGGCCTTCTGCTCCCCGACCGGGTGGAGCGCCACCTCCAGGCGCCGCTTGGAGTTCCGCAGCCCCTCCCGCCCTTGGAAGTCGCCCTGGCCCTGCGGGCATTGTCTCTGGCTGTCCTCCTTGGCCGGGGGGTTGTGGCGCTGCCCGTTGAGCCTCCCGTTGAGGCGGGCGCCCCTGAGCAGCCCGTTGGATGACAGTAGCACCTGTTTGCGTGTTTTTGCATTGCTGTGGTAGGCTGACGACGCCGCTGCTTTTCCTGAGTGGGCCAGCCCGTTGCTGGCTGCTGGCTGGCTGTGCTGATTGTGATTGTTCGCAGACGCCGAGGCGCTCGTGTGTTTGCTGCTGCTGCTGCTGCTGAGTTTGGTTTTCTTGCCCAGTTCTCTCTGCTTGGCTTTGGTGTAGGTGACGTGGCCCTTGGACACGGTGGCTGTGTACTTCTTCACAGTTTTGGACGGCAGGCGGAAGTCGCGGCCCCTCTTGGCGCCGTTGGCCGCTTGCATGGCGCTCAGCCGCGTCAGCCCGTTCATTCTGGAGACCTGGCGTGCCGCGCACAAGATGACAAGTATTAGGAACCGGGCCTTGTTGCTAGGCAGAATTCATGGTGCACCGTCATTTACAACCCGAAGGTCCAATTAAAAAAAAGTAAACACCGTAAACATTACAAATCTGGGATTTATCGTATGATGTCATCATTCCCTGTCATGCATCCATAAAGCCAATAATTAGTCTGTATTAGATATGAATACACAATGGGAAGGAAGATGGATGCCGCCGGCGTCCCACCACAAGTGTGACGACGGTGGCGTGGATGGAGTCATCAATCACCAGTGAGGGCGCCACAAGAGGGACCCGACAGACGCCCATTGACGGCTTTCTCTTTGAAGGGCTCTTGTGTCACACATGTGTAGTGTGAGTGTGTGAGTGTGTGTGTGTGTGTGTGTGTGCATCTCAGGTGGGGCTGACACAAAGAGCAGGCCATTAAAAGATAAAGGGGGGGGGGGCTGAAACCTGACCCTGCCTCCGTCAATCTCACAATGGACTAACACAAGGTGACTGGGGGCGGGGGTGGGGAGTGGGGGGGCATTTTCCTTGCAGCTTCCACTCGCATATCATTGCCCAAAATGTCGATGTTGGAATAATTGTACATAAAGTTATCCTATTTTTACTATATTCTTATGACCTATTTTTACTATATTCTTATGACCTATTTTTCTTATGACCTACAAACATTTCGTATCACCCACATAACAAAGTAAGATTAACGCTGTACATGTGTTTCATATCACTCACATAACAATGTCAGATTAATGCTGTGACGCCTGCACTTGTGGTGTACATCATGATTAAGGGAAAACAGAACATGACAGAACATTCCTTAGCAGATAGTTTTAACACCCTCAGGGGACATAGGCACGGGTCAGAAGTAGATATGACCTCAAAGGGTATGTGTGTGTGTGTGTCCGGAGAATCACATGCCAAGGATGAGATATCTACACATATGGATAACATGTTGTGCAAAGAAACTGGTTTTAACTAGAATGATTAAACCCCCCTTCCCTCAGCTATTTGATTGTACAGGGCCTTCCTTCAATAAAAAG
The DNA here is from genome assembly GCF_030265055.1 of Doryrhamphus excisus. Taxonomy (NCBI): domain Eukaryota; kingdom Metazoa; phylum Chordata; class Actinopteri; order Syngnathiformes; family Syngnathidae; genus Doryrhamphus; species Doryrhamphus excisus. Next base: position 7,511,643 of record NC_080479.1, on the reverse strand, counting down.
GCAAGAGGGCAGGAACTGCTTCAGAGTGAGGTGGCGAATTGTTACTGAACGGTTCCTGATCACTCTCCTTGCAAGTAAAAAGAAACTCATCTCTCTGCGTCTTCCTTTGTACAGGCAGTGTTTTTCTACAAGTGTCGGGGTTTAAACCTGACATTTTATTGGTCCTTCGAGCCGGATTCCAAGACACCTGACGATCCCAGCGGGCAAGCGAGATCCAGGCAAGACTGTGGCCACAGCATTAATACCCTTTCCGGGACTGGTCCCTCTCTTGCGGGCTGGGATCCGACGGTTGAAGGAAATCCAGAGACGCAGAGATTGTGAGTACAAATTTTGTTTAAAAGGAATGGATGTGTGAAAGAGTAAAATAGACAAACCCTGCAGGTCAGAAAAAGTAAAATAGACAATAAAAGAACTTTAAAGAGAGGGTTCTAAAGAAAACAGAGAAAAGAATAAAAAAATAAGTGAAGACAAACCCTGCAGGTCACAAAGGTGAAATAGACAAACCCTGCAGGTCACAAAGGTGAAATAGACAAACCCTGCAGGTCAAAAAGGTGACAATAAAAGTACTTTAAAGAAAACAGAGAAAAGAATAAAAAAAGTAAGTGTACCAAACCCTGACAATTCTAGGCTCTATCAGGTCCGACAGTTAAATTCCGTAGGTGGAGTAGACGCCCCTAGTTGAAACAGACTAGTTAAATTCTACATAGGATGGCGGAGTCCTCTGGGCGGTAAAAATAAAAGGCGCGCGCAGTGTGAATGTGTGAATGTGTGAATGTGTGAATGAAAATACAATTACCACTAGGTAACTGTGTTTTATACCAAACCAACAAGAAGTCAATGGTGAGCCTTTGTGGATGCTTGTAGGCAAGAAAATTCCACCTGAAAAGGTTGAAGAGAATTTTACCACAAAAGGTTGTTGATCACCATCTTGTTGAAAATAACCCCAGTGTTAGAACACGACAGGTGTTAAGAACCACTGGGTCCAAATTTAGTTCAAAATGGGGAAGGGACAAAGTAATGAAAAACAAAAGGTCCTTGAAGAACTCCCGTGCAAAGACTGGAAGATAGTTGGAAAAGAGAATAGTCTAGTAGTAGAACCCCTATATTATTGGATAAAACAGTACAAATTCAACGGAAAATTATTCACGGCATGTATTAGGGAGTTACAACAAAACATAAAAAAGAAATGTAAGCAAAACGAGAACAAGAAAGCAAAAAGGCGAGGCGAAAATGAAGGAAGAAAAGCGATATTCAGCCAAAGAAGCAGCACAAAAAGAAACACAACAGATAGAGCAGAAAGTGAAGGTTGTAAAAAGGAAGAGTTATATAAGATAGTAAGGGAAGTTTTACTTCATGAATATCAGAAAGATGAAGAAAAAGTAATGAAAGAAAAAGACTCAGACACATTTTATACACAAAAGGAAGATAACGAAAGAAGGGTTATGCCAACTCGGAGAAGATTTGGAGGAAGAGGTAGAGGAACAGGTAGACAGAATATACAAAACTATCCCAACAATGCTGGATGTTGGAATTGCGGTGAAGAAGGTCACTTCTCCCGTGATTGTGTCAAAGGCCAGTACAAAAGGAACCAAAAGCTATATTCAGCACGACTAGGCTTGTCTTAACAAATACAACCAGAACCAAATGATGAACCAGTAGTATAATTACAAGTACAACCAAATAAAACTAAATTCATATGAAGGAATAAAACCAGCAATAGAAGATTTGTTAAAAAATTTAAGTCTTAGTAGAATGCGATAACCCACCACGTAATATCCCTATTTTCCCAGTGAGAAAAGTGCCACTCTCTGTGGGATGGAGAATGATACAGGACAAGTTGTAAATCAAACTGTGGTGGCGAGAGCACCTTGTGTGCCTGACCCACACACATTGTTAAATTCTTTACCAACAGATGTCACATGTTTCACCGTAGTAGACATCAGGCATTCTTCTCCATTCAAATAGAGAAAGAAAGTTCAGATTCGCATTTATGTTTGCAGAAAGAATAAAAAACAAATAGATATATATATAATTTATTCACAAGCAATGATGGCCAGTATGTCCACGTTTGAACCCCCAAATGGAAGCCAGGAAATTATTATATGTAGATGACATCCTACTAGCGTCACAAGATAGGAAGTCATGTGAAGAAGACAATAGCCTTATTGCACCATTTAGCGAAAGAAGGCCATAAAGTGAGTAAAGACAAACTACAATTTTGTAAGCAATCAGTGAAGTATTTAGGCCATCAGTTGACAGGACAAGGGCGAACCATTCTAACAGACAGAAAACAAGCAATCTTAAATGAAGCTAAACCACATTTAACACTTGAGCGATGCACCACGCTCAACCCAGCTACCCTTCTACCATTCCCTGAGGAAGGCCAACCACATGATTGTTATGAGCTAACAACACAAACTGCAAAGTGTACACCAGACCTATTAGATCAGACACTAACATAAAGGGGTGATTTTGTAGATGGTTCCTCAAAGAAAAATTATTTGGGAAAAACAATAACAGGCTATACAGTCTTAGCGCTTACAGAAGCATGCAAATTAATGAAAGGTCAAAAGGTGACAATTTATACTGATAGCCAATATGTATATTCAACAGTACATATCTTTGCACAATATTGGCAAAACAGAGGTATGACAATATCAACGAGAAAACCAGTAACTCATGCAGGATTATTAACAACTTTACTAGAAGCAGTGCAATTGCCAAAACAAATTGCTGTATGTAAATGCACGGCACGTACTAATAATTCGGATCCAATATCTTTAGGAAATATGTTCGCTGATAAAATGGTAAAACAAGCGGCACTAAAGGAACTGAACCATCTTAACACAGAAAAATTACAAGTACACTTTGAGATCCTGGCAGACATGTAACAACAGAGTCCAAAGCAAGAAATTGACCACTGGCTAAGGAATAAAGCAACCCTGGACAAAAATGTTAATATGTCGATAGATAATAAAACAATCTTGAAGAAAAATTTTTTTTTTGCATAAGTGGGACGCTATTTTGAGCCATGGTTTTACACATGTCTCAACAGGAGGGATATGTGATATGTGCCACACTATTAACACCCACTTTACTACGTATGGATTTTTGTATTTTTGTAGGATTTTGTAGGAAACACTATTAACACCCACTTTACTACGTATGGATTTTTGTATTTTTGTAGGATTTTGTAGGATTTAATTCTTATTTAAAAATTTTTTGTAGAGCATGTTTAGCGTGTGCAAAACACAATGCCCAGGGCAGCTTGCGACCTCGGCGTGGCCAATTTCAAAAACCACAATACTTATTTCAAGAAATACACATGGACTTCATTGAACTCAACAACAGTGAAGGGGAAAAATTCTGTTTCGTGATAATAGACTCATTTTCAAAATAGATAGAACTGTTTCCTACAAAACATCCAGATGCACTAACAGTAGCTAAAACTCTATGCAAAGACATAATTCCACGCTATGGTATTCGAGAAAAAATTTACAGTGATAAACTATGACTAAATTATGCATCTCCATCTTAGTTTTTACCCTAACTGTACCTATTTGCGTCATGATAATAGCATTGTGGTATCTGCTGTAGATTTGTAGCTCCTCAACAACCTTCAGAGGAAGTCCGGCTACAAAGGGGGCTGTAATTCTAGTTTGCAGTCGTCTCAAACCGGTGAAGATTGTCCACAACTCTGTTGCGTCATTAGGAGGGGTTGCAGGTCTGCAGGTAAGATGATCACTCAGACGCATAAAAATAATAATAATAATAATTAATTAGCAGCAGTAGGAGGACTGATCGGAATAATAATAGTAATGTCAACATTGCTATGGGAAAAGAATCTTAGCATGCAGAAAAGAAGGGTGGGGGACCCTAACAGATCACAAACACAGGTCGACCTAACACCCTGGATTATTAAGTGGGCATACAACAACTCCATATGTATGACCATAGCCCCAAATTCGACTACCGAACTCCAAATACCCATATCATCGTTGAAAGGATTTACAAATAGACATCAGGTGTCAGGGAAGACATATGCTAATTATTGGTGGTATGTTACTGGACACGTGTTAGATTTAAGTTGGGACACATTGATTACCACACAGGAAGGTGATTACTGGGCACCTGCTACCACATTAGAAGCCAAGTATTTCCATAATAAAATTATGTTAAAGAAACGTGGGGCCATATTAAGTATGACATTTGCCTTTAGCTCAGCTAAGCTCAACCCATATGACCGACCATTGGGCACTATTTTAAATACCTCGTGTTGGGGTTTCCTTTTATGGGCCTACTCTTCTGGGGCAGATCCCTACTTTCCTATAATTATTTGTGAAAATCAAACCATGACCCCTGCTGAAATGCCAATCACAAATAACTACACACGTCACGCTGGAGTTTAAAATAGCCATAATTCGAAATGCAGATGATTGGTTTCAGGTCACTACGGGCATCTCACAACAAAGTAATAACTGTCTGCTGCTAGTGGAACAGGCAGCAAATATGTCAAATCAAGGAGATTGTGTAGTATGTATGGGAGCCAGACCACTGTTACAAGTAGTGCCTTCAACTATGGGAATAGATTGTTTGATCGAAGTAATGAATAAAACCATTGCATAAGGGAAAATAAATAAATAAATAAATAAAATAATTTGTTCACAATGGGATAAGGTCTATCCTCTTACTTCCACTAAAAAAAAACAAAAAACAGTATTTTCTAAAAAGGTAGCTGCAGGAAACTTCTCATGCATAAACAGAACAGGTGTTGGAATCAAATTAGGAAGATTGAATGATACTCAGTGTAAATCAATAGAGATGGTAGACATAATATTCAAACCTAGAATCAAAGAGATCAGTGTCAGGGTGGGATAAAAATGATCCCACCTACATAGACAGCATAGGGGTACCGAGAGGAGTCCCTGATGAATACAAATTAGTTAACCAGATAGCAGCAGGTTTTGAATCATCGATTTGCTGGTGGTGCACAATTAACAAAAATGTAGACAAATCAACTACATCCACTATAACGTGCAGAAATTAGGAAACAACACTGAAAGAGGGTTCTCCGCCATCCATGAACAACTGTCAGCTACCTCCCTCATGGCTTTCCAAAACAGAATTGCTGTTGACATGCTCTTGGCGGAGAAGGGCGGAGTATGTGCCATTTTTGGTGATCAGTGCTGCACGTTCATTCCGAACAACACGGCAGCGGACGGGAGTCTCACCAAGGCCTTAGAAGGTCTAAGGTCCCTTAACAGCAAGATGAAAGACCATTCTGGAGTTGACACGTCAATGTGGGATGGTTTTGGAGACGTATTTGGCAAATATAAACAACTGATAATGTCAGTTTTAATGTTAATCGCTGTATTTGCAGCTATTCTCACCTTATGTGGATGTTGTTGCATTCCCTGCATTAGAGTTTTGTGCACCAGGCTAATCACCACTGCTATCCAACCAAATAAGCAAGAGGTGTCAAAAATGTATGCCCTCCTTACTCCAAAAGGGGAGCCCCAAGAAGACAGCTACGATGAAGACACCGAAACTGAAGAGATACATGACAAAACATCATGGCATTTTCAGGACTTGTTTTCCGATCCAGGAGATTATGCAGCTGACCTCTGTGTGTACCTTTTGCGCTATGGGACTGAAAAAGAAGAGGTCAACGGAGGATGGGAGAATATAGTGCAAAATGAATAAACAGGAGGGAAATGTTGGAATAATTGTACATAAAGTTATCCTATTTTTACTATATTCTTATGACCTATTTTTACTATATTCTTATGACCTATTTTTCTTATGACCTACAAACATTTCGTATCACCCACATAACAAAGTAAGATTAACGCTGTACATGTGTTTCATATCACTCACATAACAATGTCAGATTAATGCTGTGACGCCTGCACTTGTGGTGTACATCATGATTAAGGGAAAACAGAACATGACAGAACATTCCTTAGCAGATAGTTTTAACACCCTCAGGGGACATAGGCACGGGTCAGAAGTAGATATGACCTCAAAGGGTATGTGTGTGTGTGTGTCCGGAGAATCACATGCCAAGGATGAGATATCTACACATATGGATAACATGTTGTGCAAAGAAACTGGTTTTAACTAGAATGATTAAACCCCCCTTCCCTCAGCTATTTGATTGTACAGGGCCTTCCTTCAATAAAAAGGCAAGAGGGCAGGAACTGCTTCAGAGTGAGGTGGCGAATTGTTACTGAACGGTTCCTGATCACTCTCCTTGCAAGTAAAAAGAAACTCATCTCTCTGCGTCTTCCTTTGTACAGGCAGTGTTTTTCTACAAGTGTCGGGGTTTAAACCTGACAGTCGACTACGATGAGCAACAGATTGGAATTGATGAAGAGGTGTCCAAATACTTGGGTCCACGCTAATGTGTCATGAGCACGTCCTACCACAAGGGGGCCCACTACAACCGGCCGGCTATTCATGATGTATTTGTTCCAGTGGGAAGGATGGGAAGCCAGATGAGGGAAGAGAGAGAGAGAGAGAGAGAGAGATGATTTGTTGAGCAAGAAGAAGGAGCGGAAGCAAGGGAGGAGGAGGAGGAGGATGCTGGGAGGCGGGTCCTGATGACATCATGTGTTGCTATAGCCCAGCTGACGCCTGGCAGGAAGAAACTCCAGCAGCAGGAACACATGAAGACATTTAACCCTGGGAAGTGTGGGATAGTTTCCCCAAGGCTGTTTTTCTATTTGCATCCTGATCTACTCCTGATTTGGAATTCGACTGATGTAAGGACCTGCTGCTGTGTTTAGATACTTCTACGGCTAACTACTTCCGTTTAGCACGTCCTGCAAAGCACTATGGGAACTTTAACATCATTTTGTGAGCCCTAAAAAGGCTTAGCATGTATCAATACTTAAAGAAGCATCGTCTCAACTTTGCTACATCAATCATCAACAGGTGGGGGGATCTATGAAGGCGAGGGCTACGCTCTTACAGAGAAACTGGGAAAAACTATGCATTTATTTGATATGATTCTAAATCCAAAAAAGAGGAAGGTAGCGAGATATCGTGGAATGTAGCCGCCATGACCTAATCCCATGGTGAACTCGACTCCATGCTGCCCGACACAGGTCGTCCATTGATGACGGAATTTGAGGCTTTGTCGCCCTCTGCTGTCCAAACGGGGAGGTGCAATGCAGCCGCCTGCAGCGAAGTGGAAAGGTCACCGCATGCTAGTGTGTATTATTCATTCATTCATTTTCTACCGCTTATCCTCACAAGGAGGATTTATAATAATAATAATAATAATAATAATAATAATAATAATAATAATAATAATAATAATAATAATAATAATAATAATAATAATAATAATAATAATAATTATTATTATTATTATTATTATTATTATTATTGTAGCCTGTTAATAATAATAATAATAATAATTAACAGGCTACAATCATAATAATTATTATTATCATATATCAATATAAAATAATATAATAATAATAATATATTATTATATATTATAATATTACACTAATATAATATATTATAATATTTATATTACATATAATAATAATAATTATTATTATACAATAATAATAATATCCTATAGTGTCCGCTCAGGTCGTCTTGGCGGGACTCATTAAGACTCGCCGCAGCTTTTCGGAGGCCCTAAATGACTACGAACACGCCAGCAAGCGCACGCTACAGGGCTGCAAAACAACACCGAGAGTCTTTGGCAGGCTACGAGGAGCGGACGATGAAGCTTTTCATTTGCCGCTGCTCAAGTGAAGTATGAAACACCAGGACGAGTGGAAGCTGCCGCACTAAATATAGCAGCAGTCACACGGCGGGCCAAAAAACACCATCATTACTCTTGCAGACAATGGCGGGGGAGGAGATGAGGAGTTGAGGAGATGAGGAGATGAGCAGATGAAGAGATGAGGGGGTGAGGGGATGAGTAGATGGGAAAAGCAGGGAGCCAAATAGAGGAGACGCGTGAGAAAAGCTGAAGAAACAACAAGAAAGGAGGGAGTTGCGTCGACGGGTTGGCTCTCCACTTGAGGCAGACTTTCCAGACCGTCCAATCAACATCTAGTGTGGATTTCCACATTCGGGGCTGAAAGGGACCAAATGTACTTGGAGATACATGCTTGCTTTCATCTCTGTTAGCTTTCCGTTGGCAGTCACCAACCAGCTGCCAACTGCCAAAAATGCTTTATTTACTTTATTTCTGTGTAGAAATGATACACTTTTAAATAGTTTGCTTTTAATCAACTGCAATCCAAAGTTTCAAAATTTCCTTTTCCAATAAATCAGAACTGACAAAAATCAAACCTGTTTTAAAAAAATAAAAATGAAAGCCATGTATCTCCAAATCGGTCAATTATTGCTCTAAAAATGGAACAGAAATGGAAAGAATTGAACCCATTGAGATATAAGTTCTTGTCTTGAAGCTTGATGGAGGTCTGTGGTTCTCAGGCATCAAACGGCATCGGCCGCCTGGTCTCACCTGCTTGCGGAGCTCCTCGGCGGCTCTTCTCGTCGACAGCCCGTTGGTGGCGTCGCGAGCGCTGGCCATGGCCTGCAGCATCCTCACGTGCTCCCTCGCCTCCGCTCGCTCGCTGCGCTCTCTCAGGAGGGGCGGCGGCGGGGGTGGCGGCGCCTTGGGCCTCGGGCTCTCTCTCGGCGACGCTTTGCCGTGGTTGTTGAAGACTGCGTGCAAGTGGAGACATGGAGTACTTTACGTTATTGCATCACCTGGACAGTTCTTTCGAATGTTTCCATCATTTATCTTGGGGATGCCTTTTGGTACAAACTAAATATCTAGGATTTTTATTTATATTCCGAGTAATAATTCAGGAATAAATAATACAAAAATCATACATGTCCAGAGTGTCATGGGAAGACCAACATGTAATGTGTCAAGATAATAAATGAAATATCACAATAAAGTCACAAAGTAGGCGGCAAATGCCAGCGGTTGCCCGATTCCTTCAGGACATGATGCTAACACGCTAGCTGTGCTTTAATGGCAAGCGTGACAACGTGTGTCGCCGTACCGTGGCCGTTGAGCCGCGTGGGAGGCTTCCCCTTGCGTGGCGTGGAGTGACACGAGGAGGAAGACGCGGAAGCTTGCGAAGAAGCCACGTGCGGGTGAACGCCTCCGCTGCCGTTCCTCACCTCCTCCTCCTCTTCCTCCTCGTCCTCCCCCAGGTCCTCCTCCTCCTGGGAGCTGCCGAAGTAGGCCATGTTGTTGGGCAGGGCGGGCGAACCTGGAAGCAACAGAGGACGACCAATTGAAGGCGGAGACAAACGCAACGCGGAGTTTGTAAGAGCGGAGGAGGCAGCTCGTGAATGATGATGCCCTGGCGTTGTCTGATATCATCCCAGCTGGAGGGGGGGGGCTGAAATTGACGCTGCACACGTGCATTTTTTGAAAAAAAATTGTTAAATTGGCGTGAAAATTACAATGGTCACAAGACACTCAAAAAAATATATTTCTACAAATAAAAATATGACAAAATATTGCTATCTGCCCATTTCATTTCTACTATGTGCCACTCTGCACTCTGTGTGTATGCTAGTGGCCCCGCCTCCCACTGAGACAAAGAGACCGTATGAGTGACCAAAGGGCTCACTCCGTTCATGCCATTGTTCCACGGAACAAACACCCCATGGTGCCGAAAGCCGCCTGTTTGGAGGCGGAAGACGTCACTATACCGCTTTCTTGGCAGCTTCCTTGCACCATACAACTGAAAAAAGGACAGGGAGATTTGGCAGGACTAAGAAGCCGTTTTATTCCATGCTCTTGAACTGTCTGACTGCTTTGTCCCCGTTTTGGAAAGAAAAATGTCCCAATTTTTCCAATTTCCGCCACTTTGTGCTGAGAAATGTGTGACGGCGGGGCGCTCGATGTCTGGCGCACAAGCCTAGAGTTTGTGGTATTACCTCATAAAAAGGTCTTAAAGCCCAAACAGGCGTTATTATTAAGCCTTAATATGTTTCCCCTCGTAAATCAGGCAGGCGGCGCACACAGGCACGCACACACGCCGCAAACACAAAGCCTGGTTTGTAGTGGGCAGATTTTAACACTCTTATACGTCACACACACACGCACACACTTCGAGAACATTTAGAATGTGTGCATTTTGTTTTACGTGCACAGTAAATCCCAATTTCTTTTGAATTAATGTGTTTTTAGAGGACATGTGATTGTTTTCTACACTGTGGAAATAAAAATGAGGCTATTTAACATATAGAAACATGTCATTGTGTACAACGTTGCTTTAGGATTTCATGCTGATTTATGGCTTATGGGGAACAGCTGTCTGATAACTACAGCTACCGGGGATTTCATTGCCCTTTTATGGGCAACGCTTATTTTATAGGCATTAATGCAAAGCCTACTTAAGCATGATTAGAAGTCCATTACAATATTGAACAAAAGTCTTGGCCTGGACGTGTCTTTAAGCTGGAAGAGGGCACTTAAATCACATAGAATTAGCCGGGAAAATGACTTCTTTTAACAATGGAATACATTATTAACCAACTTGATTGAAATAAAGAGACAGTACAGCAAAAACCACATGAAGGATATTTTGCACCTAAAAAAATCCAAAACACTAAGAAACTACATCACTGCGTAAAGGAAAAGTGCACTTTTGGAATTTGGCATTGTCATTATTGTTGCTATTAACATTGCCACGCATAAGAACTACATTCCTGGCGTAGTGACACATCGGATAGCAACTACAGCTAGCGACTAGCTTTAGGTGATGCTACATGTTGGAGGTGTTTTAATGCAGCGTGCATGAGGGTGTACCTTTTTAGCAGGGCATTAATCACCTTTTTAGCTGTTTTTATATCTTTACAACATGGAAAAGGGAAAGACGTGTTTCTTAGCTCACATAAGGATCGTGGATGGCGGGATCCTGTTTTCCTGTTTTGTGTTGCTGGTCACACAGCAGCCATGCCACTTCCTAATTATCTCCTCAGGGAGTGGAGGAGAAATAAAACAAGGAAACAACATGCACACGGGCGGCACATTATTCAAGTTTTACCTGCTCCACGAAGGAAGGGAAGGAAGAAAGCATTCTAGTCAACGTGTCGTTGATGTAACGCACAGACGCTTATCTTTGGCGTCCTGTCTTAGACGCATCAAACAAGCAGAACACTCACTAGCTAGCTGCTCCAATGGGCCTCTAATGATTTGCTTCATTAGCTAAATGGATGTCATTTAGTGCGCTGAACTGAGGTCAGCAGGCCAACGGCAACCAGACCACACCCGCTAGAGGAGGAAGGACCTGCCTCTAGATTTGGTAGGAACTAGAACAACATGGATCCGTCAGCGTGCGGAAAGAAGAGACAGGAACGCTGCTAAGACCTTCACCATGATCTCCCGCCGTCCGCTCCCCCAATTACACCGCCTTTTCATCCCAGCCACGGACAACTCATAATTAGTCCTGAAAGAGTCTATTAGGGTTGTCATCTCTAACGAGGCTCTTGGGTCCATGTGTGTAGGGGGGGGGGGGCATAATTACAAAGCTTTCATTCTCTGGCTAGCCCTTCCTTTTGTCCTCGTAACTGGAAGTGAAACACTGAAGACGATTTAAATAGTCCGTCACCAGGAGGGCTTGACGCCAGGACACGTCCACCCACCGAGACAAAGGCTGTGTGACTGAGGAAAGGTCTCACTCCGTCCAGGCTGTTGTTCTACGCAACAAACGTGCCAAGGTGCTGAAAGCAATGCACACGCACGCACATGGCCGGCAAAATGATCGGCTTCCATTTCATTGATTGTATGGATTTATTATCGTCCCAGGACTTGTACCCACACCAGTTTTTTCTTGTCATGATTTAATCTGGCAAGATCTTAGCTGCTCCTGAAAAAAAAAATAAATCCAACTACTAATTTAGGACGTATCTTCCAGCAAGAATGTTTTCTGATTCTAATTGATTTCTAATTGGGGCATTTTGGCCGCGTGTCCATTTCTGTTCTAAAGCTAAAACATATGCTAGTCAGTGAGGCCTCAGCACCTTTTCCAAGACTAAAGTCCAGTGACAATGACACCAGTAGATGCTGGCATCCTGAACACCTTAAAGGATAAATAGCAGAATTGGTGACGAATCCAGAAACCAGACAATGACGGCAAATAGCGGCTGCTCGTACTGGATAACTTCATCTTCTTCTTCATTTCCATCACAATCACCTTTGGTGAAATGTGACATTAAACACCGCTTGCAGTATCTGCACGTTTAAGGGGGGGGGGGGGGGACAGAAAACGCAAGGACATCTAGTCAACACTTTTATGGCTTTGACTTTGGAATCTGCGTGTCGGCACGGCCGAATAAATAGCAGCAGTTTGCGACTTGAATAAAACACCAATTATGCTATTAGCAGAGAAAAGTACTTTGCATCAACCCCCCCCCCCCCCCCCACCCCACCCATCTCTTCCCCAGGGAAACTCATCTGTCACGGGAGCTGTCAGCCTTGAACACCTTGAGTATTCCCAAGTATTCCCAAAGGAGGGGTGGTGGGGGGGTTTGCGAGATCACATGACGTCCACCAAAGTGAGTGTACCAATAGAGTGGTCGTCCCCACACACTTTGGTTGAGTGGCTCAGAGATGGCAGGTTAGGGAAGGCAGCATGACAACATGGCCTGGTTGAACCTGATCAAGGTCTTATGTAAGCTGTGTGTGCACATTGTCACTCATTCACTTGCTTGTCTGTTCTTATCTTGTCAATAAAGACTAGAGCAAACAACGTAGCATGCGCTACTTTATAGCAGCCAGCCTTCAAACAGCCAATCCACTTGGCTAATGACATTGGTCTTCCTTGGTCTTCGCCCCCTAGCGGCAGACAAGAAGGGGAGTCTTGGGCTTCCAAGCAGGAGCAGACTGTCTGGCCGGCCGCCAAATGGCTTTCTGCATGGATATAAACAGGCCCGGACCACACATAAACACCCTCTTCTGAGAACAACACAGGGCAAGGAGTCCAGAGAGATCAAGCCTCACGGCGGGGGCGGCCTCCGATACAGGAGGACTGACTTCTTGGTCCGGTTACACCCGTGTTGCATCACAATAACCCCCCACAGGAATTAACTTTACTTCAAGTGCAGCAATAACATCAACAGCTGGTTCATTACTAGCAGAAAAATAATCCCAGAAGGACGGCGTTGGCCCAATCCCAGTGAGGGGGGGCCCAGTCGCTTTGGAGCTTTTACTGCGTGTGACAGCTTCTTTTTTTATCACTGTAGTGTTTGAGCGTCTTTATGCTGCTGTCAGAAAGAGCGATGCGTGGCAGCTTTGGTGGATGTGTAACGTTTACCAGATAAGATCAGCCAACACAGCAGTGTGTGAGGAAGGGGGTGTATGTTTACACAAGGTGAACGTTTGACCCCGACACATCCCTGCCCAAAAAGATCCACTCCGATCCACTTCTACTGTCTGAGCGCTACTAAGTGCCCTGTAATAACCCCAAAAACAAGTCCAATAATCTCATTGGAGAGAGCAAATACGGCAAGGTGTCGGATTTCCATAATTCGGAGGGTGTGTGTGTGTGTGTGTGTGTGTGTGTGTGTGTGTGTGTGTGAAAGAGCCCCATGGTGCGGTGGTCAGATGACCAGGAGGAGGGGACTCAGTTGATATCAAAGCTTCCCTTTGAAAAGATGACCCAGGCTAATGTGGATGTCGTCGTCCACGTACAAGATCAAGGGCTTTGCTGACATTCTCCTGTTCTCCCCCCCCATCTCTTGGTGGGGGCTGGGGGGCATGTATATGAGCGCCACTCTGGAAAAAGTCACCTAAACGGCATGGACACACATAAAGCTCCGCCAGAGAACAGCAGCTGAGTGGAAACAGCCCATTTGATAGTCAGCTTAGCTTGCTAAAATTAGCATTAACCTTGTGGACATATCATGTGGTCATGACGTGTGCGGCTCCTCCTGTAATATAATTTTTATATTAATATTATCACTTGTATTTTTTAAATGCACCGAGGGCTGATAAGAAATCAGTGAAAATGGCCCCCATGCCACACTTTGAACACCTCTGGCTTGTAGGGAAATTGAGCCTGAGCCCTTTGAAATCTGCCTAGCAACAAGCTGCCGCACAGCAAACAAAAATCTCAAAGTGTGGCACTACGCCATCTGGTGGTAAGCAGGGATTTCAAAATAAAATGGTGGACTTGCTAAGCAAAAAATTGTGGGGCATTTAGGGTGTATTGAAATAGAAGTTCAGAACATTCTGGCATGCCATATATACAAATAAACAGGAAGTCTTACCTCTGAGGCAGAGGAAGGTGAGGAAGTCCTCTGTCTTGGGTTTGCGTCTAGACAAGTCCTGAATGGAGGAGGACAAGGAGGAGGCGGCGACAAGCGACGAGAGGGAAGAGGAGGAGGGCAAGGTGGTCTGACTGGCGTTTAGGCCGCCGCTGCCGCTGCCACTGCCACTGCAGCCGCTGGGTTCGGCCACCTTTATGGGAGTGGTGCTGGGCGAGTTGGGCTGCGACTGGGCAAACTTCCTCTGAGCCTGCAGCCGAGGTCTAGGGAGGAAAAAGGAGAAGAGCGTCAATCAATATGTGTGTGGTTTAGTTACACTTGGACGCGTCCAAGGCGGAAGACGGGCAAGAAGATGAAGACTTGGGTTACTGGGCCGACCCTCCCAGAGGATCCTCCAGACGCGTGTCCAAGTGTCCTTCAGATAAAAGCGCTAATTGCTGCCGATTAGCTGCTTGGCACCTCTCGTATCAGACAACACTAACAGAGTACCACAGAGTACCACACAGCTAGAAAACAAAGGACTCCTGCTTTATGGAGGATAGACTGGGGTGTGAACATGTCTTAGCCCCCTTCCTGCTTCTATCATCTAAGCTCGCTTACTTGTTTCCACTTATTTTTGACAAAAGAGGCAATCACAGAGGAAACCTTCGTAAAAAAAAAAGCAGGCTTTGCAACCGATTTTAAACTAAAGGCCTGACAATAATAAATAAAGGAATCAAACAATAAATGAAAATGAATTCTAGAATTTGGCCGGGCTCAATACATTGCCATGTGCATGTGTGCCCGTTTTCTACTTTTCCTAAAATCTGATTGGTTCTCATGACAGCCCGACTGAGCAAGTATGTTAAAATGTGAGCGTAATGTTAGCACTGTAGGTCACCGTAGCTGGGGTCCTCCTGACCCCCTCCTTGCCGTGTGTGATGAATAGCATCTATTACATCGGACAAGTGCAGAGTTACGGTCTACGTAAAAGTGGATAAAGTGCACAATAGCTTCCTGGAGAGACACACATTTTGTAAATCGATCAATGCAGCCATGACACGGACTTTACCATATCAACTTTTAGCCGTAACGGCGGAGGCAAAGAGATCCATCTCTGGGTGTTATTCCTCATTTTGGCTCACAGCACGCTGTGAAGCGCGATGGGATGGTGATGGGATTGTGTCTGGAAGACGCCCACGGTACATTTGGCCGACCGAATAAGTGCAGAGCCCCCCGATTAGACTTCAATCAGGGAAGAGCTCGGTGTCAAATCCTGTCAATTTCCCCGCCCCGACACAGGCTGGAGCTCAATACGGGAGACAATTCAGTGTACATTGGAGAAAATTACACTGGAGCATGCAGCTGCACAAGCTCAGTTTATGTATTTAGATGACAAAACGTGCAAAAAAAAAGGTCTACAGTCTTAACTAATAGACTAATCTAGTTGTATATACACTGGATGGGTGCACGGTGGGGTGCAGGCCACACACCCGAGTTCGATTCCACCCTCTGGCATCTCTGTGCGGAGTATGCATGTTCTCCCGTGCATGCATATATCATTCATTCATTCATTTTCTACCGCTTTTCCTCACGAGGGTCGCGGGGGTGCTGGAGCCTATCCCAGCTGTCTTTGGGCGAGAGGTGGGGTCCACCCTGGACTGGTGGCCAGCCAGTCACAGGGCACATATAGACAAACAACCATTCACACTCACATTCATACCTATGGACAATTTGGAGTTGGAATTAACCTAGCATGTTTTTGGAATGTGGGAGGAAACCGGAGTACCCGGAGAAAACCCACGCATGCACGGGGAGAACATGCAAACTCCACACAGAGATGGCCGAGGGTGGAATTGAACCCTGGTCTCCGAGCTGTGAGGTCTGCGCGCTAACCACTAGACCGCCGTGCCGCCCGCATGCATATATAAGTATATATAATGGTCATGGTAATGGTTTTATTTCATTTGAACATGCATCAGATTACAATTGAGTGCATCCCATAATCAGTTCACAGTTCCACATGTCCAAAAGGAGTAGGAAGAAGCAAAGCTTATTAAATCCTACCCCTCCATCTGGTACTTTTACAATCAGTAACTGTTACATTTGTTCACTTCCTGTCAATATAGTGATATATATAGCACATCATGACTGGTTCAAGACTCTTCATCCTTGTATTTAGCAAACATCAACTGCTTGTATTGTTTCTTGAATTGGCTCATCGTTGTGCATTGTTTGAGGTCCTTACTCAATACAAGTAACAAAAAGGTATAATAGAGACAAATACAATATATGTAAGAAAATGTAGCACAACTACAAACACGCTCAACTTTTGTGTGCTCAGTCTTGCTCACATGACCATAAAAAAGGCTGCCAGGGCCAAAAGCCAGCATGAAGATGAAAGGGGAGTGGAGATAAAGCAGTCATGGGTCATTTTGCCCAACGACACAGACAGACATTTAACATCCGAAACAAACATCAATGGCCTGAACCCGCCAGCAGACAGCCTACATTTGCTAAACATGGTAGAAGAAAAAAAGCTGCAACAAAGTTGTGATAACAAATAGACGTGTGCAGCCAACAATGGAGGTTTAAAGGTTTATTCAATGATCAGCCAATAACTGATTCACTAATGACTGCTCCTAATTGGACACTAATTAAAAAAGGTGCATTATCCACACTCAAGACTGTCTCATCCTGCTATAAATTCTATTTTCCTGCAACCTAATATCCCGGTGGAGGGAGCAACACCATTCCTGAGGAGTCTTCCTCTTTGGGGGGCTATCCCAAACCAGGATAGTTGTTTATTGGGGCAGCCTGAGATGAACAAGATGGGGTTTATTTGCTGCATGACGAGAAAGAAAAACACCACAGGGACATATGGGACAGTGAAGTCTTCATATGTGGAGTCATGACATGCACTACTGCAGCAGGGGGGGGTCTTAATAAAAACATATCTCGTCCACGGATGGCGTGGTAATCTGTCAAAGATCGCCCGCCAGCCTCGGAATTGATAGATAAAACCTCACCCGTCAAAGCTGTGTCATTACCTCCCCCAAGGTGGCAAAACCCAACTGCTGCGGCAGGAAATTAAAACAATTACAGCATCGTTTATTCAACAAATTGGAGTCCTCCTCCCTCGCAGTGACTAAATGTCCGTCAGCGACCTCGTCTCCATCTCCTGATTCGTACCAGATGAGGAAATGAAAAGACCCAAACAAGCGTGAAAAAGCCACACACCGACACACACATGGAGATGGTTTCAACGCAATGGCGTCAACGCATCAACACACCAACTAACAATGACGCAGGATGATAACCAGTGATGCTTGGTTACCCACAGCACGGTAACACGGTACATCCCTCTTTGGGATTTCTATTCTCAAAGGCTAAAGAGAACTACAGCAACAACTAAGAAATTATACAATACAGTAAACCTCGGATATATCGGACTCGGATATATCAGAAATTCGCTCACAACGGACAGATAAAAAAGAACCAATTTTTCTGTGATGCATTTCCAATAAAAATTCATTGCATATATCGGATTTTTTTTTATAACGGATTTCGCCTATTTCGGACAAAATCTCCAGTCCCGTTCCAATGCATTTCCATTAAATTTCCCTCGCATATATCGGATGGCCGCATCGTGGCGCTCCGATTCGCCGAACCGTGACAGTCCGCTATACGACGTCATTTGCAGCGTTTGCAGCGTTGCCTGCGCGTCCAGGTACATTGGAAACATAGTCAAGGAAGTGCCTTTTTATAACGGATAAAATCCTATTTACGCATATACCGGATATAAATCCGATATATGCGTAAAACTGACATTTTCCGGTATACGCATATAACGGATTTCGCTTATATCGGACACAACCAGTGGGAACAATTGAATCCGATATATCCGAGGTTTACTGTACAATAACTTCAAATAAATGAAACAATAATAATAGGGATGATGTGATCAGGACCGGCCGATATACATGGAAAAGTACACAATCGGCATATTGTGATTACACAAAGCAACCTGTGGCTGGTGTTATTGTTGCTAATAACCTGACAATAATGGAGGACACTTCCTTGGTGGAGGTAACATGATCAGAGCATGGGGACACATGAGTTACGGAGTACTGAGTGGCAACATGAGCCTTTGATTTAGTGCCTCACCTGCCCACAGGAGAGCATATTTAATGTGTGTGTGTGTGTGTGTGTGTGTGTGTGTGTGTGTGGTGCGTTCCCAAGCTATAGAATAGTCACCGCTCCAGAAGGGTCGCAGGGTATGCCTTACATAAATCCAAATTACACTGATTGCCCCGACTAGAGGAGAACGAGGAGCGTCTGAGAGGCGCCGGGAATGGAAAGTCGAGATCCAGTGGAGGAAGAAAAAAAAAAAGAGATTACAGCAGGATACACCCCCCCCACCCCCCTTCCCTCTAATCCACCTTTCATCCATCCCTTCCTGCTACCTCACAGCCATGCCAGCCTTCAAAGGGCGGCTCTAATGTCCGACATTACACACGCCGCCGTGGCTGACATTGATTATCTCTGAGAGGGGAGAGCGAGACGCATTTGATGCTCCACTCGACTAGGAATTTTTTTTGGGGGGGGGGGGGGGGGGGGGGGGAATTATACAGGATGATGTGCGACACACAATATCATTACTATTGCAATGATCCTGTCGATCAGAGTCAGCAAGGTGACGCATGTTTCCATGGGAACATGTGCAACATCACGGTCAGGAAACAGTTACAGGTTTGATGCCACTGATTTCTTTTCCCATACTGAGTCAATTCAGGCATCATCGATATTTCAGTATCGATCTGCGCATCGCTACCACCGGTCCTTCGTGAACCCTCGTTTGCATCTCGCTATGTTGGGAATGAACATGCTAGGATGTTTCTTACTGGCCTATATAGAAGCTCTCACATCGGACTTGGGTGGACACTGAGCCGCCACATTCCCGCTTTTGAGCAGTCCTACACCATCAGAGCATTAAAGGCCCAGTGGTTTAGGCCTGGATTCTGGAAGAATGAATGCACATTATATTGATCCGTCCATTCACTTTAAAATGTTTGGTTTTCTCCATCAGCTTTTCGAACTTTAAAGCAAACCATGATTCTCTCATTCACTTCTGCAGGCAGATTTGTGAGGGGTAGAACATTTTGGACCCGTGCACAGGACGGCACGAGGTCCTGTGGTGCATTCCGTTTCAGCAACCCGATATTTCGGTTATGTGGGCGTGTTAAGGCCAGGACTACCCAGTCCCACAGTGTGTGTCAGCCTCACATTTTCTCGCCAAAATCCGGCACGTCCAAAAACATTCACAGACACGGCAGATGACAAGCCGCTCTGGCGTTGGGAAAGAGCATAAAGGCTGAGCAAGCTGGACAAACAAGAGCAATAAAAACAGCGCATGTTTGAAGGTTTGCAGTGAGCGTTTCGAAAATGTTTCAGGAATTCAGTAGAACAACCTCAAGATACGCCAAATCCCAAATCGGGCTCCCGTTTGTCACCAGTGGCGCCGTGTTGTGACACTTTGTGACGCCGAGGCTGATCTCCAGTCAGTGTGGTAAAAGTTTGTGTGAGGAGGAGAGCACTCATCCAGAGTCGGTAACCTTCAGGGCTAGACTAATTGGCTCCAGATGGCCCACGTGGTCCTGATAGAAGAATACCTCAATGCAGCTGCTGGCTTTGTGTGACAATGTGTGTATACGTGTGTGTATATTTGGTGCACTTTGGAGCAAAGCTAAATATACATGTTTATGTACATAAGAGCCAATGAGTACCAGTGTTTATATCAAAGGATTAAGCTTCAGAACACACACATGTGTTCAATCAAATGGCTACAGCCTGCTCCTCTGTCTGCGACTAGTCCTGTCTGGCGCATAGTAAATGGCTCTTCAGGAAGCTAGATGACACAATGGGAAGAAAAAACAAAGCCTAGCAGCGCTAACCAATGACATGAATTTCTCCTCAAAAATAAACTTTTTTGGGATATATTTGTTAGTGACTACAAGAAAGAAAGCCACAAAACATTGAGATGCATGTTTTTAATTTAGCCAAGGAAATAGCCGAAATGAAAGGGGTGTTTATTTACCAAAAGCACAAATAGGGCTTGACGTTAATCTTGGGGCGTTCATAAAAAGCAACGCCACTGTGTTTTCGTCCAGTGCTAATTAAAGGCACTAGCTTTTGAAGTTTGCGATTTGGGAATAAGAATGGTGCACATTGGCACAAAATACCCCCCCGCCCCACCAAACTTACCCAAGCCAAGTAATGTTTATGTCTAGTGCACTACTTGGTACACATGCCTAGTAGGTGCATTGTTCGTGAAGCCGTCGTAGCATTATTTGGTCCCGCTTGGCCTAGCTTCATTAATGCCTCTATTTCCGGTACCGGTCCGTGGCACAATGCTACCGGGCCGCACTGAAATAAAAAATACTTTATTCACGACTCACTGTCTCCCATCACACCTAGATGGGACCATCTCGTCTCAACAAAAAAAGCTCAGGCCTCCCACTGATTCAGTGGGTGAATTATATTTTTCCTGCACTTAACATTTGCTTTTAGCCCCGTCGTGTTATTTTATATTTGCTGTATTTTTCTATCACACATTGCTGGTCCGTGAAAAAAAAACAAACAAATCAGACCAGTCCGTGGTGCAAAAAATGTTGGGGGCCCCTGCTCTATTTGGAAGGGACCAACAAGACGTTGAACTCCAGAGAAGAAACTCTCATTGCAGAAGAGAAAAGGTATGTCTACTTATATTATCTCGCAGCTGCAGAAAGAGGATGCTGCATATGGATGCTGTATGGTATCATGTACCCAGAAAAAATGATTACGTTTGATTAATGTTCATGTTAAAGGTTAAATAACTGTTAATAGTTATCCTCCCTATCCGTGTGGAAGTGGTAAGTTTTTGGCTATTTAAGTTTAAAGGAAATAACTTGAAGGCTACCGTTTAGGTCGCTAGCTCTCTAGTTTGCGAGTTAGCATGTGTCTCAAGACCCTGCAGTTGCGCAATATGTTGTAAATAAAAAGAGTATAAATGTGACTATAGTCGTGTTTTGTCATGTCTACAGGGCTCTAATAATGCTTTGTTCATTTTAATCTGAAAAGAATAATTTGTCTACCCACCAACTATATGTGGTTTCTTAAGTTTTTATTATTTGCCGTTTTATTATTATTATTATTATATTTATTTATTTCTGATTGATTGATTTTCTTTATTCTTGATTTGTTTATTTATTTTTCATCTTATTTTGTGTAGAAAAATAAAAAGTAAGATATTTGAGAACAGTGGAATGTTTTATCAGAGCTTTTATTGTAGAAAATTGGAACCAAAGCAAAGTTTTTAAATTTTTTTTGTTTTTAATAAATTCCTTTTTTTTTTTTT